>NW_016814655.1:6647518-6660395 GCF_001698545.2 Rhinopithecus bieti | reverse complement strand
GGGAGGCTGAGGCAGGAGAATGGCGTGAACCCGGGAGGCGGAGCTTGCAGTGAGCTGAGATCCGGCCACTGCACTCTAGCCTGGGCGACAGAGTGAGACTCCGTCTCAAAAAAAAAAAAAAAAAAAAAAAAAAAGTCCTTTACAATAAGTGAGTGTTTGCCCCGGAAATCCTATAACAAAAAGGAAAAAAGTATCAGTGGTATCAAAGAACTGCAGCTATTATATATAAAGTGAAAAGTGGGAAAACATGGAGTTCTACTCTGGGTTTTATGATAGCATCAAGAAATCTCGTATTTGGTGAGAACTGGAGAGATATTCCAGTACAGCCTTTCATTCATTATTTTATATAGTTGGCATTTTGAGTGCCAGCTGTGTCAGGCACTGGAGAGAAGAGCAATGAAAAAATCAGTGTCTCTGATCTCATGAAGCCCACATGCTAATATAGAGGAGACAGACAATGAACAAGTGTGTGTGTACACATTTATAAGTGTATTATGTCGGATGATAAGTGCTATGAAGAAAATGTAGGGTAAGGTGGATACAGAGAGTACCAGAGTGAGAGAGAAAGTTTGCTTTTTTAAAGTGTAAAGTAGTTGAAGGTCTTGCTGTTAAGGCAAGATCCAAGTAAAGGAGTAGCTTGTCAATGTCACTCCTGAAGTGTTCCCTCACTGCCTCCACTGAAAATATGTGGACACATGCTCCAGATAAGGTCTGTCTTACCAGCAGTTTTCAGTGAGACTCTTGCCTATCTGAAGAAACCTACAAATTTCTACTTATTACAGTTCAAAACTATTCATGCACTGTACTCCAGCCTGGGCAACAGAGCAAGACCCCATCTCAAAAAAAAAAAAAGAAAAACTTCATTTACTGTTATGCCAGGGCTTCATTATTCTCTAATTGTATATATCGTTTCCTAAACCTCTGAGTAAGACTTTGCATTTATGTTAATTTGCCTCTTGTTGATCTGGGTCCATCGTTATAGCCATTCAAACCCTAATTATGACATACAAGCATACCTTCATTTAAGCAGTTTTTTAATAAATTTCATACTTATTTTCTGAAAACCAGACTAATCATTCATTAAACACTTTCTCTGTGTAAGACACTTTGTCTCATTTCTCCTTTTTTGATTCCAAGTCCATTTTCATCGTGGGAGGCTTTACCAACTTGTAAGTAGTTTTTAGAAATTATGTCAATTCATTTTAATGCTATACTCCTAACTAGTATTTTGTAAGTGTAATTGTTAAAATGTAATTAAAATCCTTGCATTTTTGTGATTTTATGAATATCTAGATGTAGTAGACCAGAAAAAGGTTAGAACTTTTTTTTTTAACGATTTTCAAAAGGAATTCAGGTTTGATTGTGAAAATTTCGAGTAAATTGGAAAGGAGATTAAAATTTATTTATTTATTTATTTATTTGTTATTTGTTTGTTTGTTTATTTTTGAGAGACAGTCTCACTCGGTCACCCCGGCTGGAGTGCAGTGGTGTGGATCTCTGCTCACTGCAACTTCCACCTCCTGGGTTCAAGCGATTCTCCTGCCTCAGCCTCTCAAGTAGCTGGGATTACAGGCCTGTGCCACCACACCTGGCTAAGTTTTGTATTTTTAGTAGAGACGGGGTTTCACCATGTTGGCCAGGCTGGCCTCGAATTCCTGGCCTTAAGTGATCCCCCCACCTCAGCCTCCCAAAGTTCTGGGACTACAGGTGTGAGCCACCGCATCCAGCCTGAAATATTTTTAAAAAGAAGTTTCTGTCAGAATCTGTTCTGAGTGAACAATTAAAATTTTTTTTCATTAGAATAAGAAGGCTGAACTCCTCCCAAGTCCTAATTTCCGGAGCTGTTACATTTTGGTCAGTGTTTTCTAGAGTATTCTCTGCATTCAAAAATTGCCATGTAACTTAACATAAACAGAACATGTGATTATGTCTTATAACTTGTTTATTTCAGATAGCAGTAAATTATTGAGCATTTCATCTCAGAGTACTGATATGTTGTCCTTTTCATTGGCTTCATAGTATTCCTTTGTTAGGCTATACCATGATTTATTTAACTCAATCTCAACTGATAGACATTAGATTGCTGTATATACTTCTTTATACATTTACTTATCTGAAATCAATGTATTTCCCACCCTGGAATTTTTCATCCACCACAAAAAGACTGTTAGAAACCTTATCCTATGTGTAACATGTTTGTGAATGGTGTTGCCTCCTAGTGGCAGAGCTTAACAGCACAAACATCATAGCAGAAGTTTTTTTTTCCATATAGATTGTGTTCAAAATGACAGGCCATATGACTGATTGAAAGTAGAGTTCAGGTTACTCTTTACATTTTTATTTTATTTTATTTTATTTATTTATTTTTAAGACAGAGTCTCGCTTGATCTCCCAGGCTGAAGTGCCGCAGTGGCGCAATCTTGGCTCACTGCAACCTCTACATCCCAGATTCAAGCGATTCTCCTGCCTCAGCCTCTCAAGTAGCTGGGATTACAGGCGCCCACCACCACGCCAGGCTAATTTTTTTTTTTTAATATTTTTAGTAGAGATGCGGTTTCACCATGACGGCCAGGCTGCCCTCGAACTCGTGACCTCAAGTGATCTGCCTGCCTCGGCCTCCCAAAGTGCTGGGATTACAGGTGTGAGCCACTGCACCTGGCAACCCCTTACATTTTAAATCTTTTTTTTTTTTTTTTTTTTTTTTTTTTTTGAGATGGAGTCTCACTCTGTTGTCCAGGCTGGGCTGGAGTGCAGTGGTGCAATCTCGCCTCACTGCAACCTCTGCCTCCGGAGTTCATGCCATTCTCCTGCCTCAGCCTCCCAGGTAGCTGGGACTACAAGCGCCTGCCACCACGGCCCGGTTAATTTTTTTTTTTTAATATTTTTAGTAGAGACGGGGTTTCACCATGTTAGTCAGGATGGTCTCCATATCCTGACCTCATGATCTGCCCGCCTCAGCCTCCCAGAGTGCTGGGATTACAGACCTGAGCCACTGCACCCGGCTGCACTTTAAATTTAAATGTATTATAATCTATGGCTTCTAAGCAAATGAAAAAGATAACAATAGAAATACAATATGTGTTCCTCTAGAAATCCACTATAAAATTACCTTGTTAAATGATTTTAAAATTTTAAACTTGAGATTTTTGTTCCCAAAATATTGTCTTGTAAAAAGTGTCAGGCCGGGCGTGGTGACTCACGTCTGTAATCCCAGCACTTTGGAAGACCAAGGCAGGCGGATGGCGAGGTCAGGAGTTTGAGACCACCCTGGCCAATATAGTGAAACCCAGTCTCTACTGAAAATACAAAAAATTATCCAGGCATGGTGGTGGGTGCCTGTAATCCCAGCTACTTGGGAGACTGAGGCAGGAGAATCACTTGAACCTAGGAGGCGGAGGCTCACTGCAGTGAGCCAAAATTGCGCCACTGCACTCCAGCCTGGGTGACAGTGCGAGACTCCGTCTCAAAAAAAAAAAAAAAAAAAAAGGTTATATCAGAGGTTAGGCTCAAGCCTGTAATCCCAGCACTTTGGGAGGCTGAGATGGGTGGATCACTTCAGGCCAGAAGTTCAAGACCAGCCTGATTAACATGGAGAAACCCCCTCTACTAAAATACAAAATTAGCTAGCCTGGCCGGGCGCGGTGGCTCAAGCCTGTAATCCCAGCACTTTGGGAGGCCGAGACGGGCGGATCACGAGGTCAGGAGATCGAGACCATCCTGACTAACACGGTGAAACCACGTCTCTACTAAAAAATACAAAAAAAACTAGCTGGGCGTGGTGGCGGGCTCCTGTAGTCCCAGCTACCTGGGAGGCTGAGGCAGGAGAATGGCGTGAACCCAGGAGGCGGAGCTTGCAGTGAGCCGAGATCCGGCCACTGCACTCCAGTCTGGGCGACAGAGTGAGACTCCGTCTCAAAAAAAAAAAAAAAGAAAAAAATTAGGTAGCCTAATGGTGGCACAGGCCTGTAGACCCAACTACTTGGGAGGAGGAGGCACGAGAATCATCTGAACCTGGGAAGCACAGGTTGCAGTCAGCCGAGGTTGCACCACTGCACTTCAGCCTGGGCGACAGAGTGAGACTCCGTCTCAAAAAAAAACAAAGATATATTATTTGTCTCTAAATTCCTGTATGTAAAAGGCCATTACAGGGGCGTGCTATTTGCATCTATCAATTCGTGTACGGTAAAAAGCCTAACTGGGTGAAAGTATAAATTAGTAACTTTGCATAAAATATTTACGGCAAATTAGTTGTTTTGGATTTTTTGGGGCTTTTTTTTTTTTTTTTTTTTTTTTTTTTGAGACAGGGTCTTGCTCTGCCACGCAGGCTGGAGTGCGGTGGTGTGAATCACTGCTCGCTGCAGCCTCAGCCTCCCAAGTTCAAGTGATCCTTCCGCCTCAGCCCCTCAAGTAGCTGGGACTATAGGCATGCACCACCACACCCAGCTAATTTAAAAAAATTTTTTGTAGAGGTGGGGTCTTGCCATGTTGCTCAGACCAGTCTTGAACTCCTGGGCTCAAATAATCCTCCCACTGCAGCCTTCCAAAGTGCTGAGATTGCAGGTGTGAGACACTGCAGCTGGCCCTAGTTTAAAAGTTTTAACCAAATTGCACTCACATGAGGCATAAGACTTTCTCATAAGACTGCTTTCTTCCTTTCTAGTACTCCTATGAATGCAGGGTATTATCAATATTCTTGATCATTGCCAATTTAGAAGTCAATCAGTGACATCTTTTTTTTTTTTTTTTTTTTTGAGACGGAGTCTTGCTCAGTCGCCCAGGCTGGAGTGCAGTGGCGCCATCTCACTGCAAGCTCCGCCTCCTGGATTCACTCCATTCTCCTGCCTCAGCCTCCCGAGTAGCTGGGACTACAGGCGCCCGCCACCACCCGGCTAATTTTTTTTGTATTTTTAGTAGAGACGGGGTTTCACCATGTTAGCTAGGATGGTCTCGATCTCCTGACCTCGTGACCCACCCACCTTGGCCTCCCAAAGTGCTGGGATTACAGACGTGAGCCACCGGGCCTGGCCAATCAGTGATATCTTACTGTTTTTATTACATCTCTTTGAGCTAGTGATATTGAGCATCTTTGAAAAACTATGTTGGTATATTATTTTGTATATTCGTATCTTATTAATTTGTGGTTTGATTTTGCCTGCAGCCTTTTCCTTTGTGGTCTTTTGGTTTCACGTCTTGCTGTTTACTAAAAGACATTTTTTGATAGTTTCAAATGTTTTATTTATCTAATTATAAATGAAAGTTGTAAAAATCAAAAACAGCATGTTAGAATGTAAAGAGCTCTGACTTTAGAATTAAATTCCACCTTCTCCACATATCATTTATATCAGTTGGGCAGAATATTTAATCTCTCTGAAACCTATTTGCTCATATGTGTAATGAGTACCACTTCACAAGGCTATCATTAGTATTAAATGCACATAAAATGCCTTTATTTTATTTTTTATTTTTGTGATACGATCATGGCTCACTGCAACCTCCACCTCCTGGTCTCAACCAATCCTCCACTACAGGTGTGCGCCACCACACCTGGCTAATTTTTGTATTTTTTGTAGAGATAGGGTTTCGCTATCTTGCACAGGCTGGTCTCAAACTCCTAAGCTCAAGGTATCCGCCCGCCTTAGCCTCACAAAGTGCTGGGATTACAGGCATGAACTGCTGCGCCTGGCCCACATAAAACAACTTTATATGTGCCTAGCAAATAATGAATGTTTGTGTTTTCTTTCTTCTTAATACCCTGTCATTTCTCTGCTTTTGACAGATGATGTCAGTTCATACAGACTGTATTGTGTCAGTGCAGATTTTAAGTACATTGATGGAAATAACTATTAGAAATGGTAAGTATATCAACTTACTGCAATTTACAGTGTGTATTATTGGTTGCTATTTACATGGTATCTTTCATATTGCTAAATGTTAGTATATTTGGAAATATACAATACAAAATTATTTTTCTAATCAAAAGTCATTTTTTTGTTTTTTTGAGACAGAATCTTGCTGTCGCCCAGGCTAACGTGCAGTGACGCAATCTCAGCACTGCAACTTCCACCTTCCTGGTTCAAGCAATTCTCATGCCTCAGCCTCCTGAGTAGCTGGGACTACAGGCACATACCACTACACCCGGCTAATTGTTTTGTATTTTAGTAGAGACGGGGTTTCGCCATGCTGCCCAGGCTGGTCTCAAACTCCTGAGCTCAGGCAATCTACCCGCCTCGGACTCCCAAAGTGCTAGGATTACAGGCATGAGCCACCTCACCCGACCTCAAAAGTCTTTAATAATGAAATGGAACTTCAGTTAAACAATGAGTATCTGAATTTTCCTACTTGCATTGAGAAAAGAGTATAAGATCTTGCAAGTGGAAACCCTCACCTACTATTTACCAAATCATGGCCTACTTTGCTTGAGAAGTGGAAATGGTTCCAAACTTACTTAGCCAACTAAGTTTAATTGGCTTATTGGTAAGCAGCAATATTATACTGATAATACAGTAAGGCATATTGAAAGCATCCACTGCAAAGGTGTAACATTTGCTTTCTCATCTTTGAGAGCCCTTAAAAATAAAAGAAGCATGGTGGTTTACCTGTTTCATCTGTCTTGGGGATTGGGACTATAAAGGCAATGAAGATGATAAAAAATCTTCCTGTGTTATTGATAGTTGGGATTTTACCAGTGGTATTTCCAGCCATTTTAAAACGTGTTACTTCCTTCTGAGTTACACCCTTTTATCCATCACTCTCAGATATTTTCTTTATGTCATTTTCTTCATTTTATTTGGGAATCTATAATTCCTATGCTTAACCTATAACTATATTGTTAGCATAAAATTCGCAGCTATCATTTGTATAAAACCATTGTAATTATTTATGTTTCACATGCAGACTGTCACCTTGCAAATGTGGGTTTATAGACCACAGATTTAGAATGAAATGTTTTCTTCTGTTAATTAGATACCTTCAGTGACTCACCAGTTTGGCCCTGGATCCCATCATTGTCTGATATAGCAGCTGTGTTTTTCAATATGGGGATTGATTTTAGATCTTTGTTTCCCCTGGAGAATCTTCAGCCAGACTTTAATGAAGACTATCTAGTGTAAGTTTTCTCATCATAATTAACTCCAAAAATACCATTTCATACAACTTACCTATAATTATAGCTAAAGTTTAATATTTATTTCTGATTTTTAAAAAGATCTCTCAAAGTTGAGATCAATCTTCAATTAGATACATTCTTAACATCTGTCTTAATCTAAAAGCCATCATCATGTTTAGCAGGCAAACAATAGGAATATTCTCATAAAAGTTTTGTTTTCTTTTTACCAGACTTTCCGTTGTTATTTAACATTGTTTTGGTGGAAGTATTGGCCAGAGTAATTAGACAAGAGACAAAAAACAAGAGATACAAAAATTGGAAAGGAGTTGCTGAAAGATTATTTGTAGATGTGAGTTAATCTAGACATAGAAGCCTAAGACTCGGGTGAAAAACTATGACAAATAGCTAAGAAAATTTGGTGTGGGTGTCTGGGTATAAAAATAATAAACAGAAATGAATAACCTTCAAATATGTGAAGTGTAACTAGTTAAAAGATACACTGGGCTGGGTGTGGTGGCTTATACCTGTAATGCCAACACTTGGGGAGGCCAAGGCGGGAGAATCACTTGACGCTGGGAATTGGAAGTTGCAGCGAGCTGTGATCACACCACAGTACTACAGCCTGGGTGACAGATTGAGACCTTGTCTTTAAAAAAAAAAAAAAAAAAGGATGGGGGCCAGGCACAGTGGCTCATGCCTGTAATCCCAACACTTTGGGAGCCCAAGGCAGGCAGATCACTTGAGGTCAGGAGTTCGAGAACAGCCTTACCAACATGATGAAACCGGGTCTTTACTAAAAATACAAAAAAGTTAGCTGGGTGTAGTGGCACGCACCTTTAGTCCCAGCTACTTGGGAGGCTGAGGCAGGAGAATCACTTGAACCTGGGTGGCGGAGGTTGCAGTGAGCCAAGATCACACCACTTTACTCCACCCTGGGCGACAGAGTGAGACTCCATCTTAAAAAAAAAAAAAGGAAACTGGTTACAGACAAAGTATTAATTTCAAGTCAATAAGAAAAAGATCAATACCTATTAGAAAAATGGGCAGAGGAAATGAATAGACTGATCACAGAAAAGGGAATAAAATGGAAAGGTAAAGGAAGTAAAAGGAAAAAGTTGAATATATTCACTTAAACATTATGAAAATTCTGTTTCCACTCCGTATAGGATCCCTGGTTACTCAGATGTAATCTGTATCTGAAAATATATTGGATAGCAACATTTCAGCTAGAGACTGTTTCATCACTTTAAATAGGAAAAATAATGTTTATCCAGCCCATCCAAAAATCCCAACTATTTCCCCTAAATATTACAAGAATGTTCTTAAACACTTACATTTTAAAAGTTACCACATATTTCTGCATAATATAAACATTTAACATACTGCTACTTTATTATTTAACATTTAATGAACTCAGTAGTGTGTGGTAATTTTGTATGTTGTGTACAACAATTTGAATTTTTCTTACTGTAGTGAGCATGTACAGTAGTGGAAATAAACAGTGGTGGTGGCTATAGTCACTGTTGTATAGTGGTGAGTAAAGGTGGGCACAAACTTAACACAAGTGATCTGGTGAAGGAATGAGTGCTGTGTAACAAAATGCCTGTTTAAACAACATGAGCATGAGTCTGGAAATTGTGTGTGTGTGTGTGTGTGTGTGTGTGTGTGTGTGTTTGTTTGAGACAGGGTCTTGCTTTGTTGTGCAGGCTGGAGTGCAGTGACACAATATCAGCTCACAGCAACCTCTGCCTCCCAGGCTCAAGTGATCTTCCCACCTCAGCCTCCCGAGTAGTTGAGACCACAGGTACTCACCACCACGCCCAGCTAATATTTTTTTATTTTTTGTGGAGACGGGGTTTTGCCATGTTGCCCAGGCTGGTCTGGAACTCCTGAGCTAAGACAATCCCCTGGCCTCAGCTTCCCAAACTGCTGGGATTACAGGCATGAACCACTGCCTGGCTTGAACTTGTTAAGATACTACCCCACTCACTGTTCTCTTTCTTTTCTTTCTTTTCTTTTCTTCCCTGCCTTCCCCTCCGTCCCTCTCTTCCCTGCCTTCCTTCCCTTCCTTCCTTCCCTTCCCTCCCTTCTCTCCTTTCCCCTTCCCTCCCTTCCCTCACTTCCCTCGCTTCCCCCCCTTCTCCTTCCCCCCTTCTCCTTCCCCTTCCCCTTCCCCTTCCCTCCTTCCACAAGATGAGGTCTTGGTCTGTCACTGAGGCTGGAGTGCAGTGACACGGTTATGGGTCATTGCACCCTCGAACTCCTGAGCTCAAGTGGCCCTCCTACCTCAGCTTCCTGAGTACCCTGGCACTACAGACACACACCACCATGCCTGGCCAATGTTTTTACATTTTTTTATAGAGAATGGATCTGGCTATGTTGCCTAGGCTGGTCTCAAAATCTTGGGCTCAAGCAGTCCTAACACCTTGACCTCCCAAAGTGCTGGGATTATAGGCATGAGCCACTGCACCTGGCCATCACTGTTCTTTTTTTAACCAGGACTCACAGCTTACCCATTTTTGCCGGTGTGTATATGCGTATTTATCATGGCAAGTTATCTATACAAATAGTAGATGTAGAGTGAAAATGTTTGCAGATCGTCAGAGTAAATATTTAGGTAGAGAAAATTCAGATATTAAAGGATACTAGTACAGTTCTTTTCTTGACCATTATTCTGCTAGGTACATAGACTTAAAATTTAAGTCTAAATACATTCTAACCTTCAATTCTGTATCCCTTCAATTATCACATCCCTACGTTCCTTTTCCTCCACCTATGTCATATCTATTCGTTCCTTTTCATTTCCTGTGTCAATCTAATTCAGATTCTCTTTTCCTGCCTAGCCTGGCAAAAAATCTTTCCTCCAGGGCCTTTCTCACTCTCTACTATTCTCAAACCTTTATACCCTATATTTAAGACTTTACGATTTTACCCTGACCTGTTTTCTGTTTTGTTGTCAGCTTTCTAATCAAATGGGTCTGCCTGCTGTCCCTCCACATCATAATGGCTAGCCCTTATATAGTGTTTGCTGTGTGCCAGACTCTGTTCTAAGGGCTTCATTCACATAGTACCTCACTTAGTAGTTACTACAAATACTAGTAAGGTTTTCATTTCCATTTTACAAGTAAGGTAGGCACGGAGAGGTTAAGTAACTTGCCCAAGGTTATACAACTAGAAAGGGGCGCAAAGAAGTACTAAGCAGCTATTTTAAAAAATAAGTTCTTCACATGTAGCTGTGGAAATATCTCCAAGATACATTGCTGAGTGAGAAAAGGAAGGTACAAAGGTATATAATATACTACCATTTGTATTAAAGGTGAAGGGGGAGTGATAAAGGGTAAAAAAATGTTTCCTCTACATTCACAACACTTCTGACATCAAATATATAGGTTTTCTACACATTGTCATTTCTCCAGTTCCCTGTAGACACCAACTAGATGTCCTACAGTTTAATGCAATTCTAGTTCTAATTACCCAGAGTTAGCACAGAGCCCACAGGTTAAGGGCTGAATCCCACAAGACTGCCACCACTTCATATGGAATCACAAGTCTGGACTTCCCGTTCTTCTAAACAACTAGCTGTAAATCGGGAGTTCCTACAGTCCTCCTCCCCTTTATGTTCAGTAATATGCTAGAATGGCTCACAGAACTCAGGAAAGCAGTTTACTTACTATTATTGGTTTGCTGTAAAAGGTACAACTCAAGAACAGCCAAATGGAAGAGATACATTGCGCAAGGTATGGGGATGGGAGTGCATGGAACTTCCCTGGCCTGTCCAGGTACTCCACCTTCCCATCATTTTTTTTTTCTTTCTTTCTTTCTTAATAGAGAAGACAGAGTTTTGCCTTTTTTTTTTTTTTTTTTTTTTTTTTTTTAAGACAAAGTCTTGCTCTGTTGCCCAGGCTGGAGTGCAGTGGCACGATCTCAGCTCACTGCAACCTCCACCTCCCAGGTTCAAGTGATTCTCCTGCCTCAGCCTCCCGAGTAGCAGGGATTACAGGCGCCCGTCACCATGCCCGCCTAATTTTTCTATTTTTGGCAGAGATGGGGTTTCACCATGTTGGCCCAGGCTGGTCTCGAACTCCTGACCTCAGGTGATCTGCCTGCCTCAGCCTCCCAAAGTGCTGGGATTACACGTGAGCCACCACCCCCAGTCGAATTTTGCTGTATTGCCCAGGTGAGTCTTGAACTCCTGGGCTCAGGCTATCTGCCTGCCTCAGCCTCTCAAAGTGCTGGGATTCAGGTGTGAGCCACGGCACCCTACCCACCCTCTCATCATCTTGATGCATTAGCCAATCCAGAAGCTCTCTGAACTTTAGGGTATTTTTGGAGGGCCAATTACACAGGGATAGTTGATTAAAGCATTAGCCATTGATGATTAACTTAATCTTTAACCCCTTTGGGTGAGACTGAAAGTTTCAGCCTTCTAGTCACATGGTTGATAACTCTGGCAACCAGCCCCTATCCTCCAGGAGTCACTTTATTAGCATAAATTTAGGTATGGTTGAAAAGGGCTTATTATAAATAACAAAAGAGGCTCCTCCTACCTCATCAGACATTCCAGAGGTTTTAGGAGCTCTGTGCCAGGGATTGGGGACAAAGATCAAATGTATTTCTTCTTATACCACAGTGGGACATTTATTCGTATTTGTTTGTTTATACATAAAATGCCAATGGAAGGAAGGACTAAAACTCATAGTAATTATTTTAGGGAAGAAACGAGTAGTTATAAAGAACAGAGCTAGGAGGGCAGTTTATCCCAGCATACTGTACCTTAATATATTTTGATTTTTTTAAACCATGTAAAAGTATTATTTTTTCAAAAAATTTAAAATGTTATCTGTCTTTTGAAAGCCAAGTTCATGCATCTCCTCTTTCATGAATCTTCACTGATAACCTCTGATAACTAGAAGTAGAGTGCGTTGAATTGTTTCTGTATATTGCTATAGCAGTTTCTTTAGGCCATTTATGAGTCTTTTACCTATTATGAATTCTTTTTAGTCAGAGCCATCTTCTACATAGCTCTCTAACACCAAGAGCAATGAGGATAGTACCATATAAAAAGTAGTTTGTTCAAGAGAAAACTGATGCATAATGATAGAAATGATATTAGTGTTTGCCTTGAGTCAGGGATAGCAGATTGACTTGGATTTGGCATAAAGAGACTTTTGAGGGGAATGGAAATGTTCTACTTCTTGATTTGGATGGTGGTTACATTAGTATATATGATTATCAAAACTTAAAATGGGTACATTCCTTTTAGTGTATGTAAATTATACCTCGATAAAACATAGTTTTTAAAAAGTAGCCCAATATTTCTTAAAGTGAGTAATATATTTTGTGCCTAACTTCACATTGCTTTACTCACTTCTCAATAGTTCTGAAACACAGACAACATCAAGGGGAAAAGAAAGTGAAGATTCATCTTATAAGCCAATTTTTTCAACACTTCCTGAAACCAACATTTTAAATGTGGTTAAGGTAGGAAAAAACTTTTGTGTGTCTTTGGCTCAGAGCTAGAACCATTTAGTCTGTGGTTAATGGTTTTTTGAAAAAAAAATCTCGGCTGGGCACGGTGGCTCACGCCTGTAATCCCAGCACTTTGGGAGGCCAAGGCAGGCAGATCACGAAGTCAGGAAATCGAGACCATCCTGGCTAACACAGTGAAAATCCGTCTCTACTAAAAATACAGGCCGGGCGCGGTGGCTCACGCCTGTAATCCCAACACTTTGGGAGGCCAAGGCAGGCAGATCACAAGGTCAGGAGATCGAG
>NW_016814655.1:6634116-6646269 GCF_001698545.2 Rhinopithecus bieti | reverse complement strand
GGTGGCGGGCGCCTGTAGTCCCAGCTACACGGGAGGCTGAGGCAGGAGAATGACGTGAACCCGGGAGGCGGAGCTTGCAGTGAGTGGAGATCGCGCCACCGCACTCCAGCCTGGGCGACAGAGCGAGACTCCGTCTCAAAAAAAAAAAAAAAAAAAAAAAGAAAGAAGTCTTACAATATAATTTAGTGATCAAGCATTAATGGCAGAGGCCGGGCACGGTGGCTCATGCCTGTAATCCCAGCACTTTGGGAGGCCAAGGCGGGTGGATCAGCTGAGGTCAGGAGTTCGAGACCAGCTTGGCCAACATGGTGAAACCCCGTCTCTACTAAAAATCGCAAAAAAAAAAAAATTAGCCGGGCGTGGTGGCAGGTCCTGTTATCCCAGCTACTGGGGAGGCTGAGGCGGGAGAATCACTTGAACCTGGGAGGTGGAAGTTGCAGTGAGCTGAGATCACACCACTGCACTGCAGCCTGGGCAACAGAGTGAGACTCCGTCTCAAAAAAAAGAAGGTCAAAAAAAGTTAATGACAGTGTGAAACATTTTTAGTTGCTGAATTGAATCAGTGATACTGAACCATTAAGAAAATCTCAAAAATGGAAAATGGAGAAGAAAATGCCACTTAATTCAACTATTAACGTGGAGTAGTTCTTGCCTTCTTTTCTCTAGACATCTGATGTTTGTTTTCTTTATAGTTCTTTTTTGCGTCTTTTGTCAAAAGAGTTTATAATTAAAACCCTAAAATAAAATATACCTCCTAAAATATTTTTGTCTGTGCATTTATGTTAAACAGTTTCTAGGCTTGTGTACATCTATACATCCAGAAGGTTACCAGGATCGTGAAATAATGTTGCTGATTTTAATGTTATTTAAAATGAGTTTGGAAAAACAGCTGAAACAGATTCCTCTAGTAGACTTTCAAAGCCTCCTGATAAACCTGATGAAAAACATCAGAGATTGGAACACAAAGGTAATGTTACTTAAAACTTCATTATTCATTTTTTATATAGCATTACAATTTGACTCATAGTGCATATGGAATTAATACTGTTTCTCAACTCAATTAAGATCTTTGGCAGATTAAAAATGAACTGAGGAAGGGACTGTTTGCTGGAGCTGTATTATTTAAATTCATGATAATTGAATTTTTTCTAAAACTTCAGCTCTTTATCCAACAAAAATGTGTTTATTGAGGATTTCCTGTGGACTCAGCATTAATGTAGGTGCTAGAGATTGAGCTGTGAAAGAGACAAAGCCTTTACCTTCATGGGGCTTTTGTCCTAGTCAAAGGGTTAGATAAACAAGTAAATGTTGATTATATTATCATGTCAGGTAGTAGTTAAGTACTACAAATTAAAATAAAGCAGGACATGAGTACAGCAAGACTGAATGCTATGCTATTTCATATAAGGCAGTCAGGGAAAGGCCTTTCCGAAATAACCTTGGAGCAGAGACCTAAATGAAATGACGGAGTGAGTCATACCTACAACCAGAATTTGAGTTGAACTTCTGCAACCATATGGAGGATGAACATGTATGATTTTTGTTAGGACTTTTAAAATTATATTTTCAGTCTTTTTTAGTGGAAAAATTAAAATAGGCAGAAGTAAGGCAAAGAGTATAATAAATTCCTAAGTATCACTTTGCTTCAATAATTGAGACATAATCTTGTCTAATGTAAAACTGACCCTATATTTCCTTTCCCTGCTCATCAGATTATTTTGAAGCAACTGTTAGGCTTTTTAAAAAATTGATACACAATGGTAATACATATTTGGGGGGTGTTAGGCTTGCTTGCTTTTTTTTTTTTTTAGACAGCATCTCCTGTCACCCAGGCAGGAGTACAGTGGTGCAATCTTGTCTCAGTGCAACCTCTGCCTCCCAGTTTCAGGTGATTCTTGTGCCTCAGCCTCCTAAGTAGCTGAGACCATAGACACACGCCACCCCGCCCAGCTAATTTCTGTGTATTTAGTAGAAACAGGGTTTTATCATGTTGGCCAGGCTGGTCTCAAACTCCTGGCCTCAAGGGATTCACATTCCTTGGCCTCCCAAAGTGCTGGGATTACAGGCATGAGCCACCACACCCAGCCAGGTGTTAGGCTTTTACAAATACTGGAATAGGATCCCTAAAGTGCAAGAAATCCCAAGTCAGGAATATATATAGTCTTATACAACTCTGATACACATTTGTATTTAGATCAGTTTATCCTTCCAAGAAGGACTGTGTAAAGATATGATGTAGTACAAAACATGAAAGCCAAGTGAAATTCTGCTAAATGTATCTGTTCAGTCCATTTAAGATAGTATAAGTAAAACAATCTGTGTATTGTGTACATTTTAGCAGATTCTAGACTCCATGCTGTTTCTAAAAATATGTGCCCTTATTTTGTACTAGTGCTTCCATTATGGCAAGAAGGGATGTAGATGATCTGTTGGGTGTTTGATTTTACTGTTCTGTTTGAAAAGAAATCTTACATGTTCTTTTTTTTCAGGTGCCTGAACTCTGTCTGGGCATAAATGAACTCTCCAGTCATCCCCACAACCTTCTGTGGTTGGTACAGCTGGTCCCTAATTGGACATCACGTGGAAGGTATTGAAAAGTGAGAATTAAACATTAAGAAATTTTATAATTTTAGATTAATGAAATGCCTTGGTTCTTTATTTCTATTCATCATTCTTTGAATGTTAGATCAGAGATGTTTATTTCATATTCAGTTGTGAGAAAAGGCATTGATAGCCTGATTCTTTCTTACTCTAATTCTTAACTCAGGTCATTATGTAATTTTTTTTTTTTTTTTTTTTTTTTTGAAACAGAGTCTCACTCTGTCACCCAAGTTGAATATTTTTTTATTTTTAATTTTAGTTTATCTGTTACCTTAATACAGATGACATATTCCACAAAAATAAATGAATCAGCTTTTTTTTGCTTTAGTAAAAATAAATTTCATCAGTTAAAAAAATAGGTTTTCTGTCAGTAAATCATCAGGGTCAAAGATAAGGCTGTTAAATGATTTACTGAGCTTCAGATAATTCAAGTTTTATGTACAAATATTTTACATGAAAATTTTACTGTTCTATAACAGCTTATATGTTCCTGTACAGACTTCTCTTGAAACATTGCCTATATTTCCAATTAGAACTAGAGCTCCTCTTGACTCATTCATTTGCTTTTCAAGCAGTATTAATTAAAATACATTCTAAATACTTTTAACTTCTAATTCTAGGCAACTGAGACAGTGTCTCAGTCTAGTGATTATTTCAAAGCTTTTGGATGAGAAACACGAAGATGTTCCTAATGCCGGTAATCTGCAGGTATAAATAAATATTTTTATTTTTAATAAATGGGAGAGGTAATGAGAGGTATAAGGAAAATTGATGAACCCTAAGTCAAAGGTCCTGGGGTCAGAGCTCAGCTCTCAAGCATGGTACTGTTCATGTGATCTCTAGCACACTTAACTAACAAGATCCAGTTTTTTCATCTGTGAAATGGAGATAGTATTGCACCCTCCACCACATAGGATGGTTGTGGACAATCAGATGTGAATTAATGTATAAAGAAACTACTGGGAAAATCATAATGTGGAATTATATGAATATGATTTCATTTATTGAATTAGTTCAGCTTGTCTAAGTTAGCAATTTTATCGCAAGCTTAGAAATTGCAAAACCATTGTACATTGATTGCATCTTTAACCTGTTTTAAAATGAGTCTTTTTAGATCATAGAGCTTAAATGTAGTTGCCCTCTAGTACTTGTTCAGTAAGAATATATCATGTATATATGAGAGTGTGGATAAACATGTCCAACTGTTGCTGGGTAGTGGTGGCACACACCTATAGTCCCAGCTACTTGGGAGGCTGAGGCCAGAGGATCCTTCGAATCCAGGAGTTCGAGTCCAACCTAAGCAACATGGGGAGACCCTGTCTTTAATATATATATGTGAATTTTTTTAATTTAAAAAAATGTCCTATGGAAGTCCCACTCTGAGAAGTTCTGAAGGCTTTTTACAAACATTGATAGCACTAATGGGGCTGCCCTTGGTTGGATTTGAAAACTCACCATAGGCAGGGCACGGTGGCTCACACCTGTAATCCCAGCACTTTGGGAGGCCTAGGTGGGCGGATCATGAGGTCAGGAGATCGAGACCATCCTGGCCAACACCGTGAAACCCCATCTCTACTAAATACAAAAAAATTAGTCAGGCATGGTGGCAGGCGCCTGTAGTCCCACCTACTCGGGAGGCTGAGGCAGGAGAATGGCGTGAACCCGGGAGGCGGAGCTTGCAGTAAGCCGAGATCACACTACTGCACTCCAGCCTGGGCGACAGAGCGAGACTGTGTCTCAAAAAAAAAAAAACAAAAAAACTTACCGTAGAACCTGATCTGGATGTCCCTTTGTTCTTGTTTGAATTGCAATTTGGTACAAGGTATGCCACCAGGTCTTAGGAATTAAAACAAAACAAAGATTTAGATTTGAGGCTGCCCTTGAAAACATAATCTAATGGTTGAAACAAAATTAACCAACTCTTGTGGGTTAGTGTGGTAAGAACAGTAACTGAAGCATGCACAAGATGCTGGGGGATGGAGAGATTGATGGGCACAGCTGGTTTCTGCTTTAGTAGAGTTGAGGTAGATTTGATTCCAGATATATGGGGATCGTGCTGGAGCTACCAGGGTAATTAGCAGATAGTTCTCATTCCTTTCAATGATATTTACTGCCTTTAAAAGAGATCCGGGGATAGGATTTCTACCATTTCTCCTAACTTTTGTTGTTCTGTTACTTTTTCCTTTTTTGCCCGTGTAAAATAGAGTAATTAACCAAATAATTATATGAATAATTAACCCTCAAACTCACTAACTGATATTCAAGTTACAATCTAGTTGCGATTTTTACCCCAACTTCTTGTAGTTCTTCTCAGAATTCAATGACTTCTAACCACAAAGTCAACTTTGTTGACTTTCGAATAATTTAACAGAGAAAGCATTCCCTGTGGCCTCTGTTATAATATCATTTGGTCTCCTAAGCATTTATCCTAAGTTACAAGTACTAAATCTTTAACTTAAAATCCCTTACTTTTTTTTTTTTTTTTTTTTGAGAGACGGAGTGTTGCTCTGTTGCCCAGGCTGGAGTGAGGTGGCATGATCTCGGCTCACTGCAACCTCTGCCTTGCGTATTCAAGTGATTCTCGTGCCTCAGCCTCCCGAGTAGCTAGGACTACAGGCATGTGCCACCACACTCAGATAATTTTTGTATTTTCAGTAGAGACGGGGTTTCTCCACGTTGGCCAGGCTGGTCTCGAACTCCTGACCTCAGGTGATTCACCTCCCTCGACCTCTTAAAATGCTGGGATTACAGGTGTGAGCCACCGTGCCTGGCCACTTAAAATCCTTTTTTAAGCAATTCAGGGGTTTTACATAAAGAGAAAATGAATATTGTTCAAGTGTAAAGAAAGCTATAATAAAAGGACAAAATGAAAGAGGACACACTGGAAAAAATAGCCTAAGAAAGAGCAACCGTATTATTTAGCTTTGTTCAATGTCTCCTCTTTCTTTTGATAGGTATCAGTCCTACATCGCTATCTTGTGCAGATGAAGCCTTCTGATTTGTTAAAGAAAATGGTCTTGAAGAAAAAGGCTGAACAACCAGATAGCACTATTGATGACAGTCTTCATTTAGAACTTGAAAAGCAGGTATCCAGTGCTAGGAGGTCTCAAAGAGTACATAGAAGCATGACTGATATCAGCTTCCTAACCATAGACTGATAATATATGCATTTCTGGATTTGGACGCTAGATACATTCTAGCAAACATAATTTTAAAGCAAATGATATTTTTAATTTATCGCTGTCATGAAATTCTTCCATAAATTTGAGAGTTGAAAATGTGAGTAAAAGGATGATTGTTGGTAATTTGCTGCCAAGAGTATTTTTTGTAGCCCTTTATTAGGGCAGTCATGAGGTCATGAATCATGGTAAAAAGAATGCACTTAAGTTAGAAATTAGAAAGCCTAGTTTAGATGCTTGGCTTTTACTCACTGACCAGCTGGGTTAACTTTAACATATCCTTTATCCTTCCTGGGCAACTTTCCTAATGTGTAAATTGGAATGACATCTATGCTAGCTAATTCATACGTGTTAATTTTATTCATTTCTCTAACAGGCATATTACCTGACCTACATTCTTCTTCATTTAGTCGGTGAAGTTAGTTGTTCTCATTCTTTTTCTTCTGGACAACGGGTAGGTAGTGTTTAGTGTTGTTGCTGCTGTTTTTAAATAGGTGTTACTGATGATGGAATGAGTGAGCATGCTTTTTATAGGAGAAAACTTAATAAAAGCTCATTGATTTTACTATAAGAATTCCCATGTATACCAGAAAGGGACGTGATAGTGGTCTTGTAACCATATCATATTGAAAAGAATTGTTGGCCGGGCACTGTGGCTCACACCTGTAATCCCAGCACTTTGGGAGGCCAAGGCGGGTGGATCACTTGAGGTCAGGAGTTCAAGACCAGCCTGGTCAACATGGTGAAACCCCAGCTCTACTAAAACTACAAAAAAATTGACCAGGCGTTTTGGTGGGTGCCTGTAATCCCAGCTATTCGGGAGGCCGAGGCAGGAGAATTGCTTGAACCCAGAAGGCGGAGGTTGCAGTGAGCTGAGATTGTGCTACTGCACTCCAGCCCGGGCAATAAGAGTGAAACTCCATCTCAAAAAAAAAGAAAAGAAAAGAATTGTCAGTAAATGTTAGTTCTCTTTGTTGGAGTGGAATTTAACCATTATACTACTTGGCAGTAGTATAATATATTCATAAGATACCAACATCACCAAATATCAAATGGGCTGGTGTTGTGCTGGACCCATATTGACTCCAGTAGAAATGGCAGTCAGGTGGCAACAGGCTACACAGGAGAACTGCTACCATCTGTAGAGACCATGCAGTTTACATAGCATTTTCACTTAGCACCCTTTACCTAGCAACCTCCATTTAACCCAGAACAAAGGGCCTCTATCCCGTATGGCCTTCCAAGGGATGAGCCGAGGGTTCAGATGTCCTTCATAGATAAGGAGTGAAACTCCACGTTGGACTCTCCCAGAGTCTTTGGCTTGGGACTCCAGTTACACATTCTTCTTAGACCATAGGTTCATTTTCAGAGTATGCTTAAGTTATTGCTATCAGTTGCATCTGCCATACACCAGCTTTTAGCTCATTTCTTGCCATCTTTTTGCCATTCCCCTTTTGTTCCTTTAGAAATAACATTTGCCTTCAAAATTAAACTGATGGTAAGGCAGGCTACTTTAGAAATGCATTTCTAATATTCAGATTTTCATTTTGAATTATTCTATTCTTCCCATACTCCTGGGGCAATTCTTGCTTAATTCCTTATATTTCATATCTTAACTACTCCAATTCCTGTTTTAAAACTTAGGCTGGATATGCCGGGCGTGGTCGCTAACCCCTATAATCCCAGCACTTTGGGAGGGTGCGGCGGGTGGATCACTTGAGGTCAGAAGTTCAAGACCAGCCTGGCCAACAGGGTGAAACCCCATCTCTACAAAAATACAAAAAGTTAACCAGGCGTGGTGGTGCATGCATGTAATCCCAGCTACTCGGGAGGCTGAGACAGAAGAATCGCTTGAACCCAGGAGGCGGAGGTTGCAGTGAGACAAGATCGTGCCATTGCATTCCAGCCTGGGTGACAGAGCAAGACGTCATCTCAAAACAAAACAAAACTTATGCTGGACATGGTGGCTCATGCCTGTAATCCCAGCACTTTGGGAGGCCAAGGCTGGGCAGATCACTTGAGGTCAGAAGTTCGAGACCAGCCTGGCCAACATGGTGAAACCCTGTCTCTACTAAAAATACAAAAAAAAAAAATTAGCTGGGCATGGTGGCAGATGCTTGTAATCCCAGCTATTCTGGAAGCTGAGGCAGGAGAACTACCTGAACCTAGGAGGCAGAGGTTGCAGTGAGCTGAGATCACGCCACTATACTCCAGCCTGGGCAACAGAGGGAGACTCCACCTCAAAAAAAAAAATAAAATAAAATGCATAGTATTTCCTAGACATGATAGAAAAAAGACTAGTTCTTATGTTTTTATAAATGCTATTGTGTATAAAACTGTGTTTGTGGTTGGGCGCAGTGACTCACGCATGTAATCCCAGCACTTTGTGAAGCCGAGGTGGGTGGATCACCCGAGGTCAGGAGTTGGAGACAGCCTGACCAACATGGTGAAACCCTGTCTCTACTAAAAATACAAAAAATTAGCCGGGCGTGGTGGTGGGCACCTGTAATTCCAGCTACTCAGGAGCCCGAGGCAGGAGAATTGATTGAACCCAGGAGGCGAACGAAGGTTGCAGTGAGCTGAGATCGCGCCATTGCACTCCAGCTTGGGTAACAGGAGTAAAACTCTGTCTCAAAAAAAGAGTGTTTTCTCTCCTGATTGGAAGCTAATATAGTCATCTGTCTGTAATGTTCTTACATGGTTCCTATATTTTATAAATTTTTTTTTTTTTTTCCCAGACTGTCTTGCTCTGTCACCCAGGCTAGAGTGCACTAGCACAATCTTGGCTCACTGCAACCTCTGCCTCCCAGGTTCAAGCGATTCTCCTGCCTCAACCTCCCAAGTAGCTGGGATCACAGGCACCTGCCACCATACCTGGCTAATTTTTGTATTTTTAGTAGAGATGGGGTCCTACCATGTTGATCATGTTGCTCTCAAACTCCTGACCTCATGATCCGCCCACCTCGGCCTCCCAAAGTACTGGGATTACAGGCGTGATCCACCGCACCGGCTATAAATTACTTTTTATGATTAAAAAAGTCAGTGACGGCCGGGCGGGGTAGCCTGTAATCCCAGCACTTTGGGAGGAGCGCGAGAAGAGGTGGATCACGAGGTCAGGAGATCGAGCACCATCCTGGCTAACATAACAGTGAAACCCGTCCTCATACTAAAAAATACAAAATACTAGCCTGGGCGAGGTTGTCCCCCCGCCTGTAGTCCGCCAGCTACTCGGGGAATGGCTGAAAGCCCAGGAGAATGGCGTAAACCCCGCGGAGGCGGAAGCCTTGGCCAGTGAGCTGAGATCTGGCCACTGCACTCCCAGCCTGGGCCGACCAGAGGCGACGACCTCCCCTCCCAAAAAAAAAAAAAAAAAAAAAGTCAGTGACATGGGCATGGTGGCTCATGCCTGTAACCCCAGCACTTGGAGGCTGAAGTCAGGAGAATGACTTGAGCCCCGGAGTTCAAGAGCAAGTCCTGGAGCAATGCCATCTCTATAAAAAAAAAAAAAAAAAAAAAAAAATTAGTGAGTATTGAAAACTTATAATAAACGTAAAAACCTGAAAGACTCCTAACAATCCAGTGCCCTGTTGTAAATTACTTCACAATTTACTAATATATTACATAAAATATACTAAATTATTTTAACAAAAATGGAATCATAGTATTAGTATCATTTGCAACTCGTTCCTATAGAAAAAAAAAATAGGGCCAGGTGTGGTGGCTCATGCCTGTAATCCCAACACTTGGAGAGGCGGAGACAGGAGGATTGCTTGAGCCTAGGAGTTTAAAACCAGCCTAGGCAACATAGCAAGATGCTGTCTGTACAAAAAAATCAAAAACAAAACTTACTAGGTGTAGTGGCAAGTACCTGTAGTCCCAGCTACCCAGAAGAGTGAGATGGGAAGATTACTTGAGCCCAAGAGTTCAAAGCTGCAGTGAGCTATGATCCCACCATTGCACTCCAGCCTGGACAACAGGGCAAGACCCTCTCTTTTTTTTTTTTTTTTTTTTGAGATGGAGTCTCGCTCTGTCACCCAGGCTGGATGAGCTCTCAGCAAGCTCTGCCTCCTGGGTTCATGCTATTCTTCTGCCCCAGCCTCCCAAGTAGCTGGGACTACAGGCGCCCGCCACCACGCCTGACTAACTTTTTTGTATTTTTAGTAGAGACGGGGTTTCACCATGTTAGTGAAGATGATCTTGATCTCCTGACCTCATGATCTGCCCGCCTCGGCCTCCCAAAGTGTTGGGATTACAGGCGTGAGCCACTGCACCTGGCCAACCCTATCTCAAAAAAAAAAAAAAAAAAGTCACAAACTAATTTTGCTATAAGAATTCCCATATATGCCAGAAAGAGGGGTGTGATATGGTCTTATAACCATGTCATATTGAAAAGATGGTCAGCAAATGTTAGCTCTGTTTGTTGGAGTGGAACTTAACCATTATACCTTGGCAACACTATAATATATTCATAAGATACCAACATTACCAAATATCAAACGGGCCATTGTTGTGCTGGCGAGGTGCAGTGGCTTATGCCTGTAATCTCAACACATTGGGAGGCTGAAGTGGGAGAATCACTTGAAGCCAGGCATTTGACACTAGCCTTGGCAACAAAGTGAGACCCTGTCTCCACAAAAAAATTTAAAAATTAAAAAAAAATGGCTGGGTGCGGTGGCTAATGCCTGTAATCCTAGCACTTTGGGAGGTTGAGGCAGGTGGATCACCTGAGGTCAGGAGTTTGAGACTAGTCTGGCCAATGTGGCAAAACCTGTCTCTACTAAAAATACAAAAATTAGCTGGGCGTGGTGGTACACGCTTGTAATCCCAGCTACTCGGGAGACTGAGTCTGAGAATCGCCTGAACCTGGGAGGCAGAGGTTGCAGTAAGCTGAGATCGCACCACTGCACTTCAGCCTAGGTGACAGAGCGAGACTCTGTCTAAAAAAAAAAAAGAACTGGGCATAGTGTTGCATGCCTGTAATCCTAGCTAATCAGGAGGCTGAGACTGGAGGACCACTTGAGCTGGGGAGTTCAAGGGTACAGTGAGCTATAACTGTGCCACTGCACTCCAGCCTGGCACCAGAGCCAGACCCCATTTCTTTAAAAAAATTTTTTTTAAATTTTTTTTAAAGGCTAGCTGTCATTTGAATATTTTATTAGAGAGTATGTTAAAGGAAGGACTCTTTAAATTTCTGAGTACTATATTACCCAGTTAGAGCTCTGGGGTTAATTTTCATTAATGTGAGTTAATGCATAGCAAAACAACTTTTGTTAGAGTGTATATTTTTTAAACTAATAATCTTACTGTCATGGAAGCAACTTTCACTGATACAACTACTGTTATGTGGGATAGTTAACATCAGGCATTGCTAACAGGAATAATAGATTTTTAAATGATTTAGTTGTTCTAGCTGCATAATTTCTTCTTTGTTAATTTGTAATGCTTCAGAGTTGTTTTCATCCCTTGCATTTGTTTTGCACAGAAACACTTTGTGCTACTCTGTGGGGCTTTGGAAAAGCATGTTAAATGTGATATTAGGGAAGATGCAAGACTTTTTTACAGAACTAAGGTAAGTGTGTTTTTTCTTTTTTTCTTCTTTTTTCTTAATCTTGGTTACGTTAATATTTAAGGATAGAAGCATACAGGCCTGTATTCAGAAAAAGAACATAAAGCTAGGCATGGTGGCTCATGCCTGTAATCCCAATACTTTGGGAGGCTGAGGCAGGCAGATTGCTTGAAGCCAGGACTTCAAGACCAGCCTGGGGAACATAGCAAGACTCCATCTCTACAAAAATTTTGAAAAATAGCCAGGCATGGTGGCATGCACCTGTACTTCCAGCTATTTGGGAGGCTGAGGCAGGAGGATCACTGGAGCCTAGGAGTTTGAGGTTGCAGTGAGCTATGAACACACATGGCACTCCAGCCTGGGAGACAGAATAGGATTCTGTCTCGAAAAAAAAAGAAACATGTAAGATTAGAAATAGGACTTTCTCTTTTAATAACAGAAATCAGCTCCTGCTAAATTAGTGTAGCTAAATTAAAAGTGAAAGGAAAAAAAATCTCAGAGCAAATAAACTTTTCACTTTACTTTCTGTTCTGAAACTCCTGACACCCAAGGAGAAAAATACTTCTAGTACTAATGATACTTATTTTCCCCATTACACATGTTAAAACCTTCATGCTTAAGTTACCATCAAGGATTGAAGCATTATTTAAATAAATATATAAGTTATGAAACAGTGGCTTTGAAATTTTATGATGGTTGAAAACTTATTTTATTCATAGAGTAGAAATAGTTTAGCTGTTATTTGAATGTTCCATTGAAGAATATATTAAAGGAAGGAGTCTTCAAATATTTTTTTTTTTTTTTTTT
>NW_016814655.1:6601677-6633661 GCF_001698545.2 Rhinopithecus bieti | reverse complement strand
GGATGGTCTCGATCTCCTGACTTCGTGATCCGCCCGTCTCGGCCTCCCAAAGTGCTGGGATTACAGGCTTGAGCCACCGCGCCCGGCCTTTTTGTATTTTTAGTAGAGGTGGGGTTTCACCATGTTGACCAGGCTGGTCTCGAACTCCTGACCTCGTGATCCGCCTGCCTGGGTGTCCCAAAGAGCTGGGATTAGAGATGTGAGCCACTGCACCCAGCCAGGAGTCTTCAAATCTTTGAGTCATACATCACCTAGTCTGAGCTCTAGGATGGAAATGATTCAGCACTAAGCTTGCTAAGCTTTTTTTCTTAAAGGTTTTATATACTCAAAGACAGTAGAAAAGCCAAATCTATTGAGTATGGAGTAGGAAAGTAATGTTAGTATTAATAGAATGATCTGACAGTTTTTCCTGAAACATAAAATCAGACACTTTTAAAATACTTTTTTCTTTCTTTTTTTTTTTTTTTGAGACAGAGTCTTGCTCAGTCGCCCAGTCTGGAGTGCAGTGGCACGATCTCGGCTCACTGCAAGCTCCGCCTCCTGGGTTCCCGCCATTCTCCTGCCTCAGCCTCCCAAGTAGCTGGGACTACAGGCGCCCGCCGCTACGCCCGGCTAATTTTTTGCATTTTTAGTAGAGATAGGATTTCACTGTGTTGGCCAGGATGGTCTCGATCTCCTGACCTCGTGATCCGCCTGCCTCGGCCTCCCAAAGTGCTGGGATTACAGGCGTGGGCCACCGCGCCTGGCCTAAAATACTTTTTTTCTAAATACAAAAATGAGCCAGGTGTGGTGGCACATGCCTATAGTCCCAGCTACTCAGGAGGCTGAAGGAGAATCCTTTGAACCCAGGAGGCAGAGCTTGCAGTGAGCTGAGATCGCGACACTGTACTCCAGCCTGGGCGACAGAGGAAGACTCTGTGTAAAAAAATAATAATAATAAATAAAACAAAATAAAATAAAAATACTTTTTTCTAAGGATTTTTTAATTCCAAGATTATCTTTTAGCTTTGGTAATGTAATACAATGCTGATTCTTTTTTGCCTCTTATCTTTGGATAGTCATTGAATATGAAGCCTCAGCTTTGTATCTTAATATCTTACATTAATTAGCTGCAAAGATTTGTCATTTGAACAATGCCCACTCAGATTTAGTATATGTATTTATTTTAGTAAATTTAAGTTAAATACAAAAATAAGCAACTAATGAAGTTGTTATCAGATTTAGGATTTTCAAATACTTGTAGGGGATAGCTCTTTGCCTAAGAGTAGAACTCTAGTTTCAGAAGCACATTCTTTTGAGCATTGACCAGAATTGCTGGCCCCTAGAACTTGGTAGTGGCTACTACTGACAGACATGCTAAAAGGGGACCACCCAAGTTTTATATTTCTTAAAGACAAGGACTTGGCACAGACTGTGCTTCTCTTACTTAAAGTGGAAAGCGACACAGTGGTCTGTGGAAATTGCTTCAAGGGATGGTCCTGCTGACAGGTGAGTTGTCTGCCTCTCCAAAAGCCTCTATTGTAGAAAAGTTGGTGATTGTTTTGGAGAAACTTTATTTGCTGAACTGTAGATAAAGAAAAAAGCAGAGATTGTAGTTTACTTTATAAATTTAAAGCTGCTATAAAATTCCTAAGTTGTTTAAAACATTTTTCTCAAGCAGTTATGTTCAATAGCTAATTGAGAATCTCTAGAGTGACAGAGTTTGGTTTTTGTGGTAAAGTTTCAGTTTTGCATAGAGACTTGCTACACCTCCAAATGTAGGAAAATACTAAGTATTTAAAGGGGATTCATAGTACTTGGGCACAGACATGGAGAGGGGAGTAACAGTGAATTTTGGATCTTCTAATAATGTGGAGAGGAACAAATAAACGTTTTTTTAATGGCCTTGATCCTTTCAAAGGGAAGCTGGGCAGGGAAGGCATGGAACAGCCAAAGCCTTGGGTCTGTTGACACAGACCACCCTTCAGCTTCTCTGTCTGGTTGTTCAAAAGCCAGCAAGTTAAAGTTAAGTTCCTTTGAAGGCAGAGAACGTGTTTTTTGGGATGATCCTTAATAACAGGAAAGTTAAATCATAAACATTCAATAGTTTAGATTATGGTGATAAAGGAAAGTCTTATTAATTACTTATGATTTGAGATCTCCTCCAAAAGATGAATAGTTTATTTTCTCTTTGTTGACAGAAATCAAATTGAGTTGTCGAGTGTGGGCCTGTTGCAACTGTCAGATCTTTTGTGTAGTGTTAAGCTGATTGTAGGTGAGGATGTTTTAATCCAATCCCTTTTCCCGTTTTTGATATTTTTAAGGTGAAAGACTTGGTTGCCAGGATACATGGAAAATGGCAGGAAATAATCCAGAACTGTCGGCCTACTCAGGTGTCATTTTGTTATACAATTTCATTTATTCTTAACAGTTTTGCTGAATGGCACTCTTCATACTGTTTGAAATAAAATAGAGTATAACAGTGCATTTGCTTCTAGTTATCTTAAGATAAACTGAAAACGCCAGTATAATACATGGTTTGTAATTGTTTTTAGTTTTTGTTTGCTTTATATTCATTAATTTATTTCCAGAAGTTGTTGAGCCAATTTAAAAATATTACATTCCATCAAATGGAGGTTATTCAATGAAGAGCATTTTTTTTTTTTTTTTTTTTTGAGACAGAGTCTCGCTCTGTCGCCCAGGCTGGAGTGCAGTGGCCGGATCTCAGCTCACTGCAAGCTCCGCCTCCCGGGTTTACGCCATTCTCCTGCCTCAGCCTCCCAAGTAGCTGGGACTACAAGCGCCCGCCACCTCGCCCGGCTAGTTTTTTGTATTTTTTAGTAGAGACGGGGTTTCACTGTGTTAGCCAGGATGGTCTCGATCTCCTGACCTCGTGATCTGCCCATCTCCGCCTCCCAAAGTGCTGGGATTACAGGCTTGAGCCACCGCGCCCGGCCTAATGAAGAGCATTTTTAAGACAGATCTATTGAGATAGAATTTACATACCATAGATTTTACCCACTTAACATGTACAGTGGTTTTTAATACATTGACAGAGTGAATACCATCGCCACAACCTAATTTTAGAACATTTTCATCACCCCAAAAAGAAATCCCATGCCCATTAGCAGTCATTCCCCTTTCCCCTACTACCTTGATTCCCCTCCTGAATCCTCCCAAATCCTAGGCAAACACTAATCTACTTTCTGTCCCTATAGACTTCCCTATTCTGGACATCTGTAAATGAGACATACTGTGTAGTCTTTTGTAATTGTCTGCTTTCATTTAACATAATGATAAGTGTTATAGCATGTATATCCCTTCTATTGCCAAATAATTTTCCACTGAATGGATATGTCACATTTATTTATCCACTTATTAGACATTTGTATTGTTTTCACATTCTGGCTATTACAAATAATATTTCCATGAACATTTGTATGCAAGTTTTTATGTGAATATATGTTCTCAAATGAAGCATTTGAAAAGGAAGTAGAATTGCTGGGCCATATGGTAATTCTATGTTAAGTGTTTTAAGAAACTACCAAACTGTTTTCCAAAGTGACTGCATCATTTTATATTCCCATCAGAATGTCTGAGGTTTCTAATTTCTCCATATTCTCACCAATACTTGTTTTTACTAAAGCCATAGTAGAGAGTAGGGAAGTAGAATCTCATTGTGGTTTTAGTTTGCATTTCCCTAATAATTAATGGTGTTAAACGTCTTCTTATATGCCTATATTGGTCATTTGTATAACTTTTTTGCAGAAATGTCTATTAGGATCCTTTGTCCATTTTTTTCATCTCATACTTCATTTCAAAAGCCTATTTTGAATATAGTTATTGGTCTTTTTGTTATTGAGTTGTATTAATTCCCCGTATGTTCTGGATACAAATCTCTTATTAGAGATATAATTTGTAAATATTTTCTTCCATTCTGTGTGTTGCTTTTCTTTTATGTATTATGTATATATTTTTGTCACTTTTTTTTTGTTGTTACGTCTAAGGAGTCTTTGCCTAAGAAGGACATTTTTTTTAACACCTACTAGTAAGTGTGCTTGCCTGCTTGTTTACAGAGTTAACTGGCATAGGATTGTCTAAAATGACACTTCTCAAATTTTAATGTACATAGGAATCAACTAGGAACTTGCTGAAATATGGATTCTGATTTATAGGTCTGGAGTGAGAACTGAGATATTCTATACTTCTAATAAGTTATCAGATGGATGCAAATGCTGCTGCTCCAGGGACTAAACTTTGAGTAGCCAGGGCCTAGAAGTTACTTATATTTTGTATCAAAATAATAGGAACACTGAATATCAAGTAGATAAAGCAATCTCTCTAAATCTTTGAGAAATCTTAAATTTATGTTTTGTTGTTTTTGTATTTGTTTCTAACCTTAATGGATTTTCTTTTAATGCTGGTCATGTACTGATGTGGTATTAAAACAAAATAATTTAATAGCAAAACTATACTAATCAGCTTAACATTATTTATTTTGCTTAACTAAGTCCCTCCATGTGTGCAGTGGTGAGAAAAACATTCTGCACTTATTTTATACTGTTTTTTATTGTTTGACCACTGTATGTGAAATTTGAATCTGATTACCATAAATTTTCAGATAAGTCAATATAAAGATTTTATTACTTGTCTTATCAAAGCCTATTGTCTGATGATTAGTAGTTTTATAAGGAGTAATTCATAATCTGATTAAATTTTGCTTTACCCTCTTTTTTTCCCCTTTTTTAGGGGCAGCTTCATGATTTCTGGGTACCAGATTCTTAATAGGAGTTGCAGCAGCAAAAATATGAAGCAAGAGAAATTCGATAAGAGCCTTTCCTACAGGAGTAGAAAGGATTATTACAGAATCCAATGGAATGCCAAGAAAATGTACAGCAAATGTGCCACTTGAATATCTAGTATGAAGCTGGTAATGAAATTGCCATTTCTGAAGCAGATATGAAATATGATCTGCTTAATTGTTACGGCAACTGACCTTTCAAAAGCGCAGTCTTATTAAAAGAGGGGAGGGGTAAAAGCAGCTAATAGTCACATGTCTAACCTGCCCCAGTTAACTCCTTTTGTTAAATTATAAGCCAGTTATCTTTTTTAGATAGTATTTTTGTCACTTGGATAATCACAGGAAATATATAAGAAAAGAGCTTGGACTAACTTAAGAAGTTGGACATGGAAAGCAAGACCAAGTTCCAGTTGGTTTTAATTTTCCCTCTTGGTTATTTTCCGACACAAAGGGAATGCTTAAAACTGAGTTTAGTAATAAAAAGCATAAATCTCTTCTGTAACTTTTATAAACCACAAGGAGGTTTCAATCCATGCATTTTCCTTCATTACTCAAGATTATAAATCTGTTTTTAAAATACATTTAAACAAACAGTTGAGAAACAAAAGTTTGGTATGTGTCAGATTCCCTTAAGAGGAAGAGGTTAAGCTGTAAAGTAGTGGCCCTGTTTTGATGCCAGAACATTCATATGCAGTTTGTTCTGGATTTCTTTTAAATGCATATATTTTAAATACTGGTTAAATCTTAGAATCTTTGCTATATCTTAGAATTCTGGCTCTTGGTAACCATATTACAGAAGTCTATATTGTAAAAGCCTAAAGATCTGGACAAGTTTCCAACAACCTTGTTTCCATGAGTATATAACTTTGGCAGAGACCTGAATTTTTTGGGACACTATGTTCTGTGTGTGTGTGTGTGTGTGTGTGTGTGTGCGTGTGTGTGTTTGCTTGTATCTTGAAGTTGTTGCACTTCAAAACCACAGCTGCTTTAAATTCTTAAACACTGGAAAGCCATCCTTTGGTTTAAATGGTAGAGGGTTAGTGGAAGTGCACATGCTGGTTTTAGCCCAGGGGTAGTAACAAACTCTTACTAGCCAACTAGAAAATTATTTTGTTGACTAGATGTCCCTTTTAGGAGAGTTTGTTTCCTGAAAGAATGGCAGCTTTTTTTGTTGCTCTTTCCAACAACCTTGTTCACTATTGGCTTGAGTGACCTGTTCTCCTGAGTGCTCTAGTGTCTCCAGTTGTAGGGGGAAAGATGATGGAGGGGAACGGAAACTGGACTTGATGTTTGTGGTTTGAGAGGCAAGAAAATAAAATAACTTTCTACCTCTAAATTGAGGCTTAGGAGTAAAAAGCATTTTGTCTTAAATTTATCATTTAAAATAGCATCAGTAACTTTTGAACTCATGTCAATCAAGCATTGGCAGTCAGAGATTTTTATAGGGAAAACTAAGTAAATCCAGTTTCCAAGAACCTAAACTGATTGAGGCTCCAAGAGTCAGACCAACAAAAGTTTTATTCTGTGTTGTTTACTGGTAAGAATATTATTATCTTGATACTACCTCTCAAGGGTATTGTTACAAAATGCCACTTATGGTTAAAGAGATAGATACAAAGAGTTCTATTTGACAGAAACTTGAAACTGGCATCTATCTGCCCAACGATGGGGGCTTTCATTCTGTAATTTAATCCTTTGTAGATACATTATTTGTGTGTAATTTTATACGTGTTCATATTTTTCTCATTTTGCATTGTGTAAAGTGTACAAAATCTCAAAGTATAAAATACTGCTTATATTGCTTGTAATTTACAGTGTGTAAATATTTTCTAATTGTGTACATTGATTGGGGGGACAAGTGGGTTATTCAGGGTTTTTTTTTAAGTGACCCTTTTGTATTGCAGTTTCAACAGATAACTGCCCATCAAATTTAAAACTACTTTGATACAGTTTTATTTAACAGTTCCAATAAGAAAAAAATCTCTATTTTTAATTATATGTCTCCTTTAGAAAAAAATATTTCATCATCCCTTTAAAATAAATGGCCAGACCTCAGTTTAGGCCCTTGTATTTATGACTCTGGTAGAGGTCTTCAGACTCCAGGTCATAGTCCAGTCAGTATTTGCATCTGGGTTCCCAAGAAAATTTTGTGACTCTCTTTTAGCACAAGTAGCCCATGGTTTTTCTTCCAAATCAAGTATTTTCCTTCTCCCTCAAGTCCCCATGCTTTGTCTCCCTCCTGCTGCTATTGCCCAGTGAATGGGATGGTAGAGAGGAAGAAGTGTTCATTGCACAGAGAATGTCAGGCCACTTTGGGGACTTGGCAACAAAGCTTGCACTGAGTGGTGGTGTGTTTGGCAATAGTACTGTGCCAAAAATCACCTTGTCTAATTTTATGGATATTTATGGCAAACTTATTACCCTTCTTGCAAGCTGCACATTAAGGTACTTGTGTTTATGCTTTTGTGTGTAACTGTTTGCCTTTTCTAACTGCCTTTCTTGTTACTGAAAATATAATTCTACTAGTTTTATCACATTAAGAGGCTCTCTGTGCACAAAATGCATCGATGTAGCCGTAAAGTAACAGCGTTTGTACATTTTCTATCTCCTGATGGCAGTGGTGCCTTTGTCACCTTTTGGAAGGTTTGCATTTTATTTCTGCTTTGAAGCGCAAATAGTAGCTTGCTTTCAATTTCACAAAAATCTCAAATGTAAAAGATAAAAAATGGCGTATTATCATCCAGGCTTAGTTGGAGTATTTGCATTTTTATTGTTATCAAAACAAATATAATTGGTGGGGACTGACCAGTAATAATGTGTGGCGTCTTTAAGCCAAGGGTAATTTTTAAATTAAAAATGAAAATTTTAAGAGGTAGCCCATTAAACAAGCTACTGAGTTGGAGAATTAGGGGATGACTGTGGTGGTTTGTCGCTAAGGAGGCAACAGTAGGGTCCAGGTGGCTGGGCACGTAGAGCAGTTAGCATGATCCGTGGTTATTCCTTACTCATGAACAGTGTCAGCTCACCTCATCTGTGCATTTGTTTTCCCTGGACAGTCTTGTCAGCCAGTTAATCCACGAGCTCTTAGGCAGTAAATACAGATTTTTTTCTTTCCTTTTATTTTTTTAAAGATTTTATACTACATCTTGTTAAAGTCCTATGAATATGTGTGTGTGTGCGCTATTAAAACTGCTTTTTCTCAGTTTGAACATGTGTTTGGTAATATTTGTTTGGGAGTTGAGGAGGCTAAGTTATCTGGAATGCCCTGTTCCCTCACCCCACCCCAGTCCCCTGGTTTTTAATCATTTCTTCTTGCTTTGGATTTTCCAGTTTTTTAGCTTGATGTCTCCGGTTTCTGGAAAACATAAAGCCACCATTGTACACAGTTCACTTTTATATAACCCAGTTAACTGCTGTATACTTTGCAATCAGGAATTCAGTAATCTCATTCTTACCTCATTCACTATGTTCATCCCACCATTCATTCTTATCGCTGAGGCTGGAGTGCAGTGGCACGATCTCGGCTCACTGCAAGCTCCGCCTCCCGGGTTCACACCATTCTCCTGCCCCAGCCTGCCAAGTAACTGGGACTACAGGCTCCTGCCACTACGCCTGGCTAATTCTTTGTATTTTTAGTAGAGATGGGGTTTCACCATGTTAGCCGATGGTCTCTATCACCTGACCTCGTGATCCGCCCGCCTCGGCCTCCCCAAGTGCTGGGATTGCAGGCATGAGCCACCACGCCCAGCTATCATTCCACCATTCATTCTAACAATTGAGTCTCAACTACATGCTAGGCACTCTTTAGGATTCAATAAGGATTCGGTGGTGAACAACACAGAGCCCTCATGAATCTTACCTCCTGGTATCCAGGTTAAAATACTTTCTGTTGTTGGGCAAAGAGAATTAGAAACAAATACCCTTAACCTGCCTCCCTTGTTCTTGAGCCCAGGACCAAGAAAGAAGAAGCTGTACAATCCAGAAGCAGGGCTTGAGCACCTCCAACCTGCCAAGCAGATAAGTTCTGGGTATGCCAACTTGGGAGGCAGAGGTTGAAACCTCATAGGAGAAACTTTGGAGCTCATAGAAGGCCCAGGCATTGTCAGAGGCCTTGAGTTCCAAAACCATGCCAGTATTTCTCCCTTCTCACAGGCTGGTTAGAAAGAAACTAAATGGGAGCATTTTTCTCTGACAGTGGGGCAGAGGGACGAGAGATGACAGCCCAGGCAGAAGCAGAGACATTGCCGTTAAGTACTTACTAGAGGGCAGGCAGCACAACCTTATGCAAGTTGAGGGCCTTGACCTTGCCCAAGGCCTGACCTCAGATCCCAGATTCATCACACTAGCCTTTTGATCTTTGCCAGATTACTTAAACTCACTGTTTCCTCATCTGTTAAAAGGAATAATAACGGTGTCTATTTCAGGGTTTGTGAGGACTAAGCGAGCTAATGCATGAAAATTGCCTAGTACAGTGACTGGCATATAGCAAGAACTCAGCAAATGCTTGCTGCTCTAACAAGGCTTTTATCTGATGACAGAATTGATCTTAAGCAGACACCTCAGGGTGTACTGACATCTGAGCAAACCATATCTCCAAAAATTACAGTTGTAAGTGTGCCCTATTCCTTTGGATACCGGGAGCTCCAGAGGCTTCTCTGTCCAGCTGTCCCTGCTTTTTTTTTTTTTATTAAAATTTTCACTTTTTAAAAGCCAGCATGCTAAAGGTGAGAAATTGGTGGTAGGTGGTGGTTTTCCAGCATTTGTGGAAATGTCCTGACACTCCCTTTCCCTTGCTAACCATTCCCTAGGCTGGAGTCAAGAGAGGGCAAACCAGAAGGCCCAGCTTTGGGTCTGACACCAAGACGACTGGCTGGGAGGAAAACTTAACAGGCAAAACAGGCTTCTGAGGCACAGTGGAATAGTGAGACTTCTGCATTGCTGCACTGGTGACATCCCCTACAGAAGAGGCTCCTCAGCTGTATATATGGCCAAAATAAAGATCACACCACCTAAAGGGAAAGTGCTGGGCAAACCAGAGATGGAGATGGCAAAGCAGGAACAGAAATGCTGCCACACTGAACAGGAAGCAGGACAGCTTGACTAGGCCAGAGTTCTCTTGCTTCAGGGAACCTGCTCAAGTTTCAGGAATTCATACCCACCCCCTTCACCTAGGATCCCTGCTACAGTGAGTAACTATTCTGTGCAAAGTGCTGAAGAAGGCCAGCACTACTCTCAGCCACTTTCTTACAGCAAAGTTGGGGAAAATAGAATAGCAAAAACAAAACTCATACTTTTCTGTGTGTCTGAAGTTCTCCAGAAGGTTTCCAAATGGAATCTTCTCACAGCCACCCTGTGAAGCAGCCAGGGTAGTGACCTTATGGATGAGTGACAGCCTGTTCAAAGAATGACCTGCCTGTGTCCCAGGATGCAGATTTATGGCTGGGTTTGGATTAATTTCTTTATTTGATTTCCAGTTTTCTTTTCCACTGTTTGTCAGTATTCCCCCGTTCTTATTTTATCAGCTGGATTTGCAGAGAGATGTACTATCAATCAAAAGGGCTTCCTATAGACAGCTCCATGAATTGCCTTTACTCTGATACTCTCATTAGGTTTAGAGATTTCACTGGAAGGATAGCAGAAGGAAATGGATTGTGGTCTGGTATCAAAAGTACTGAAGTAACTGTCCAGTGATAGTTGAAATCACACACATTTTACTCATTTAACAATGTCTGAGTTTGCCATCAGCACCTCAGAGGAGCAAAGCTTGGCTCATAAAGTTGAGTGAGTTACTGAGCCTGCCGCATTGGCCTACTTGCCACCTCCAGAGGTATCTGAAGTCAGCACTGCAGGTTCTGTGAACATTTGGGAAGCTATGCCTCTTAGCCTTCTGGGCCCCTACAGTTGAATTGCTCTCCTATCTGGTACTGAGGGACCAGCAGTCTTCCTACCCTGCCTCTGCTGTTACCACCAATCCGCTTTCTATTAAGGACTGCAGATTTATCTTTCTTAGCCCTGCCTTAACTGGTCTTCCCAGCTCAGACTTCCTTACTCAGTCCATCGTCTCAGGATTTTCTTCAGTGGTCTTTTTCAAACTAGCTGACTTTTCCCTTTTATTTCTCACTAGGAACCCCCCTACCCACTGCAATTTCATCAAATCAAACTGACTGCCCTCTTTCATGCCCCTTCCCTAGTGCCCCAACACAAGCCTGTGCATAAGCTTGAACATTTCTACCTTTGCCAATGGTATTTCCCCTTCAGGCTTACCCTGCTTCCTCCTTCTCAGACTTTTCCAGTTTTTTTTTTTTTTTTTTTTTTTTTCCCGAGACGGAGTCTCGCTCTGTTGCCTGGGCTGGATTGCAGTGGCCGGATCTCAGCGCATTGCAAGCTCCGCCTCCCGGGTTCACGCCATTCTCCTGCCTCAGCCTCCTGAGTAGCTGGGACTACAGGCGCCCGCCACCTCGCCCGGCTAGTTTTTTGTATTTTTTAGTAGAGACGGGGTTTCACCATGTTAGCCAGGATAGTCTCGATCTCCTGACCTCGTGATCCGCCCGTCTCGGCCTCCCAAGACTTTTCCAGTCTTGATTGTCCTCTCTGTAAACACAAGAATGAATTTCAAGACAAGTTACTTAATGTCTTAGAGCCTGTTTCCCTATCCATTAAAATGGGGCTATAAATTCCTCAGGATGGGATGAGGGTACAAATAAAAAATGAAGCAGGATATTCTTTGTAAAAGCATGTGTACATTTTTTATTGTGTTTCTCCCCAGCTACCTTCCCTCTCCCCGCCACACATATCCTATTTGCAGAGTGTTGGGGGAGGTGGAACTGTGATGTGGGCCCTGCTGTCTAGCAGTCTGCAGTCACACACAGCCATCCAAACTACGAGATTGTATATGATTCAGTGCCAAACTGTGAGCTTTGGGGAATCCAGAAAGAAGGATGAAGTGTCTTTCCCAAGGTTCCTTTGGTTAAATGTGCCACTTGAATTCTGTTCTGACTCCTAGGCATGTGCAAGAGTCAATCACATACGTTCCTGTGGACTTTATCATTTTGGTCCATCTCTTGAGCCCACATGAATACTGTCATGGATGGAGGAGGAAGGACCAGGCTGGGTCAGGGCCTGAATGCAGGTTTCGTTTGGACTATAGGGGCTAAGTTCACTTTAATAGGCTGTGACCTATTAAAGGAGGCAGGACCCAAGTTTGCACAGAAGGACCATCCTAATTGAGTTAAAGGAGTTGGGGAGTTGATTGTGAGGGGTTTCCTAGATTGCTGCTGGGTAAGGTGATTGAATCTGGGAAGGACAGGGTATTTGATTGCCTAGAAGGATGCACTCTAAGTTCTGGATAAGAATGGTGCCCAAGATGAGCTGGAGGGGAAGGCAAGTGTTTGACCCACTCCCTGAGGTGAGCCTAGGTTAGGGTTAAGATTTGGTGAGTGAACAGGTGCAAATACTTGTGGCTTATTTATCCAGAAAAAGCATTTTCTGTGTGCCTTTCAGGTCAAGCTGTTACTGCATCCCCTTCAGGCCTGACCCCATCTCCCCCACTCATAGCTCAAGCTGAACAGCCCCTGAAGCTGGGAATCAAGCCCCTTCCTTGTGTTCAGAGCTTCCCCAACCTCCAGTCTCCCCCTAGGGTAGCCTTCTCTTCACATCCTAGAGCAGAAGCGAGTGGCAGGAGCGCAGGGAGTGAGGTCCAGGTTAGAGGACAGGCCAGAAGGCCCTCCGAGAGGGTCCCCCAACCCCTCAACGCCAGGGCAGGTTTGCACGTCCCCAGCAGTAGGCAAGTCGGAGGGATCCTAGGGTTACAGGGGAGGAGAGGGCGGGCCATAAGCATGTCGAGGGTGCACGGGGTGGCGAGGCCACCACAAGGGGGCGATTATCGGGACCGTAGCGCCTAGAGGCGGGGGGGGGGTCACCCGATGGCCGAAGGCTGTGTGTGAGCCTCGCTCTCAAACCGCCTCTATTGTGCTAGAGCAGGGGGCGCAAAGAAGAGAGCGGCGACCTTCCCCTTACCCCACCCTGTCGGCCCCGCCTTCCAGGACCCCGCCCCACACCCCGGCTCCGCCTCCACCCCCGCCCGCCTCCCAGCAGCGGCCCCTTCCTCTCGCCAGCTGGTGCTGTGTGCCGCGAGCCGCGCGTCGCTGTGTCTCTATGGCCCTGGATCCGAGCGCAAAGGTGAGCAAGGCGGGGGGAGTGCGGGCGGCGGCCTGGCCTGAGTCGGGGGGCTTCGGGCCGGGGGTCGGGCAAGGCCTTCCCCACGTCCATTCTACCCTCCAAGCTGGGCCAGGCCTTTCTCACCGCCAAGTCCCCCGATTCTGCATGAAGGCTCTAGAGGGGCGCGGGCCAGGCCTCGGGCTGCGCGGGGTGCAGACCGGCCATCGCGGAGTCGGGGACCAGCATGGGGAGGGGTCCGCGTGGCGAACAGTGTTCCCCAGGATCTGGGTCACGTCTCCCGGCGTCCGGCGGGATCGAAGGAGAGCTTGTCCTCGAGCTGCAGCAGTAGAGACTGAGGTTAGACCTGACGAAGGGAGAGAACCGCGGACTGTCCAGGATGTTGTAGGGAGGGGGTACCGGGGGAGGGGCTCTCTCAAGCCAGGAGAGACCACCATCCTACTAGGCAGAGGGAGTTACCGCCTACACGAGGCAGGTGGACATCTGGGATGAAGGTCGAGAGCCTGCTGATCCTCCATTGATCCTGTTTTAAGGGTCTCTCCTCCCCAATTCCCTCCACCCCAGGATCTAATAGAGGGAAGGTGATCAGAGTTCAGGGGGCTGGCCCTGGGGAAGAACCTGAACTGTGGAACTTGGGGTGGAGTGTGGGGCGTGGACAGGAGACCTTAAACCCGCTTCGCCACTGAAGGGAGGGGTGGTATGCTCCGCCCTGCCCACTTAGCCCCGCCCCCTCCCAACAGGTTAAGTGGGGGTTGAGAGCGCCAGCCCGTCTCCTACCTCTAGAACTGCAATATACATCGGGGTGGAGGAGTACTAAGTTATGCGTTCCATTCCATCTTTGCTAAAGCTAGGGGCCTCCTCCTGCCTGGGTTAGTTTCCCATTCCCTCCCTTGTAGAGCGGCCTTGACTCATGCACCCATCCCATCTGACCATGCAAGGTCAGAAACCTCCCCCATCACCCCCCTCGCCCACACACACACACACACACACACACTTGAAATTGGGCCTTAGAATTGGGACTTTCAGGAACGCAGGCAGGGTTCTTCTCTGCATCTCACCCTAGTGGACACTAGCAGCCCCCAAGCCTATGGTGAAAACTGGACCCCTGTATGCAGGTGTGCTTCTCTCTGCATGGATGTAGTTGTGTGTTCAAGGACTTTGTGTGAACACACATGTACTTGACCCTTCTGTGAACATGATTGCCTGGCCCACTACATCAGTGGGTTTGTGTGCATGTCCCCACACATACATGTGCATGGATAGGACCCTCGCTGTTGAATAGGTGCACGCGTCTTGACAGAAACCCATATGTTTGTGGGTTTATCTCTCCTCAACCTCTGAGGCTTGTGTTGAACTGCTGAATGGATGGCATGTAAATTCCAACTTCACATGTGAATATGTATGATTACCTGGTGGCTGTGGCCCTGTGTGAGCATATGTGTGCACAAACCTCCCTGTGAGTGTATGTGTGGAGTGACCCCTGTGAATCCATGTGGTTCACAGTCCCTCCTTGGAATGTGTATGTGGTGTATGTGTGCACCCATGTACATGTACATCATCTTCCTAGAGTCACCCATGTGACTCTTAAACTGTAAGTGTGACATGCACCACACTGAGTGGCTCCTCTAACCTGGGGCATGTTCCTCCTAGCCATAGTGCTCACCACACACATGCCTTTTGCACTGAGCAAATAGGAGGTCCCAAAGGTAAACAGGTGTGCCTCCACAGGGAGGGGTGGGGCATGGCCAGCTTGCCTGAAGCTTCCTGCTGTCCCAGCTCCCAAACAGGGAGCCTATACCCTTTCAGGATCAAGGAATCCTCTTCTCTCCCTTTCATAATCGACTCTCCCCCTCAGGGCTCTGCCCCTGCAGTGCTGACCTTTACCTCTTGAATAAATGCTCCTGTTATCCCTCTGGCCAGTTCCTGATTCCTCCCCTCTTTCCAAGGCCAGATAGTTAATATTTGACCTGGGAGAGGAGGCACCAGTGGCACCCTCTGGCCCTGCCTGTGGGTGACAGATGAGATGGAATGGGTTAGGTCTCTCCACACCTCACCCAGCCAAGGAACTCTTCAAGGAAACCCTGGGTGATTAGGAGGCCTGTTACAGGGGTTGGGAGAGGCCCACCACCCACCCCCATTCCCTCCCCAACTGGTTGGCTTGAGGGAGGGTCCAAGGGCTCAGGGATCCCATCATTTACCTTCTTCACATTGCTTATGTCTCAACTGGCCTTGCACACTACAGCCTCCTGCACAGACATTACACCTGTGCAACCAGGGGGACCCTAGGTACCCACCCCAATGCCTGTGAATGCCTACCTGCAGGTAGGGACACGTGTGGATGCCTAGCCAGAGGGTGCAGTACAGACTGGCATGGGCAGAGATTTGTACCCCCTTAGAGAGGAATACCAAGGAGAAGTTATAATTAAAGAGAAATTCCAGAGGGAGCTCTCAGGCCAGGGAAAAGAAAAAACAAAGGGAAAGCAGGACAAAATAAACAAAGGCCCATTAAACCTCTCTGGTCAGGCCTTCCTGCATAAGGCACCCCCGCAGGCAGCAGGGGCAGCTGCTGACCGAGTTGCATCTCATTGTTGAGAGAAGCAGGCATTCTCTCAGAGAACCCCAGCTCCTTTGACTTGAGGGCCTAGCGGAGCTTCTGACTTGGCCAGAAGAGGGTCATGACCTTGGGTTCGGGTTGTGGGTGTCTAGGGTCTTGTAAGGAAGGTAAGTTCCACCCCAGCCTCCAGCATCAGAGCAAAGGGATAGACAGAATGATTGTGAGTTGATCCTGTCGTGGGCGTTCTGTGGATGCTGGGCCTCCTTCCTTCAGTGCCCCCTGAAGTCTGGGTAACGCCATCCATCTTCCACCCACATACAGATCAAAGAGTTTTTTTTTTCCCCTGTTTTTTCTTCAGAAAACGGACCTCAGAAAACCAGGACTAGCTCTACTGTCGGGGGCAGGGTGACCCCATCAGTAACCTACAACCCCTCTAGAACTTCACAACTCCCTCTCACCATGGAGTTTGCATTTGATGCAGAAAGGCATGTGACCCCTCCCTCCTTCTGACCTCTTAGCTGGGATTCCATGGCCACACAACCCTGTGACTCCATGTCCCCCCGATTCCAGGACCCCCCATGGCCCCATGATTCCTTGACTCCCATGAGCTTATGACCTCTGACCTTCCAAGTGACTTCCTTGGACTTTGACCTCTGTGACTGTCCTTCCCATTCCCTGCCCCTACAACCTGTGACTCTGGCTCCCTTTGGGGGTCTTGCTAGTCTGGGCCTCCCCAGGAAGATGTGGGGGAGGCTGTGGCCCTTCCTCCTGAGCATCCTCATAGCAACTGCAGTCCCGGGACCCTCACTGCGGAGACCATCTAGAGAACTAGATGCCACCCCTCGGATGACCATACCCTATGAAGGTTAGACCCTCAACCTCAAAAGGCAGCAGGAGCCAGGGCTGGGGGTGGGAAGGCACCCCAGAACTAGACTCACTGTACCTGCTCTCCCCAGAGCTCTCTGGGACCCGGCACTTCGCGGGCCAAGCCCAGAACTACTCAACACTGCTCCTGGAGGAGGCCTCAGCAAGGCTGCTGGTGGGAGCCCGAGGTGCCCTGTTCTCTCTCAGTGCCAACGACATAGGAGATGGGGCTCACAAAGAGGTCAGGCCCTGGAACCTGGACCACCCAGAGGGTCTCCATCCTCATCCAGCTCCCTGGGACCTCAACTTCCTGAAAACCCTGCCAAGCCTTCCATAGCCCCCCGGTCAGACAGCACTGCCCTTCCCAGCCCAGGTGTCCCTTGCATTCAATGTTCCTTCTGAAATTGATCCTCACCCCAATTTCCCCAGCTCCGTGGGGTCCTATTGCCTGGTCCTATGAGTAATAGGTATTGGGGTCAATGCATCAGCCTATTCCCTTTGCCCCCACTAGATCCACTGGGAAGCCTCCCCAGAGATGCAAAGCAAATGTCATCAAAAAGGGAAAAACAACCAGGTATGTCATCTGCCCTGTCCCCAGCTCCTTTCCTCCTCTTCTTCCTCAATCAGGGATGCCAGGGTTGTTGGGGACACAGATGGGTAGGTACAGACCTGCCAGTAAATCTCAGCAACCACAGTAAACATTGTAAGCATTGCCAGAGTGGCAAGCCATGGGCACAGCATTTTTTTTTTTCTGTTTTTGAGGTTGGGTCTCACTCTGTCATCCAGGTTGGAGTACAGTGACATGATCATAGTTCACTGTGGCCTTAAACTCCTGGGCTCAGGGGATCCTTCCACTTCAGCCTCCTGAGTGGCTAGGACCACAGGCATATGCCACGCCGAGCTAAGTATTTTATTTTTTGTAGAGACAGGGTCTTGCTATGTTGCCCAGGCTGGTCTTGAACTCCTGGCCTCAAGCAGTCCTCCTACCTTGGCCTCCCAAAGTGCTGGGATTACAAATGTAAGCCATTGCACCTGGCATCTGGGCACAGTACTTCTAATTCAAACATCTGGTGGCCTACTAGCTTGTCCTGCAATGGCATCTTCATCTTCTCTGGGATCCCAAATAATCATCCTAACAATAAGTAGGCTGGATGCGGTGGCTCACATCTGTAATCCCAACAACTCAGGGAGGCTGAGGGTGGGAGAACAGCTTGAGTCCAGGAGTTTGAGACCAGTCCTGGCAACACACCAAGACCTGTTGTGTCAAAAAATATACAAACAAAAAAAAAAAAATTAGCCAAGTATGCTGGCATGCACCCGTAGTCCCAGCTACTTGGGAGGCTGAGTGGGAGTATCACTTGGGCCTGGGAGGTTGAGGCTACGTGAGCTATAATTAAGCTACTACATTCCAGCCTGGACGACAAAGCAAAACCCTGTCTCAAAAAAACAGACCAACAAAAAACAGTAAGTAACCTCTACAGATGCTTACTTAGGATGGGGTTACTTCCCATTAAAGCCATCATAATAAATTGAACCATTGTTAAGTCAGGGACCATCTATAGTAAGTGCTGATTTAGCTATTATCTCAGTTAATTCTAAAATAACCCTATGAAATGGTATTATCCCACATTTCGCAGATGAGAAAAATGAGGCTTTGGTCAAGGAATAGTTGAAATACCCAGTATTCCATGGAGAGGCATTAATGAAGCGTCAGCCCTTTCCAGCTAAAGAATAGGGTGTCTTGGCCGGGCGCGGTGGCTCAAGCCTGTAATCCCAGCACTTTGGGAGGCCGAGACGGGAGGATCACGAGGTCAGGAGATCGAGACCGTCCTGGCTAACACAGTGAAACCCCGTCTCTACTAAAATACAAAAAAACTAGCCGGGCGAGGTGGCGGGCGCCTGTAGTCCCAGCTACTCCGGAGGCTGAGGCAGGAGAATGGCGTAAACCCGGGAGGCGGAGCTTGCAGTGAGCTGAGATCCGGCCACTGCACTCTAGCCCGGGCAACAGAGCAAGACTCCGTCTCAAAAAAAAAAAAAAAGAATAGGGTGTCTCCAAGGGTCCCATATCTGGCTATGTAATGGCTCTATCTGGAGAGCTTTTACAAAATAAACAACCCTGGGCTGGGCATGGTGGGTCACACTTGTAATCTCAACTCTTTGGGAGGCCAAGGCAGGAGGATCACTTGACCCCAAGAGTTCGACTCCATCTCTAATTAAAAAAAAAAAAAAAAAATTCCCAAGGTCCACTGGGCCAAGGTGGGCCGGGGGTGGTGTTGGGACAGCTGCATTTAAAAAGGCATCTCCAAGAGCTTCCATCAAAGACTGCCTCTTGGTGCAGCACGAGTAGAAAACAGGGCTGGGGAGGCAGGTGGAACCGGGTCATAGAAGGCCACAGATGCCCAGCTGGGAGTTTGGGTTTTATTCTGTGACAGTGAACACTCTCACAATTTGATATTTTAGAGGCTCCAACTTTAATGTATCACCCAAATATATTATAAATGCAGGTGCCAAACTCAGTAGGTCTGGGGAAGGGCCCAAGTCTGCAATTCTAACAAGCTCCCAAGTGAAGTTGATGCTGCTGGTCCCCAGACCACACTTTGGATAGCAAGGCTTTATAGAACAGTTCCCAAAGCATGTTCTGAGGAACACTAATTTTCAAAGGAGGGGTTTAGATGTCAAATGAGTTTGGGAAACACTGCATGCCCAGTCCCCCAATGCACAGCAACATCCTTCAGGCTCTAGGAAGTAACCCCAGTAAAGATAGGTTTCACCTGTGGTTTCTAAAGTTATTTGAGCAGAGAATACCTCCCTACCCCCCTTTAAAAAATGTAAACATCCGCTGGGCGCGGTGGCTCAGGCCTGTAATCCCAGCACTTTGGGAGGCCGAGGCGGGTGGATCACGAGGTCAAGAGATCAAGACCAGCCTGGCCAACATGGTGAAACCCTGTCTCTACTAAAAATACAAAAATCAGCTGGGCGTGGTGACACACACCTGTAGTCCCAGCTACTTGGGAAACTGAGACAGGAGAATCTCTTAAACCCAGGAGGTGGAGGTTGCAGTGAGCTGAGATCACGCACTACACTCCAGCCTAGCGGCAGAGCGAGACTCCGTCTCAAGAAAAATAAATACATAAATAAATAAACAAACAAACCTCTTGGGGAAACACCACTCTAGGAATATTTTTCTGGCCCCAGGCACTGGATGGATGAAAATAGGGTGAGTCTGGAGGCAAGAAAAGCAGTGAGGAGGCTGGGGCATCATTTGGGTCAGAGGAAGGGACCTGAGCAGGCTTATGGAGAGGAGGGACAGATGCCAGTGGCTTGTACCAGGTGAGGGAGCAGGAAGAGACACAAAGAGGCCTGTATGGATTTAAACCCTGGGTAACAGGCAAGAGGACGAATCATTAACATGGCAAAGGAGTCAAGAGACTGGTAGCTGAGGGCATTTGACAGGCAGAGAAGACCAGCGTGACTGGAGTGGGGTGAGTGAGGCCAGAGGAAGGGGCAGAGTCCCATCACACAGGGCTAGGAGCATGTGGGACTCTATGCTCAGGTCACTGATGAGCCGATACAGTGCTGTGATCCACTTGACTTTTTTTTTTTCAGACATGGTCTCACTCTGTTGTCCAGATTGGAGTGCAGTGGTTCACTGCAGCCTCGACCTCCTGGGCTCAAACAATTCTCTTGCCTAAGCCTCCCAAGTAGCTAGGGCTAAAGGTGCATGCCACCACACAGAGATGAGGTCTTGCTATGTTGTCCAGGCTGGTCTTGGACTCCTGGGCTCCAGTGATCCTCCCACCTCAGTATCCCAAAGTGCTGGGATTACAGGTGTGAGCTATCACACCTGACTAGGTTTACATTTTTAGAATATCCCTTGGAAAGTGGTTGGAGAGTAGCAAAAGTGTGTTGTTTGGTAAAATATCTCTGGAAGGAAACTTCAGACAATAGTAACAGCAGTCTTCTTTGCAGGCAACCTGGGAGACAGGGATAAATGGGAGACTCCTTGTTTATAACATACCCCTTTGTACTTTCTGAGTTTTATACTATGTACATGTAATCATCGTTGACTGAATAAATAGCTGTTATAAAAGTCATTTTTATAAAAGAGAAGGTTGGGAGGAGCTATCAGGTAACAACTGCAGTTGTCTAAGGAAGAGGTCATGGTGGTCATTTGGACTGGGTGCTGTTGGTGGAGTCAAAGTGGACCAAGTCAAGAGACATTTAGGACAATGAATTAATTGTGGAGAGGGACTGAATGTGGGGGTGAGAAAGTAGGAAGCAGCAAGGATAATTCCTGGCTTCTAAGTTGAGTCGTAGGATGGATGAAGTGAGGTGGGAAAGACTGGATAAACAGGTTTAGGAAAGATGTAGGTTATGGAGGAGGGGATGAACTTGGCTTCTGACAAGGTGAGTTTAAAGCATCCCTGGGATATCAGGTGGAGAGCGAGCTGGCATCTGGGGATAGATTTGGTTGTATCACCCCAGCGGGGAGGGCAGGAGTTCCAAGAATAGAAAGAGTTGCTGAGAAGGAGCTGAATGGGAGAGGAGAAGCACCTCAGGATGGTGGAATCCCTGGCAGCTCTTGAACCAGGGGTGGAGGGAACTGCAAGAGACACAGGAGATAGTGGCAAAGTGGTGTCAGATAATCTGAGGGAGAGAGGAGAGAAATAGTGTCCTATTACTGGGAGGCCAAGGAGAGTGAGTTCCAGGAAATATTCTGGAGCAGTGAAAAGGATCACAGGTATCCTGGAAAGAACCGTTTGTCCTGTGGGTAGGGACAAGAGCCAAACTACAAGCTAGACTAATGGAGGAGGCCTCTAGTCAGGCAGAGGGCTCACAGCCCTCTCCACCTCATCCCACAGACGGAGTGCTTTAACCATGTGCGGTTCCTGCAGCGGCTCAATTCCACCCATCTCTATGCATGTGGGACTCACGCCTTCCAGCCCCTCTGTGCAGCAATTGTGAGTATACCTGTGTGGTGCCAGATCTCTGTTGACTTCATTAGGGATGGGATCATGTTCGAGATGCCAAAGAAGAGACTCAGAGCCAGTGAAGGAGACGGTTGGTTTATTAAGGGGACTTCCATACAGGACAGTCCTGTGGTGGCGGGCTGCACTGGAGAACCACTCCCCTTTGTAAAAAGCATGCAGTTTATATAGCATTTTCACTTAGCAGCCTCCCCCTAATCATCTCCACCTGGCAAACTTCATTTAACCCAAAACAAAGGGACTTGATCCCCTGGATGGCATGTGTTCCACAGGAGGGGCTAGGGGCTCATATGTTCTTCATAGATAAGGAATCTCTGGGTTGGCCACTTGCAGATTTGGAACTCCAAACATACATTGTTTTTAGGCCATAAGGTCATTCTCAGGGGATGCTTAAGTTATTGCTGTCAGGTGCATCTGCCATACAACCTGCCCCTAGCCCTGATCGCTGATCCCTGACCCCAGATTGATCTGACTTGGACCCACTGTTCCTACCTGTCCTCTGAACCAGTTACTGCTGGTCCCTTGTTCCCTAGGATGCTGAGGCCTTCACCTTGCCAACCAGCTTTGAGGAGGGGAAGGAGAAGTGTCCTTACGACCCAGCCCGTGGCTTCACGGGCCTCATCATTGGTAAGCAGGCCCTCTTCCCTATCACAAGCATGATGTTTTTAGGATGTGGATCTCATCTCTAGGACCTGCCACCATGTATATGTCATGTGCCCTGTTGTATATGACATGTCTCTCATGCCTGGAATGTCCCCACGCCAGATGGAGGCCTCTACACAGCCACTCGGTATGAATTCCGGAGCATTCCCGACATCCGTCGGAGCCGCCACCCACACTCCCTGAGAACTGAGGAGACACCAATGCATTGGCTCAATGGTTAGGAGGATGAGGCACAGGATGATGGGGGGTAGGGGACTATTTCTTCATTTTTACTCCCTTGGCCAGCTGACCACCCCACCCCCAAATCCCCAGGTGAGCCTGTCCATTCCATTCCTGTGTGTTGTCAAGTGACGGGTAGGCCTCAGAGTGGGGGAAAGGGGTCCTCAGCCTGTCTCAAAAGCCTCTCACACTGCCTGACCCACAGATGCTGAGTTTGTGTTCTCCGTCCTCGTGCGGGAGAGCAAGGCCAGTGCAGTGGGTGACGACGACAAGGTATACTACTTCTTCACGGAGCGTGCCACTGAGGAGGGCTCTGGCAGCTTCACTCAGAGCCGCAGCAGTCACCGTGTGGCCCGTGTGGCTCGTGTCTGCAAGGTGGATAGGGCTGATGTTGGGGCATGGGTATAGAGGTTGGACCTCTGACCCTGGCCCCTTAACCCATACCCCTACCTCCCCAGGGAGACCTGGGAGGGAAGAAGATCCTGCAGAAGAAGTGGACATCCTTCCTGAAAGCCCGTCTCATCTGCCACATTCCACTGTATGAGACACTGCGTGGGGTCTGCAGCCTGGATGCTGAAACCTCAAGCCGTACACACTTCTATGCAGCCTTCACGCTGAGCACACAGTGGTCAGTGCAGGGACAATGGGGAGGCAAGGAACTGGGGACAGCATAGGGGCTGGAGCAGAGGTCAGTGAAGATGAGATAGGATCCACTGTGGGGAGGTCTGGCTGCAAAGTGAATTTTTTTTTTTTTTTTTTTAAGAGGGAATCTCGCTCTGTTGCCAGGCTAGAGTGCAGTGGCGTGATCTCAGCTCACTGCAATCTCCGCCTCCCGGGTTCAAGTGATTCTCCTGCCTCAGCCTCCCAAGTAGCTGGGACTACAGGCACCTGCCACCACACCTGGCTAATTTTTGCATTTTTAGTAGAGACGGGGTTTCACCACGTTGCCCAGGATGGTCTCGATCTCTTGACCTCGTGATCCACTGGCCTCGGCCTCTCAAAGTGCTGGCAAAGTGAGAATTTTAAGCACATCAAGCTAGAGAATCAAGAATTTTAAGCACATCAAGCACATAGAGCCAGAGAATGAATGCAGTGGTCCACTGACTCACAGGAGAGGCCCTGTGGGACTATAGCTGGGGTTGGCCAGGGTAACAGTGAGCTTCAGGCTGAGCATGGGTTGGGGGGCAAGCTTGACTCTGTGTAACTCGCCCCCCTTGCCCTATGTCCCATTCCTAGGAAGACCCTGGAGGCCTCAGCCATCTGCCGCTATGACCTGGCAGAGATCCAGGCTGTCTTTGCAGGACCCTATATGGAATACCAGGATGGTTCCCGGCGCTGGGGTCGCTATGAGGGTGGGGTGCCTGAGCCCCGGCCTGGCTCGGTGAGTGCCCAGGCCTGGGACCAGTGCTGAGCAGACAGAGCCCAGGGAAGGGTCAGTGAGTCTGGCCTTGTGGAGAGGGCAGGCAGGTGGTGGAGTCCCGAGGTTCACCACCTTTGTCCCCCACCCCAGTGTATCACAGATTCATTGCGCAGCCAAGGCTACAATTCATCCCAAGACTTGCCATCCCTGGTCCTGGACTTTGTAAAGTTGCACCCACTGATGGCTCGGCCCGTTGTGCCCACACGTGGACGGCCCCTGCTGCTCAAGCGCAATGTACGCTACACACACCTTACAGGGACACCTGTCACCACGCCTGCTGGACCCACCTATGACCTGCTCTTTCTGGGCACAGGTGCTTCTGATCCCAATCCCTGATCCCTGTTGGCCCTGATCACTAATGCTTCTGAATCCATTAATTCCTGCCATGACTAATCTGGAGTTCCCAATGTCCTGAGGGTCCACTGCTCCTGGCTGAGTCCTTGTTCTGCACCTCATGACTCCTGAGCTGTTCCTATTAGGCCTCTTGCAGGGTGCTGAGAACAGATCCCATAGTTGGGGTCTGACTCTCTGCTCTTTCCATGCCAGCTGATGGCTGGATCCACAAGGCCGTAGTCCTGGGCTCTGGGATGCACATTATTGAAGAGACACAAGTGTTCAGGGAGCCCCAGTCTGTGGAAAATCTAGTCATCTCTCTAATGCAGGTAACCCTTCTCTGTGACCCTTAATATAGGCTTGCTGAAATAGGAGGAGGGAGTGGGGAGGTTGGGCAGAGGCTGTGTATCTGTAAGTCTGAGTGGAGGCATTGCTGACCAACTGTCCTATCTGGCTCCCAGCACAGCCTCTATGTGGGGGCTCCTAGCGGAGTCATCCAGCTACCACTCTCCAGCTGCTCCCGCTACAGATCCTGCTATGACTGCATCTTGGCCCGAGACCCCTACTGTGGCTGGGACCCCGGCACCCATGCCTGCATGGCAGCCACCACCATAGCCAACAGGTCCCAGGGAAGCAGGTGGGAAGTGGTGGGGGGTGAGAGTCACATGTGGCCTGAGTGGAGGAGGAAGGCCTGGGGGAGTGCAGGGGCTAGTTATTGGTAACAGACCTATCTACCCTGTCACTGGGAAACTGAAACCCAGTTCCCCTTGTTCATAAAACCTGATCTTCTGTCCCAGGACAGCACTGATACAGGACATAGAGAGAGGAAATCGAGGCTGTGAGAGCAGCAGGGATACAGGTAAGTGACTCATACGAGTGTGGGTCTAGCTGCACAGCCTCTCCTCTTTGCCATTTACTGCTATGTGTACGTACACGTTTGTATCTGAGTGGCTTTGGCTGTGTGCATTTGGTAAGGATGACTCAAATGCAGAGCCTGGCACAGAGTAAGTGCTCAACAAACATTTACTGCCCAAATGAATTATAAAGTAGGAAACACATTCAAGATGTGAAGTGTGTTGTCACTTCTAGAGCTTATAGCCAAGTAGTGGATGACAAGGGTTCAGGAACGTGATGGGTATTTCCCCAAGGGAGATCAGATGACTGAGCTGATATCTGAAGAACAAAAGTTAATCATCATAGCTAAGATGTATTAAGTATTTACTGTGTGCCAGGCACTGATCTAAATACTTCTATGCATGATGTCATTTATTCTCACAGCATTCTTATGAGAAAGGTACCATTATTATTATCCCCATGAGGGACCTCTCTGAGGCCCAGGGAGTGTAAGTAAATTGCTCAAACTTATTCAGCTATTAAGAAACTGGACCAGAATTCAAACCTGGCTGAGTACAGCGGCTCACGCCTGTAATCCCAGCACTCTGGGAGGCCAAGGTAGGTAGATTGCTTGAGCTCAGGAATTGGAGACCAGCCTGGGCAACATGGCAAAACCCCATCTCTACAAAAAATACAAAAATTAGCCAGGTATGGTGGCACATGTCTGTAGTCCCAGCTACTTGGAAAGCTGAGATGGGAGGATCACTTGAGCCTAGGAGGTGGAGGTTGCAGTGAGCCAAGATCACACCATTGCACTCCAGCCTGGGTAACAGAGTGAGACCTCATGAAAGAAAGAAAGAGGGCCGGGTGCGGTGGCTCAAGCCTGTAATCCCAGCACTTTGGGAGGCCGAGGTGGGCAGATTACAAGGTCAGGAGTTCGAGACCAGCCTGGCCAATATGGTGAAACCCCATCTCTACTAAAAATACAAAAAATTAGCCAGGAGTGGTGGCGGACACCTGTAGTCCCAGCTACTCGGGAGGCTGAAGCAGGAGAATCTCTTGAACCCAGGAGGCGGAGGTTGTAGTGAGCTGAGATTGGGCCACTGCACTCCAGCCTGGGTGACAAAGCGAGACTCCATCTCCAAAAAAAAAAAAAAAGAAAAAAAAGAGAGAAAGAGAGAGAGAGAGACAGACAGACAGACAGAGAGAAAAAGACAGAAAGCAAGGAAGGAAAGGAAGGAATGGAAGGAAGAAAGAATTCAAACCTGACCCTAAGCAGTCTGACTTGACTTTGTGCTTCTGGTCACTATACTATATTATACTATCTCCCACAAGTTAGCCAGGCAAGCAGACGACATGGGGTAATGGGGTGACATGCAAGCAGAGGGAGCAGCAGGCAGAGGGAGGCTGGCACATTTGAGTGACAGGAGAATGGGCTGGACAAGTGGGCAAAGACCATGTTGAAGATTTTGGTCTTTATCCGAAAAGCAACAGGAAATCTCTGAAGAGTTTTAGGCCGGAGAGTGGCAAGATCAGATTTGTGTTTTTAAAATACCTCTCTTGGAGAATGGATTACATGGGGCCAGAGTGGGCCAGGAGTCATGGAAGGAGAGAGATCAACAGGTCTAAGATAGATGCCAGAAACCGAATCTTCGTGCGAGTTAGGTACAAACATGAAGAAGGGCCGGGCACAGTGGCTCATGCCTATAATCCCAGCACTTTGGGAGGCCAAGGCAGTTGGATCACTTGAGGTCAGGAGTTCAAGACCAGCCTGGCCAACATGGTGAAACCCTGTCTCTACTAAAAATACAAAAACTAGCCGGGCATGGCGGCACATGCCTGTAATCCCAGCTACTCAGGAGCCTGAGGCAAGAGAATTGCATGAACCGGGGAGGCGGAGGTTGCAGTGAGCTGAGATCACGTCACTGTACTCCAGCCCTGGGTGACAGAATGAGACTCCATCTCAAAAAAACAAAACAAACAAAAAAAGGCAAACAAGAAAGAGGAGGGAGACTCCCAGGTTTCTGACGTAAGCAACTGTCTGGCTGGTTGTGCCATTCATAGTGGTGGCAATTCAAGGAAAGGACCTGGCGTAGTTTGGGAGAAAAGCTTTGGCCTTTGAAGTGTCCAAGAGACCTCATGTGGAGATGCCCAGCACATGGTAGATATCCAAGTCTGGCACTCAGGAGAGAAGTCTGAGGGAGAGACTAGGAGTTACTGGCAGATGGCAGAAAGTGAAACTACAGGAGAGGATGAGAGAATGGAGAGAGAATGGAAAAGGGCACTGCCTGCTTCCTGGGAAGGGCCAACGTGAACCTTACATGGAAGCATGAGCACAGAGCCTAGGTCAGCTGTCACGGTGATTCCGGGTTCTGCGCTTGGTGCCAGGGACTTGGCAGTCAACAGTCTGGCTTGCCATCTCTAATCCCTTCCTGAGATGGGCTGGTACTGACCTCTCCCCCAACCCCCACAGGGCCACCACCACCACTGAAGACCCGCTCTGTGCTCCGGGGTGATGATGTCCTCCTGCCCTGTGACCAGCCATCCAACCTGGCCCGGGCCTTGTGGCTACTCAATGGAAGCATGGGCCTGAGCGATGGACAGGGTGGCTACCGTGTGGGCGTGGATGGGCTGCTGGTGACAGATGCACAGCCTGAGCACAGTGGCAACTATGGCTGCTATGCTGAGGAAAATGGCCTCCGCACCCTGCTGGCCTCCTATAGCCTTGTGGTCCGGCCAGCTACTCCTGCCCCAGCTCCAAAAGCCCCTGACACACCTGGGGCACAGCTGGCACCTGATGTGAGACTGCTCTATGTGCTAGCCATTGCCGCACTTGGTGGCCTCTGTCTCATCCTGGCCTCCTCCCTCCTCTATGTGGCCTGTCTGCGGGAAGGCAGACGAGGGCGCCGACGGAAATACTCACTGGGTCGGGCCAGCCGGGCAGGAGGATCTGCCGTGCAACTGCAGACAGTCTCAGGCCAGTGTCCTGGAGAGGAAGATGAGGGCGATGAGGAGGAGGGGCTGGGGCCTGGAGGGCAGCTGTCTCCAGATCATCCCTGGGGAGGGAGCCCCAGCCCCACCACCCCCACCGCCCCCACTGCCACCAGCTGAGCTGACCAATGGCCTGGTGGCACTGCCCAGCCGGCTGCGAAGGATGAATGGCAATAGCTATGTGCTTCTGAGGCAGAGCAACAATGGAGTACCAGCAGGGCCCTGCTCCTTCGCTGAGGAACTCAGCCGCATCCTGGAGAAAAGGAAGCACACACAGCTCGTGGAGCAGCTAGATGAGAGCTCTGTCTGAGCCCAGTCTCCCAGAACAAATGCTCTCCCAAGCCAGCCTGTCTGTCCCAGGCTGGGCCACTGCCTCCCTAACACAGCCACCCTACNCTCACTGGGTCGGGCCAGCCGGGCAGGAGGATCTGCCGTGCAACTGCAGACAGTCTCAGGCCAGTGTCCTGGAGAGGAAGATGAGGGCGATGAGGAGGAGGGGGCTGGGGGCCTGGAGGGCAGCTGTCTCCAGATCATCCCTGGGGAGGGAGCCCCAGCCCCACCACCCCCACCGCCCCCACTGCCACCAGCTGAGCTGACCAATGGCCTGGTGGCACTGCCCAGCCGGCTGCGAAGGATGAATGGCAATAGCTATGTGCTTCTGAGGCAGAGCAACAATGGAGTACCAGCAGGGCCCTGCTCCTTCGCTGAGGAACTCAGCCGCATCCTGGAGAAAAGGAAGCACACACAGCTCGTGGAGCAGCTAGATGAGAGCTCTGTCTGAGCCCAGTCTCCCAGAACAAATGCTCTCCCAAGCCAGCCTGTCTGTCCCAGGCTGGGCCACTGCCTCCCTAACACAGCCACCCTACCTTCATTCCCCCGACTCTATGCCCTTTTCCCAACTTTTTGATGTCCCTGTAGGGCTGGCCAGTCAGGCCCAGCCAAAGCCCCCTCCTCAGTCTCCACAGACCCACATGTGAGCAGCCCAGGCCCATCGGTGCTCCTCAGAGGTAGGTGCTCCCTCAGGATCAGGTGCCCTGCAGACCCAGAGCCAGTTCCTATCCCCTAACCTAAACACTTTAGAGGCGAGGATTCCATCCTCCTGTTCCATTCATCTGCCCAAACCCTTTCTCTTTCTCCCAGGCAGGGCTCTGCAGGTCCATATGGGCTCAATGTCACCACCCTCTGCATGGCCCTGTGTGCTGGATGGTCCTGAAACCAGACAAGACCTCTGCCAGCCACCTAAGCCCTGCGTATATTCACATGCACACGTGGAAGAATGTTTATCGGCTGGGCTGCAGTGCCCCTACCCTCACCTTCTCCTGGTGCATTCTTGTTTCATCCCTGCTTCTGGACTTGGGGTACCCTCCCAATTGCCACATCCTATCTGGTCCTCTTCCCCAGCCCCATGTGGTGACCTCTTTGTCAAGAGCTTGGGAACAGGCCAGCCGGGGGAGGTAAGACTGCATCACTCCCCTCCTCTCCCTTCCTGTGTGGCCCTTGTGAATCAGCCTCCCCACTCTCCTTGGTCATTGTCAAGAGTATCAGAGACAGAGCTCCAGGCATGTCCCATCCCCATGCACATGTGGCAACACACACCTGTATCACACATGTGCTTACATTTCCACTCACATGCACCTCTGAGCCTCCCCGTGCTGCCTTGGACCTGTGTCTGTTGGGTTTGGTCCGTGGACATTTCAGAGGGAGATCCCCCTCCCGTTTAGCTGTCCTCACAGGCCCTTCCTTAGGATGGATGACCAACACTGCACTCAATGAGCCAGCCTCTCTTTTGGGGGAATCAAGCATTTGCTTCCCCTAGACTACAGCAGGGAAAGGGAGGAGAAATCTGATGTCTCGATTGGCATATGAAGCCCGTTCTTGGAACTATGCAAAGGGCAGTGGCTGGGAGTTTGGATGCTTAGCTCCTACCCCTGTCCTACCTCACCGGGGCACTTTCAAGGTCCAGGGGCCTCTGAAGTCTCTAGGCCTATATGGGACAATCAATTCTGACTGAGCTTCCCCATTCCCCTCGGGTGAGGATGACTGTTATTTTTGTAGCTGAGAACGTGGAATCCCACGCGTTTTTACTGCCCTTCACCCAAACTCTCCCACCTCCACCCCACAATGAATGTATTTATTGTGAGAATGGCTATACTTCTTTAGGAATGCCCCCACTTACCACCAGGTGGGTGGAACAGGCATGTGACAGAGTGGGGAGCCTGGGCTCAGTTTCTCCCCCTGCCGTTGGTTAATAAACACCCTCTTTCCCCACAGCTATGAGTAGTCTGCTTCATCTAGATGGGCCCAGCCCTGATCACCAGGGGACAGGCTCCTGAGCCTATACAGGTGCCGCAGTGATGTCTGCTTCCAGGGTTGGCTCTGCTCCCCAATACAACTATGTGCAGAGGAGACTGGGATCCTCTGCTTCCATCCAGACTCCTTGGCAGGCACACAGGCCTCTTTATTAAGGTTCACACTATTCATTGATCATGGTGTTAGGGCATGACAAGAAAATGACAACGGTTCAAGAATTCTTACGAGGATTTCTAGATTTTTATTTTCTGGCTCTCATTTCCCCACCATCCCCCCTTTTTAAACTAAGACTAGAAAATATTAATCAGCCTTCCTGCCCTTCACCAAGGTTCTCAGCACCCCCCACCAGCTGGCTCAGGGGACATGGATTTTATTTCTGCACAAAGAGGGACGTGGGGGGAAGGAGATGTATAGCTAAGACCACAGAAAGCTTGTTAGCCAGGGAATAACTCCCCTCTCCCTTTCAGGGGTCAGGCCTAGATTAATTACTTGGCCTTTAATACTAACCACCTGACGGTTGTTATATGTTCTGCGTCTAGTTTTGAAATAATGAAAACTGAGGCTTGTGCTGAACATATGCACACATTTTGAAGACAGACCTGAAATGTGACTTGGGATAAGTTTATTAACCTCAGTTTTATAAATCTGTACACACACACATTCACATAGATATAAAGTGCCTAGCCCATCACAGCAGAGCTCTCCATAGCTCAGTGGTTGTACCAAGAAGACATCAGGGATTCTTCAGAAGCCAGCCTTCAGACCTCTCATTGTGTTTTGAGATATAATTATTATCAATTTGGATTTAAAAAACAAGGGCCCTGTAAAACCCTTTAAGTCTTCCTCATCTCAGGTTTTAGGGATGCTAACTGATAAAAATTAGGGGTTCACAAGGTCACTGCCCCTAGAAGCAGGCACTGGAAAGAAACAGGCAGCTCTTCTTTATCCCAAGCAGAACCTCTGTCAACTTGCCCATTGATGGGTTCCATTTACCTGGGCTTGGAATCCCAAAGGGAAAGAACCACCTTTACTGGAGAAACAGTCCAAAGCCTGGGGTTGGAGTTGGTGGAGCAACTCTTCACTGTGCTTGCACCTGGGCTGGGGCAGGATCCTGAACCTCTCGGGGGCACAGCCCGCGGAAAGTGGTCGGCTTGTTGGTGAAGGGGTGCCACTGGCCCTGGATGCTAGGGTTGTCAGTGTGGAAGGGCTTGCGGATGCGGATCACGTCCAAACCCGACTGGTTGGCCAGCTTCTGCACCAGCGTCGAGATCTCCTCGACCGACTTGCAGTGGATGCTCTCCTCGCGCACAGCCCCGTTAACTGGCAGAAAAGGGGTGAGAGTGGGTGAGAGTGGGTGAGAGTGGGCGGAAGCTGGCCAGTGCGACCAGGAGAGAGAGAGGCTAGCGGGCCGAGCCCATCCCGCCCTCCAGCCGGAGCCCGGCCCCACTCACGGTATTCGGCCACTACTCTGGGCACGCAGCACGGACGCGAGTTCACATATATTACGATCCCTGGGTTCCGTCGGGCGAAGTCGATCACCTCCCGCTCCACGAACTCCCTAAAGGACCCGGGAGAGTGAGCAGTATGACCCCTGACTGGGGGCGACCTACCTGGGGAGTCGTTGCCACCCCCACCCCATCCCCAACCCCACCCCGACCCGCGCCCGCGCACTTCCCTTGGCTCACCTGGCGCCGCGAGACGAGGCGCTGTCGCGGCTGACGCTGAAGCTCAGACGCTGCAGCTGCTGCACGTAGCGACCCAGTCCGTTGTGCAGAACACTGGCCAAGAAGCGGCTCGGAGTCCCGCGAGCAGTCATAGCTACAGAGCTTGGAGGCCGCGGAGCCTAAGCGGCG
>NW_016814655.1:6588867-6601201 GCF_001698545.2 Rhinopithecus bieti | reverse complement strand
GGGCGGGACTAAACCTCGAGACTTCCGCTTCCGGGACGACCGCTCCCGCAGTTTTGCTTCCGAGGTCAAGGCGAGCAACGTGTGCTGAAGGCTCACGTTGCGGGCTAAGTGGGAGAGACAAGAGTGGTAACCCGGGGCCGGGGACCGGCGCGGCGGAGCTCGGAGTAGTAGAGCGGAGTGAAGACACGGGGGAGGATAGAGACAGGCATTCCTTTGGGCCCGAGGATTGGCGGGAGTCGTGCTGGGTGCTCTCGCTGTGTTGAGATCCCAGTGAGGGGAAGGAGCAGGGGAAGAGGGTCTGTAGTCGGGGTCCAGGGCAAAGGGACTATAAAAAGGATGCAGGTGGCTATAGAAATGAGGACGACGAGGAGATGCTGTGGAGGGGCAGTAGAGGTGAGAAGATGATGCAGAGAAACTGTATCAGTGAGGAACTGTGTAGAGGGTCATAGAGGTGAGGTGGTGGAGAGAACCTGTAACGGACCACAGAAGTGAGGGAGCCATTGTAGAAGGACGTGGACGTGAAAGGGTCGTGTAGATGGGCATATGTGTTAAGCAGCAGGGTAGAGGGGTTGAAGAGGAGAAATTCATGGAGAGAAAGAAGGCACCTAGAGTGAGCTCTGCAGAGTGCTGCGTGGGGTATCCATAGAGTCTGGTCTAGTGAAGGCACGCTAACCAGGCACCTAAGGCATTTCAAGTAGTGACTTCCTACATTTGGCTAGGAATGTGGGTCCTCCTCAGAGGTGGGCACCCCCTCCGTATCTTGCTACCCCTGCGTGGGGAGTGGATGGGTCGGAGGGGCCTGCCCCGAAACTTGGCCCCAGGCCCTCCTCGCAGAAGGTATGGGAAGGAGACTCTCCAAGCCTTGGAGATGCCAGTGTTGCCTGTAACTGCAACCGAAATCCGCCAGTATTTGCGGGGGCATGGGATCCCCTTCCAGGATGGCCACAGTTGCCTGCGGGCACCGAGCCCCTTTGCAGAGTCTTCGCAGCTCAAAGACCAGACTGGTGTTACCACTTCCTTCAGCCTCTTCATTGACAAGACCACAGGCCGCTTTCTCTGCATGACCAGCCTAGCAGAGGGGAGCTGGGAAGACTTCCAGGCCAGCGTGGAGGGGCGAGGGGATGGGGCCGAGGAGGGGCTTCTGCTTAGTAAGGCTCCAGAATTTGAGGACAGCGAGGAGGTCCGGAGGATCTGGAACCGAGCAGTACCTCTCTGGGAGCTGCCTGATCAGAAAGAGGTTCAGCTGGCTGATACAATGTTTGGCCTTACCAAGGTTACAGATGACACACTCAAGCGTTTCAGTGTGCGATATCTGCGACCTGCTCGCAGTCTTGTCTTCCCTTGGTTCTCCCCTGGTGGCTCAGGATTACGAGGCCTGAAGCTACTAGAGGCTAAATGCCAGGGGGATGGAGTGAGCTATGAGGAAACCACTATTCCCCGACCCAGTGCCTACCACAATCTGTTTGGATTACCACTGATTAGTCGTAGAGATGCTGAGGTGGTACTGACCAGTCGTGAGCTTGACAGCCTGGCCTTGAACCAGTCCACGGGGCTGCCTACCCTTACTCTACCCCGAGGAACGACCTGTTTACCCCCTTCCTTACTCCCTTACCTGGAACAGTTCCGGCGGATTGTATTCTGGTTGGGGGATGACCTTCGGTCCTGGGAAGCGGCCAAGTTGTTTGCACGAAAACTGAACCCCAAACGATGCTTCTTGGTGCGGCCAGGTGACCAGCAGCCCCGTCCCCTGGAGGCCCTGAACAGAGGCTTCAATCTTTCTCGTATTCTTCGTACCGCCCTGCCTGCCTGGCACAAGTCCATCGTGTCTTTCCGGCAGCTTCGGGAGGAGGTGCTAGGAGAACTGTCAAATGTGGAGCAAACAGCTGGCCTCCGCTGGAGCCGCTTCCCAGACCTCAATCGTATCTTGAAGGGACATCGAAAGGGTGAACTGACGGTCTTCACAGGTAACCCTTTGAGAAATCACTACTTAGAGTAAAGGGGCAGAAGATCAGGTGACAAAAGCAAGTGGGTTTGGGCCATGACAATGTTGAAAAGAAGGTTTGCCCCCTCCCCACAATTTTAAAGCCCTGACCAATGTCTTGGTTTCAAGGGTAGGACTTCCTCCCTCACCCAAGTCTGTTCCACCCCACTGCAGGGCCAACAGGCAGTGGAAAGACGACATTCATCAGTGAGTATGCCCTGGATTTGTGTTCCCAGGGGGTGAACACACTGTGGGGTAGCTTCGAGATCAGTAATGTGAGACTAGCCCGGGTCATGCTTACACAGTTTGCCGAGGGGCGGCTGGAAGATCAACTGGACAAATACGATCACTGGGCTGACCGCTTTGAGGACCTGCCCCTCTATTTCATGACTTTCCATGGACAGCAGAGCATCAGGTGAGACTCCCAGACTCCAGCCACTTTGCTTTCCCAGACATATCCCAGCACTCAGGAACCTTTGGTTTCTTTTCCAGCTCCAGTAGGAACTCCCCCATCTCCTTAGGTTTCGAGTTTTTCGAAGAATGAGGGCAGGGCTGGGCACAGTGGCTTATGCCTGTAATCCCAGCACTTTGGGAGGATCACTTGAGCCCAGGAATTTGAGACCAACCTGGGCCATATAGGGAGACCCCCCCCATAAAAAAATTTTAAAAAATTAGGCTGGGCATGGTGGTGGCATATGCCTGTAGTCCCAGCTACTCAGGAGGCTAAAGTAAGAGGCTCACTTGAGCCTAGTAGGTTGCGGCTGCAGTGAGCTGTGATCACAGCACTGCACTCCAGCCTGGGCTACAGAGCAAGACCCTGTCTCAAATAATAATAATAATAATAGAAGGGCAGAGGAGGCAGCCAAGAGTTTTCAGGATGTTAGTTCCTCTGCCTGGGGTGGTCTAGAGACAAATGTCAAATTCCTTGCCTTTCCTCTTCCCAGGACTGTAATAGATACAATGCAACATGCAGTCTACGTCTATGACATTTGTCATGTGGTCATCGACAACCTGCAGTTCATGATGGGTCACGAGCAGCTGTCCACAGACAGGTGACATCCTCTCTTGTCTAGCTTGAGCCCGCTTGGACATACCACACATACTTCTCAGGCAGCTGGCCTCTAGGCACACACGCTGTGCTCTCTTATTTTCTGAGATGTGTGCAGGCACGTACCACCCCCATGTGTATCATATGGAGGTGTGGGGTATGGCAGCAGGATGTATGGACAGGGATCTGAGTGTGAGTCCTTGGGTAGAGGGAGGTGGAGTGGATTGTGGTAGTTTGTGGGGAGATGTGAATGAATCAAGAATATGTGTATGTTCTTGTCCTTCGGTGTCTAATAAGCTCTTTGTGTTGTTGGGGTGGGGGTAGGATCGCAGCTCAGGACTACATCGTCGGGGTCTTTCGGAAGTTTGCGACAGACAATAACTGCCATGTGACGCTGGTCATTCACCCCCGGAAAGAGGATGATGACAAGGAACTACAGACAGCATCCATTTTTGGCTCAGCCAAAGTGAGTGGCCTTTAGAGGAGCTCAAGCTTTGGAAAGTAGAGTGGATAGGTGTGACCAGGGACAGCCCTTATTCAGCCTTAATCATCTTGACTGTCCATCTGGAACAGACAGGAGGCAATGTCTCTGGGGCCATGACGTGAGGAATATGTGTGCTGGAAATACAGACACTCATAGTTCTTTGCTCTCCTTGCCCTCCAGGAGCTCACATCCTCTCCTGTGGGAAACAGTAACACAGTGATTGCAATTCAATATGATAAGAGCTATGATAGGCAGCACAAGTATTTGGAGAGCAAAGAGAAGAGATGTCTGAGTCAGCCTGGGACATCTGGGAGACTTCCCAGAGAAGGTGACAACAAAGGTTGGGTTGAGGTTTGGTAGACAATGGGTATTAGATGATCAGGTAAATGGGAGGGCCTTCTGGGCATCAGGACCAGCCCAATCCTGGAGCTTCTAGTGAATGCCTATTACATACGAGACCTAGGCTGGGCACAGGGAATTCAGAGCAAGGAGCACAAATCATGTGCCATGATGGAACAAACATGGAGCTGGGAAAGAGAGTAATGTAGAAGTGGAAAAATGGCAGGGTACAGTGGCTTACGTCTGTAATCCCAACGCTTTGGAAGGCTGAGGCAGGAGGATTGCTGGGGCCCAGGAGTTTGGCAATCTGAGCAATGTAGTGAGACCCTGTTTCTACAAAAATACTTGAAAATTGGCCAGGCGCAGTGGCTAACGCTTGTAATCCCAGCACTTTGGGAGGCCAAGGTGGGTGGATCACCAGGTCAGGAGATTGAGACCATCCTGGCTAACACGGTGAAACCCCTTCTCTACTAAAAATACAAAAAAAAAATTAGCCGGGTGTGGTGGCGGGCACCTGTAGTTCCAGCTACTTGGGAGGCTGAGGCAGGAGAATGGCGTGAACCCAGGAGGCGGAGCTTGCAGTGAGAGGAGATCGCGCCACTGCACTCCATCCTGGGTGACAGAGTGAGACTCCATCTCAAAATACACACACACACACACACGCATATATATATATATATATTTGAAAATTAGCTGGGCATGGTAGCATGCACCTGTGGTCCCAGCTACTCAGGAGGCTGAGGTGGGAGGATTGCTTGAGCCTGGGAGATTGAGGCTGTGGTGAGCTGTGCTCACGCCACTGCACTCCACTCCAACCTGGGCAGCAGAGTGAGACCTTGTCTTTTTTTTTTTGAGATGGAGTCTCACTCTGTCGCCTAGGCTGGAGTGCAGTGGCACAATCTCGGCTCACTGCAAGCTCCAGTTTCAAGCAAGACTCCTGCCTCAGCCTCCCAAGTAACTGGGACTACTGGCACGTGCCACCACGCCCAGCTAATTTTTTGTATTTTTTAGTACAGATGGAGTTTCACCGTGTTAGCCAGGATGGTCTTGATCTCTTGACGTTGTGATCCGCCCACCTTGGCCTCCCAAAGTGCTGGATTACAGGCATAAGCCACTGCGCCTGGCTGAGACTCTGCCTTTAAAAAAAAAAAAAAAAAAAAAAAAAAAAAAAAAAAAACTAAAAAAGAACGGTCTCCTTCATGAGATGTGACATTTAGACCGAGACCTAAATGAGAAGAAGCTGAGGCTGAGTTGGGTGGCCCACTGTGGAGAAGGAGAGGGAACAGCACAGGCAGCGTCTGAAACAGCAGCAAGCTTGTCAGGGAAGTGAAAGATTTGAGTGGCCCCAGCATCGTGGTCAGTAGTTCAAAGACCTTTGGTCATGGGGGGAAGTACTTTTCCCTTTCCCTCTCCATTCTTTTTTTTTTTTTTGAGACAGTCTCGCTCTGTTGCCCAGGCTGGAGTGCAGTGGCACAATCTTGGCTCACTGCAACCTCTGCCTCCCGGATTCAAGTGATTCTCCTGCCTCAGCCTCCCGAGTAGCTGGGACTACAGGCGTGTGCCACCGCACCCGGCTAATTTTTTGTATTTTTAGTAGAGATGGGGTTTCACCGTGTTAGCCAGGATGGTCTCGATCTCCTGAAATGGTGATCTGCCCACCTCGGCCTCCCAAAGTGTTGGGATTACAGGCGTGAGCCACTGTGACCAGCCCCTCTCCCCATTCTTAATCACTTCTCCCTGCCCTGTCAGCCTTCCTTTCTGCTTTGCTCATGTTTTCTTACTCCTGCTTTCTTCCTTCTGTCCCACCCCGTTCCCCAGGCAAGCCAGGAAGCAGACAATGTTCTGATCCTGCAGGACAAGAAGCTGGTAACTGGGCCAGGGAAACGGTATCTGCAGGTGTCCAAGAACCGCTTTGATGGAGATGTAGGTGTCTTCCCACTTGAGTTCAACAAGAACTCCCTCACCTTCTCCATTCCACCAAAGAACAAGGCCCGGCTCAAGAAGATCAAGGATGACACTGGACCAGTGGCCAAAAAGCCCTCTTCTGGCAAAAAGGGGGCTACACCACAGAAATCTGAGATTTGCTCAGGCCAGGCCCCCACTGCCAACCAGCCAAATACCTCTAAGCGTTCAAAGTGAAGGCCGTGCAGAGCTGCTCACTGAAATGAGCCTGATAGGACAGGCTGGAGCATAAAACTCTGAGGGCTCCTCTATCCTGTGGTCCTGAGCTGTGTGCCCTTCTCAGTCTGAGGGGCCTAACCTAGAGCTGGTTTCTATAGTGAGAAAATTCAATGTAGCAGACTACTGAGAAACTACTGTGTTTCTCAGGCTTTCTTTGAGGTCCTGTATATACAGCACTGAAAAGAGAGAAAGGTCTCCCCCCATGCATTCTGGTAGAAGAGACAAGCAAGCAATGAACAAATAAGCAGAAAACCTAGTTTTAGTTAGTGAAGAATGCTGTAAAGAAAATAGAAATGCGATAGACTGCTGGCAGGTTAGTGTAGATAAGTGGTCTGAAAAGGTGACTGAGCCGAGGGCGTGTGAGTTGGGGCCTAAACAACTAGAAGGAGAGAGCCCCATGAACATCCGGAGAAGGGGACCCAGGCAGAGAAAAGGAAATCCAAGCCCTGAGGTAGGAATGAGCAGGTCAGATTCAAGGCAGTAAGGTCAGGCCCCCTGAACCTTCAGGGGAGTCGGGGACTTCATGCAAAACTCCAGCCTAGGCTTGCAGAGTCAAAGGGCGATACAGTGGGTACCAAGCCCCTCTGCTCCCCACTTTGTAGAGCCTGCCATGAGGTGGCATGTACTAGAATTGGATCCTAGGTGCTTAGGCCTGCAATACCAGGGCCTCACGGGTGGGAGCTGCCTCGGGCTGGGTTGCTTGGCCATAGAGCCATGGGAGGAAGCTGTCAGCCCGGAGTGCCTGCCACCTAGACACTGATGCTATTGTGTGCTGCCTCAAGACAGCTGGAGTTAGGACATTTTGTAGAGCCTTTTCCAGTTTTACTAAAAAATTTTTCCATTGCCTTTGTTTCTGTGCTTTTTCTTATTCATCCACCAGGTGTCTCCCCAGTCTGTAGCTGAATTTCCCTCTGGGGATTGGGAATGGACGGGTCCCTCCCACCGTTTGCAGCCTTTGAGCAGTGGGCTCCCAAGGAAGCAGGGACATTAAAGGGCCTTAACACCCTACCTCCCCTTTACATCTCTTCTTGACCTAGGGAAGACAAAATGGTCTGTCCTCATACCTAACTTCCCTGAGGATCTTGAGTGATTACTGGCACAGGTACTCAATCACTGGGCCACATGCCTAGGCCCTGCCTGACTGGCCATTCCTCTGTGATGTGAGCCACTCACCTCTCAAGTGGACTCAACATATTCTGTCCACCCCCCATCCTTCTCCCTCCTGTACCCTTTCCATGTTTCTCATATGTTAATATGTGCCAGAACTCCTGGGGACTTGTGAAAAATGCAGAACCTAGGCCCCATTCTCCCCCCATCCTCCACCACATACGTTTCTCATTCTGGAGATTTGAGGAGGGGTACAGTAATCCTCATTTTTAACAAACCCTGGAGGAGACTGTAAAATAGGTGATTCAGAGGGACTGTCAGAAGTATTCCTAAATGATGACACCTCATCTCTTGTCCTCTGATATCCAAAAGTCCTAGTTTCCCTTTGGATTTCCCTAAAAGAGTCGTGAGAATGCAAGATGTTCTGAGGGGGCTGGGGAGAATCCTTTTGTAAGGGTTGGGGGAAGGTTTCCTGCTCCCTTTGGATGCAGAGCTGCTTTGTCAGGCTGTTCCTTTCAACTTATGAAGGGGCTTCTGGGACTGGTGGAGGGGTCTGTGGTCTCTGGAGTGTGAGAACTCTGGCCACAAATGTCTCCTGAAACATCCAGAGCAAGGCTGCTGGAAAGCTGCTCTCTGTGAGGAAGAACCTGGGGGGTGGGGAGAGCTCCTCCAGGGCCTCCCTTCTTGGGGGTCTCTCCCAGACTGGCTGGAGCCAGGCTTCCCTAATCCCGCGGTAATCATTCCCAGCCGTTGACTGGTCTAGGCTTCATCCAGAGTCTGTAACACTGAACAGCAGCCATGCCTTCCAGAGGCACAATACCAGATGAGTCCTACCTGTAAGGATGTGGGTTCCACGTTCCTGTCTCCCTAGAATGCCTGGTGGGTACTCAGGAGATCCTTTAGGGGTTTCCAGTAGGGGACCTTTGTGAGGTCTCTGTGAACTGGGGATAGAGGGATACAGACTTGTCTGTCTTGCCCCACCCTTCTAGTAGACATCCCCACACAGCACAAACCAGAATGATGAGGGGGAGGGGAAGCTAATACTCTTCCCCAGCCCCACTCCCTGCACAAACACATTCTACTCCATACCTGCCTTAAACACCCACATCATGATCGGGCCTAGTCTGTTCAGATTCCTGGATTCTAGAAAGCAGTGGGGGGGTCCCTAGGGCCTGTGCAGATTCCCTGGGATAGGACTGGTCTGCCTACACCCAACTGGATGTTAAGAATCTCCCTGACTCACAGGTTCAGTGGATTGGGAAGAAAAAAAAAATTCAAAAGAATTTCCCTGAGAACTCAGGAAAGGCCTAGCTAAGCTGGGTCCAGTTGGATCTACAGTCTTGTCCTCAAATTGATAGTGTATGTCACACTTGGCTATGAGGGGGCAGCTTTGGTCCTCCAGCAGCTTCCTCTCTGCTATAGATGGGTTTAATAAGAAACAGCTCGGCCGGGTGTGGTGGCTCACGCCTGTAATCCCAGCACTTTTGGAGGCCGAGGCAGGTGGATCACGAGGTCAGGAGTTCGAGACCAGCCTGGCCAATATGGTGAAACCCCGTCTCTACTAAAAATACAAAAATTAACCGGGCGTGGTGGCGCACGCCTCTAGTCCCAGCTGCTCTGGAGGCTGAGGCAGGAGAATTACTTGAACCTTGGAAGCTGAAGTTGCAATGAGCCAAGATCGCGCCGCTGCATTCCAGCCAGGGCGACAGAGCGGGACTCCGTCTCAAAAAACAACAACTCACCGAGGTCTCCAGCAGCCCATATGGCCCAGATACCTAAAGATCTTCCCACTGCTGCCTTGAGTGCCCTGGCGGGAGGGAGCCCTTGGGGCCTCCCTGCAATACAGGCCAACTTCCTGTTTGTGCCTGTGGGTAGGACTATGAGTCTAAGAGAAGCCCAGCCATGTCCCGTGGGGGGTCAGAACTGGCAGGCCTGCTCACCTGGGCTGACACCTACTCTAGGGAGGGGGCTGTGCTGGTTCTGCTTGGGCAGCCCCACGCTGAGGTGTCTGCATGGTGGGGGCAGGTGGGAGCTGCTCTGGTGAAACTCGAGCCTTCTTTGTCTGCTTCCCAGGGGTTTTCCCTATATTTGGAGATTGGGCCAAGAGTGGACCCGATTGGGCTCCCAACGGAGCAGGGAGGGTGGCAGAGTCAAGTTCTATAGGCAGCTTAGTTTAAGGCAGCCAGGTAGTCGAATTATCGGTCACGAGATGCTCGCCCCTTCCCCAGGTCAAAACCAAATCCAGTAAACTGGGAAGTCGGAGGCCAGAGGGGCAGCCTCGGCCACCGTCGAGTCCCTGTGGGGCTGGGAACTGGGTAGGCTGTTGGTGGAGTGCGGGGCAGACCACTCCCCTCCCTGGGTGGGGGGGCGCGGCCTGAGCCGCCCCGCCCCGCCCCACCAGGTCAGGCCAGGCGGGCGCCCGGAGCCGGGAGCCGGGAGCCGGGAGCCGGGAGCCGGGAGCCGGGAGCCGGGAGCCGGGAACCCGGAGCCCAGAGTTCGGAGCCCAGAGTTCGGAACGGGCTAGGGAGCCGGCGTTGTCGCGGCGAGGAGGTGGGCGCGCTGGAGCAGGAGCGGGGCCGGAGCTGGAGCCGAGGCACAGGTGGCGCTGGGTGAGTGGTGGGGCCGCGGAGGTGCAGGAACTCCTGCTTCCCGCACATCCCCGCTCCTGAACGAACTTTCCGCTTCTGGGGAAGCTAGGAGTGGGGTGAGGAGGGGGGTCCGCACTTGGTGGGTCACCCGCGAAGAGTCCGAACAGGGAAGCGACACGAAAACGCACGCCGACGGGCCCCACACACTCGTGCACAGACCCACGCCCGCACTTGGGACACGCGAACACACATGCAGTCGGAAAGGACGCGCCTAGTTTTCTACCCTTGCACTCCCAGGGACAGCGCCAATCAGCCCGCGCGGACCCACAGCGGGCAGGGCACTCTGCGGTCGCGTATTGGGTGCGGGAAAGGGGCAGCCCCGTGACCGCCGACGGGGGCGGGCCGGGTGGGACGCACCCGGAGGTTCCTGCTTCCTGGCCGCCCGCAGGTGAAGACCAAGACGTAAACAGGCGCCAGGCACGTGACAGCTCCGCAGACCAGTGGCCTGTGCCCCCAACCCCACCACGGGGCGGGAACCCCACCCCACCCCACCCCACCCCACCACGAGGCGCGTTTGCTTGGTTCCAGGCCGGACGGCGTTCCATTCTCCGCCTGGAGCGGGGATAAGCCCTCTCTCAGGAACCGGAGCACAGCGCCCCCTGGAGCCGGGGCGGAGCCGGGCTGCTGGGCAGGGCTGGGGTTAACTCGAGCTCCTGTACGTCGTTCCCCCAGCACATTCTTGATATCTGCATTCCCGAAGGTTTCGGAGACAGGCCCTTGATGGCAGTGGACAGCTGCCCCCGCCTATTCCCGCCAGCCCAGAGAGCAGCTGCCTGAGCGCCTGCGGGTCCCCTTCCTACCCTCACCTCCACTCCTTGCGGGAGTCGGAGTCTCCTCCCCCCCAGAAAATGCATGAGTGTAAACGCCCCCTCAATACGAGAGTGGGCCTAGCCCCTAGAAAAAGGAGGACGAGCCCCTCCCCCCAGGGAATGAGGGAGTGGGCAGTAGCTCGATGCCTTCTTCCCGCCCCACCCCCTACCCCTACACACACGCTGAGCCCAGCTGCCGCCTGAGCTGGGCAGGCTGCCAGAAAGAGGAGGAGGCTTTCGGTGCCCCAGGAGGCAGGGATCAGGGCAAGGCCAGAGGAGGGGGCTCTGTTGGGGAGAGGGGCTCAGTCTGTTCTTGTGAGGCTGAGGGTCTGGGGTGAGTCTGAGGGTGGCTGGGCTGTGTTTCCCTTTCCAGGGAAAAAGAAAGAAAAACAACCCTGTCCATGGAGCTAAAAATAGAGCTGAGAGCTGGCCAGGGCTGTGGCCTGGAAGGGGGGGATGCTTCTTCCTGGGGCCCGGGCGAGCTCTGGCAGGCCTCGGCCCTGCGGGGGAGGGGGTGGTTAGGGGAGAAACGCTGTCTTTGCCCAGGGATGCAGGCATCAGCTGACCTGACCGGGTCACCGAGACCCCTAGGGGAAAGGCTGTGCGGTAGAATATTTGTGAAGCACGGCGTGCAAGAAGTTGTCTGTGTGAGTGACTGTGAATAGAGGCTGTCAATGCGTGAAAGATGGTTAGGAGACTAAGTGCATTTGAGACAGTGACTGGGTGCGAAGGACTGCGGATTGTTGTGGAAGCCTGTGCCCACCAGGCCTGTGACACCGTGTCTGTGTGTGAGTTGGACTGGAAGATTATGGAAAGAAGGAACGCGGACCCACGTGACACCTGAGACTGCTTGTGGCTGCGTGGTGAGGCTGCATGTGGGAAAGGTCGTGTGGGTGTTAGGGAGACTGTATTGTGTGCGAGAAGGTGAGAATATTTGCGACCCTGAGAAAGTGGAATGTTGTCTGCCGTGAGGCTCGTGTAGGTTTGGGCTGTAGGCTTGGACCGGTTTGTCCCAGTGATTGTTGGGGAGCCAGGGGCCGCTCCTCTCCGATAAATGACCTCTCTCTTAGCAAGCGGTCCCGAGGGGAGGCTGGGGAGCACGGGGCCGCGCCAGAGGCCGGCCTGGGTTCGCGGGTAAAAGGGCACGGTGCCGGGGAGTGGGGCAGGGCCCGCGTGGTGGGGGGCGGCTGGGTGTGTTCTCCGAGCGGGCCGCCAGGTGGCGCCGCCTCTGCGAAGCCCAGGTTGCCGCCTCCAACCCGCCGCTGGTGGGGCAGGCGCGGACCCAGCCTCGGCCTCCGACTCGCGCTAGGGCGCGGGGCCCCGGCACCGGAGAGTGGGGGACGGCCGGTCGTCGACCTCTCTCGCTTGGGACTCTGAGGCTGAGAGCGTGTCAAGGAAGCTTCGCTTGGAGAAGCGAAGGGGGAGGGGCGGCCGCCGCCGCGCCGTGGCCCTTTGTGCTGGAACAATGACCAGCTGCCGCTGGCCCCGGGGCCCCGGCTGGGGCGGAGGGTGACCACCGGCGCCGCCGCGTCGAGCCGAACCGAGCCGCCGGACACGCAGTCACAGGGCGTCGGAGGGAGGGCTCCCGACTGCCGCCGAGCAGCCCCTACGTGCGCCCCGGCGGATTCGCGTGACGCGGTGCCTGCGCGTGTCCCCGCGCGTGTCCGCGTCCCGGGGCGGAGACGCCCCTCGGACCCTCCCCCGCACGGCGCCGCCCACTCGCACTGGGCGGGGCTG
>NW_016814655.1:6578720-6588619 GCF_001698545.2 Rhinopithecus bieti | reverse complement strand
CGGGCAGCTCCGAGTGGCGGTACGCGGGCCAGGGCCGGAGCCGGGCGGCGCGCCTGTGGAGCGCTGGGGGCGGCCTAGGGCTGAGCATGGAGCAGCGCGGCGGAGGTGAGGGGGGGCCGGGCCTGGGAGGTGGTCTGGGGAGTCCCCAACTTCTGCGCGGTGGAGTCCAGCGGGGAGACAGCGTTCCCCAGAGGCCCCCACTTTGTGGAAGGGGGGCTGGATTCTGGAGAATGGATCGGGGGCTCCCGGCTTCCCGCCGCCGAGTGGGAACTCGTGATCGCAGACTTGATCCCGCTTGACTGGTCCTTGGAGTTCGGGTGGCAGGGAGACTTTCCCCAACTCTTCAGATCCTTCACCAGCCCTGAACCAGCTCCAGCCCTCAGCTCCCCTCAGCCCGCTAAAAGGGGGATGCTCCTGGGCCAGAGTGATTGCTCAGGGAGTGCTGGGGAGAATGAGGGGTTCCCATCTCCCACAGCCACAAACGCAATTCTCAAAATGGAGCCTCCACTTGCCCCTCCTTCTCTCCAAGAGCGGGAGCCGGCTGGCTGGGCCTGGCTTTCCAGATTCCTGGCTCTGGCTCCCTGGGTATGTGGCTCTCAGGGCCCAGCTCTGTGGCACTTTGGACTTAGGGGCCCTCGGCTCCGTGGGGTTGGGGGCCCTGGCTCACTGGGTACGCCTGACTATCTCCTTGTCGGCCTGACCCTCGGGCCTCTCCAAGTCTTTGTCTCTTTTGGGTCCCTGTCTTTCTCTGAGCCTGTCTCCTTCCTTCAGTTTTCACTTTCTCCGTGCTCGCTGAAGTGGGGAAATGCAACAGAGGTGCCAGCCCTTGGCCCCCTAAGAAGTCCCTTCCCCACTGTTCACTCCACGCCCTGGAGTGGGCCCAGAGAGGGGAGGGGAAGGGTTTCTCTATCTGCTCTGCTAGGCGCTGGGATGTGTGGGGTGGTCTGAGCCCCCGCCCTGCAGAGGGGCCTGTGATCGGTCCCTGCGCCCGGCCTACCCCTCCCCCAGCTCCCCACAGCTCCTGCCCCAGCCTGGACACCTCTTCCTGGTTCGCAGTATCTTTTGACTTGGGTAGGAAGGAGGGCGGTGGATTTAATGGAGCGCATGCGAGAAAGAAGGGGAACAGATCAGGCAAAGGAGTTAGATAATGTCCCACCTCTCCCCACATGCCAGAGAGGGAAGGAAACAGGCTCCCTCCACCAACGGGCCCTCAAGCCACCCAGGCTTCCACCACTCTCATACCTGCGTGCCCACGTTCACAGGTTCCTCTGCACATCCTGGTGCACTCACCTTCCTAGTCGCACACATAAACTCATGAACTTACAAAGCTGTCCAGGCACCGTCTCTCCCACACACCGCAAATTCACTTTTTAGATCCACATTTATAACTTTCACAGGCTTTCTAATGACCCCTTACCCACATACTCTTGTAAGATATACACATGTGAATTCACACATGAACTCATGTCTGTGAATGTACTGATACATCAAACGTGTAGACTCACATTCACAATGCTTTCACACACATTTTCATATACACGTGTTCATTTCCACGCTCCTGTGCAGTCACACAACAAATAACTAAATGCACACATTCCTACTCCCAGTGCAATTCTCTGTCCAGTTCTTGGCCCTGCTCTGCATGATGACTTCAGCAGATGCCTAAGCCCTGGTCATCAGCGGCCTCGGGACTGGGACTAGGGAGGGGGTTCTGGGTGGAGGCTTGCAGCTGCTTCCAGGAAGGAGCAGGGCCTGGGGAGGTGGAGCCGTCTTGCCTGGGTTCTGTGGAAGTGAGGTTTTGGACCAGCCACTAGAGGTGAAGGCGGGACTTCTACCTTCCTCCCCTCAGGGTTAGTCTGGGGACCTTCTGAAGCTGTAGGATTTCAGAGAGGTTGGCAGTGGGGTAGGGCCTATGGAGGCTCCTTTAGGCCTCACTGATTGGGTGTGCAGAGGTTAGGAGTTGTCATGGAAACTGTATGAGCCTCCATCTACCTCTGGGAGGCAGGAGACCCCAAAGGACACCTGTGGACTCCCTAAGAGTGGTGGTTTTCTTATTTAGCCGGATCCACAGAGAGGCAGTTTAGCCACCTCACTGTCTGGGAGAAACTGAGGCCCAGCAGAGGGAGGCAGGGCACTGACTGACTTTGGCTCTTTGTTCCCTAATTACCATTGGAGGTGCTGATTGCACCCCTGAGGTACTTCAGCCCAAACTGCCCACCTGGCTTAGAGGACCAGGGACCTGTGCTTCAAGCTGGGAGAGAGGGCCCCTCCCTCACCTGAGTCCTGGCCTCTGTGGGATGCAGGATTTGGCTTAAGGCCTGGGTCTTTGCTGACAAGTGGCTCTGCAGTAATCACCCAGGCCTCCCATCCCTCTCAGCATCTCTACTGAGTGAATTCAGTCCTCAGCCCTGTTCAGACCAGCATTGGACAGTGTGGTCTGGGGCCCAGGGGGAATTGAGGTTCATTCCAGCACTTGAAGGGGAAGTCTTGGTGTGGGGATCAAGGCCTGTTACTGATGTCAAGGAGGTGTTTGGTCAGGATCAGTGGATCAGGAGGGGTCTCTAGGTGGAGGGACTCTGACACCACTGCCCTGCTTACAGGTCACCTGCGAGGCCGCTGGCCAGGCCTGAGCCTTTGCCACCATGGCCATTGTGCAGACTCTGCCAGTGCCACTGGAGCCTGCTCCTGAAGCTGCCACTGCCCCGAAAGCTCCAGCCATGGGCAGTGTGAGCAGCCTTATCTCAGGCCGGCCCTGTCCCGGGGGTCCAGCTCCTCCCCGCCACCACGGCCCTCCTGGGCCCACCTTCTTCCGCCAGCAGGATGGCCTGCTGCGGGGTGGCTATGAGGCACAGGAGCCGCTGTGCCCAGCTGTGCCTCCTAGGAAGGCTGTCCCTGTCACCAGCTTCACCTACATCAATGAGGACTTCCGGACGGAGTCACCCCCTAGCCCAAGCAGTGATGTTGAGGATGCCCGAGAGCAGCGGGCACACAATGCCCACCTCCGCGGCCCACCACCGAAGCTCATCCCTGTCTCTGGAAAGCTGGAGAAGGTGAGGACCGGCTCTTCCTTGTGGGCCTGGGTAGAACGGGAGTCCCCCTTTGGAAAACTGGAATTTAGAAGCTTATATAGAGGAAAGAGTGTGGGCTTCAGATTCACCAGACCTGGGTCCTAATCCCAGCTCTCTCTCATTCTGGATGTGTGACCTCAGGGAAGTCACTTAACCTGAGCCTCAGTTTCTAGAACTGACATGAAGGTCAAATAATGTATAGCATACTGCCTAGCATGTAGCATATATGCAGTTGTTAAGTGCTAGTTGCTTATGTTCTGGTTATTTCTGCACCAGTTATATGTTTGGCTTTGGTCAAGGCCTTTAACCTTGCTGAGCCTCCATTTCCTCATCTGTAATGTGGGAATAGTGATCATATTTAGATAATGGGGATAAACCTTTCAGATTGCTTGACACAAAGCTGACACTGGTGGCCACCTCCACCAGTGGCCACAATTGTTACGAATATATGGGCATTGGGGACCCCAGATGGGAGGGCAGGGAGTGTCATAAGGGCTCTGCAAGATTGGGCAGCTCATCTCCAGTGTCACATGGCACCTCATTTCAGAACATGGAGAAGATCCTGATCCGCCCAACAGCCTTCAAGCCAGTGCTGCCCAAACCTCGAGGGGCTCCGTCCCTGCCTAGCTTCATGGGTCCTCGGGCCACCGGGCTGTCTGGGAGCCAGGGCAGCCTGACGCAGCTGTTTGGGGGCCCTGCCTCCTCCTCCTCTTCTTCCTCCTCCTCTTCAGCTGCTGACAAACCCCTGGCATTTAGTGGCTGGGCCAGTGGCTGCCCATCAGGGACGCTATCCGACTCTGGCCGAAACTCACTGTCCAGCCTGCCCACCTACAGCACCGGAGGTGCCGAGCCAACCACCAGCTCCCCAGGCGGGCACCTGCCTTCCCATGGCTCTGGGCGAGGGGCACTGCCTGGGCCAGCCCGAGGGGTCCCTACTGGGCCCTCCCACTCAGACAGTGGCCGGTCCTCCTCCAGCAAGAGCACAGGCTCCCTGGGGGGCCGTGTGGCTGCCGGGCTTTTGGGCAATGGTACCCGGGCCTCCCCTGACAGCAGCTCCTGTGGGGAGCGCTCACCACCACCCCCGCCTCCACCTCCTTCGGACGAGGCCCTGCTGCACTGTGTCCTGGAAGGAAAGCTCCGAGAGCAGGAGGCAGAGCTTCAGCAGCTGCGGGACAGTCTGGACGAGAATGAGGCTACCATGTGCCAGGTGTGGTCAGAGGCAATGATGGGGAAGGGGAATGGCAGGACATCCCAAGGCCTGGGGAATGCAAGGGGCATTTCCATTTCAGCAGGGAAGAGGGGTTGGGTAGTTGTAGTTGTGACCCCCCTGCCCTTCCCACCAGTTGTCTGGTTTAATTTGTGGAGTAGCCAGACGTGGTGGCTCGCATCTGTAATCCCAGCACTTTGGGAGGCCGAGGTGGACGGATTGCTTGAGCTCGGGAGTTTGAGACCAGCCTGGGCAACATGGGGAAACCCCATCTCTCCTAAAAATAAATTAGCTGAGTGTGGTGGCATGTACCTGTAGTCCCAGCTACTTGGGAGGCTAAGGTAGGAGGATCACTTGAGCCCAGGAGGAGGAGGTTACAGTGAGCTGACATTCTGCCACTGCACTCTAGCCTTGGGTGACAGAGCAAGACTCTATCTCAAAACAAGAAACAAAAAACAAAACTTGTGGGGTGGAAAGGAGTCAGAGTGCATGGATTCAAACCTCCCACTGTTAAATACCAGTTTTTGGGCTTGAGCAAGTTGCTTAACTTTACTCAGCCTCTATTTCTTCATCTATAATAGGGATATTTCTAGCTTCATAGGATTGTTATGAGGATTAAATAAGGCAAAAGGTGTAAAGTGCTTAGACTAATGCCTGGTACCTAGGAAATGCTATATATAAATGCTTGCTTTTTTTTTTTTTTTTTTTTGGGATTTTTAGTAGAGACGGGGTTCCCACCATGTTGGCCAAGCTGGTCTCGAACCCCTGGCCTCAAGTGATTCACCCGCCTCGGCCTCCCAGAGTGCTGGGATTACAGGCCTGAGCCACTGCACCTGGCCAAGTGCTTTTTTTTTTTTTTTTTTTTTTTTTTGAGACAGGGTCTCATTCTCTCACCCCCCAGGCTAGAGTGCAGTGGCACGATTTCAGCTCCTTGTAGCCTCAACCTCCTGGACTCAAGCAGTCCTCCCACCCCAGCCTCCCAAGTAGCTGAGACTACAAGCGCATGCCACCACACCAAGCTAATTTTTGTTCTTTGGAGAGGCAAGGTTTTGCTGTGTTGCCTAGGCTGGTCTTGAACTCCGGAGCTTAAGTGATCCACCCACCTCGGCTTCCCAAAATGCTGGGATTACAGGCATGAGCCACCGAGCCCGGTCTGCTTGCTCTTGTGTTTGTTTCTATGATCATCATAAACGCAGTTAGTATTGTTGCAATTACTATTGTTGTTTGATGGAATACACCCTTCCTGAGCCCTCAAAAGTGGGCCGCCAGAGCAGACACTGAGTGGGGAGTTGGGAAAACTGCCCAGGAGCTGGGTCTGTCTTCTCACCTGCAGGCCTATGAGGAGCAGCAGCGGCACTGGCAGCGAGAGCGTGAGGCCCTGCGAGAGGACTGTGCGGCCCAGGCACAGCGGGCACAGCGGGCCCAACAGCTGCTGCAGCTGCAGGTGTTCCAGCTGCAGCAGGAGAAGCGGCAGTTGCAGGATGACTTCGCACAGCTGCTGCAGGAGCGTGAACAGCTGGAGCGGCGCTGCGCCACCTTGGAGCGGGAGCAGCGGGAGCTCGGGCCAAGGCTTGAGGAGACCAAGTGGGAGGTGGGCCAGACCAGGAGGGGCAGGGAGCAGGGTCACACAGGGAGAAACCCTGGAAAAGGGGGCCCAGCCGCACCCTCCCTCAGCCTGCCACCCCCAGAGGTCCTCCCCTTCCTCACCTCGGTGAGATGAGGTTCTCCTCTGTTCCTTTCTGGGAGAAGGGTCTCCTTGTTGGCCTTGTCTAGTGGCACAAAGCCACGCTTCCAGCCAGTAGTAAGAATGTGGTGCTTGTGGTGTGGAGGCACTATTCTAAGCACGTTACATGGGACAGATCATTTCATCCTTATAACAATACTGAGGGGGCTACCACTCGTCTCCCCATTTTAGAGATGAGTAAACTGAGGCCCAGAAAGACTGAAGTGCCAAATCTGAACCCAGGCAGTCTGGCTCCAATATCTGAGCTCTTAACCAAGTCATTGTAGTACCTTTCCAGTAGACACCTGGGTACTGCCCTCCATTGCCCCCACTCCTGCAGCACCTGCTAGCACCCAGTCCCCAGGGCTCGATGGTACTTCCACAGTGTCTCGTGATGCTTTGAAGACACCAGCTTTGAAGCAAAAAAATCTATGTCTGCTTTCCACTTAAGCCATATCTTAACTCTATGACCTTGGACATGTCACTAGACTTGCTTTAGTGTCTCCATCTGTAAAATGGGGATAAAGATGGACTCTCCTCCCGAATGCCAGGCATGATGCACAGGGCCTGTCCCCCCAGGAGAACCTGTCTCACCATCCTTCCCCACTACCTCCCACCCCCAGGTGTGCCAGAAATCAGGCGAGATCTCCCTGCTGAAGCAGCAGCTGAAGGAGTCTCAGGCAGAGCTGGTGCAGAAGGGCAGCGAGCTGGTGGCCCTGCGGGTGGCACTGCGGGAGGCCCGTGCTACCCTGCGGGTCAGTGAGGGCCGTGCGCGGGGTCTACAGGAGGCTGCCCGAGCTCGGGAGCTGGAGCTGGAAGCCTGTTCCCAGGAGCTGCAGCGACACCGCCAGGAAGCCGAGCGGCTGCGGGAGAAAGCTGGGCAGTTGGATGCTGAGGCGGCTGGACTCCGGGAGCCCGCTGTGCCACCTGCCACTGCTGACCCATTCCTCCTGGCAGAGAGTGATGAGGCCAAAGTGCAGCGGGCAGCAGCCGGGGTTGGGGGCAGCTTGCGGGCCCAGGTGGAGCGACTGCGGGTGGAGCTGCAGCGGGAGAGGCGGCGGGGTGAGGAGCAGCGGGACAGCTTTGAGGGGGAGCGGCTGGCCTGGCAGGCAGAGAAGGAGCAGGTGATCCGCTACCAGAAGCAGCTGCAGCACAACTACATCCAGATGTACCGGCGCAACCGGCAGCTAGAGCAGGAGCTGCAGCAGCTCAGCCTAGAGCTGGAGGCCCGGGAGCTCGCGGAGCTGGGCCTGGCTGAGCAGGCCCCCTGCATCTGCCTGGAGGAGATCACTGCTACTGAGATCTAGGGCCCTCGGCACCCAGCTCTGCAGGGAGCTCTGCCAGAGGGACTGCAGATCCACTTAGGCCCCAGGGCCCACGGATGACCCCAAAAGCTGAGGGCCCCAAAGCCACTTGTCTCTTAGGATCCAGGCCTCTGGGCTTCTGCCAGGAACTCGGGGTGGTCGTATGACTTGGAGGAGCAAGATCATACTGCTTGAAGGTCCCCGTGTTCACTGTCACCCAGAGGCTCCTGTCACTACCCACTTCATTCCCCACCGCTGCCAGTGCCACTGCCAACCCTGTTCACAGGCGCTTCCAGCCCACTCCAGCCAGGGGAGCTGGGAGGAAGAAGGGGCTCCCTCCTCTCCACATTCCCCCCAACCCCAAAGCCAGAGAAAGCCAGATGGCACCAGCTGCTCCAGATGTGCCTGCCCATATTGGGGGACAGGGCCGGGCCTGGGCTCGGTTCCCAGGTTCGAGCTCTGCAGCCTCTCTCCTGGAGTGAGGGGGCTAAAGTCAGACCAAAGGAAGAACTCAGAAATGTCTTGTTTATTTGTGTTTGTGACCAAGCAGCCTCTCCCTTCACCCAGGTTTACGGCCTCGTTTTCACTTGTATATTTTTCACACTGTAAATTTCTTGTACAAACCCAAAGAAAAAATTAAAAAAAAATTTTTTTTGGTTTAAAATAATGTGAATGCGCTGGATAAAGAGTATAGGAACTTGTTTGACCCACACCCCCTCTATTTGCTGGCTATTCCCCGAGCTCTCCTGGGGAGAAAAGGTGATGGAGGAAGGACAAATCCAGTAGAATGTCTGAGGTCTTAATGGACCCCCACATGAAATGATCTCTCAGGACTTCAGGGACTAGAAAAGCCTTTAATCCTTTTCCTTGCAAAGAATGCTGCTTGGGGCTGAGGAATGGATACATTGACCCCTTGAGGGCCCTGTCTGACAGCCTGTGTCCCTGGAGGCTTGGGTGACTCATAAAGTAAGAGGCAGCATGTGAGAAAGTGCCCACCAATCCCAAGCTCCAGACCTTGAGTTTCTTACCCCCTTTCCTGGCTTGGGAGATAGGGGAGCCGAGAGTGCGGGTGACACAGGCTGCCCACTAGCACCTTGTCCTTGGACACTAAGGCAGAGCCTTAGTGACAGCTGAGGAAGGAAGAAAGTGGAAAGATGTGAGCCACCAGTGTGGCACTGGGAGGAGGAAGGGTGGGTGGGCAGGAGCCGGAGAGTCCTGAGTCCTGAGGAAGTTGGTAGGAGAGATCCTGGGGATAACGGGATGTTGGAGTCAGTGGGGGAATCTGAGGTTAGGGGAAGGGTCATGGGATGCGTGGGGAGGGTGTAGGCTTAGAATCAGGAGTCTGGAGGACTGGGAGTTGGCTGGAGGAGCCTGGCATTGGTGGGAGGAGTCTGGGAATTGGTGGGAGGTTCTAGGAGCTAGTGGGCAGGAACTGGAGCAGCATCAAGGGGTTGGTGGGCAGGCGAATGGTCAGCAGGAAGGCCCCCATCAGTAAGGGCTGATGAGTCAGAGAGTGAGGGCCGTGGGCTGGGCCTGGGGACCCTGACCACAAGCTCCATGGGCTCCCGGGCCTTGTTTCGATAAGCCCGACGGATAGTGTCTACTGCACGCTGGTGGGTCACCTGCTCCAGACTCTCTCCGTCCACTGCCACAAGCTCGAAACCAGCCTAGGATGGAGTGAGAGAGTCACATCCCTCCCTCCCCATGTCACCCTGCACGAGCCCCCAACCTGAAGGCAGCATCTTCTCACCTCCACCCACGAGGACACTCCTCCCCCATCTGGGTGGAGGGGATGGACAATGAGACTTTTGTGCCTGGAGTTGTTGGGGGCAGGGTGGGGCACAGACAAGGGCTCTTTGTCCCTTGGGGCTCAGGCTCAGGCTAGCATGAGGGGACAGAGTTTTCCCTGGGCCTGCTCATCCTGCTTGTCTGAACCCCCTCACCCCAAGCCTCCTCCCACAACCTGGGCTAAACATGTCTGGCTGGAAGCTGAGCATGGCCAGCCCATCTCCTGCCTGGTTTCAGCTGTGGGCTGTGAGGGTGGGCCTGGGCATGCTTCACCCACCTGCAGGGCCCCACTGAGGAAGGCGGCCCCCCCAGGGAAGATCTTCTCTATCTTCACCATGGGCTGCACCTTGGACTCAATGCCCCCAGAAATGCTGATGCCTAGTGATGGGGAGAAACACTGTGAGAGAGTGTAGCCGGACCCCAAAATGCAAGCTCCCTGGAGAAACCTAGAATCCCATCCCCAAACCCAAGGCCCCAACTTCTCCCACATCCCTACATTCTGTTACTACTCAAATCTCAATTCATTCCAAAATCCTCCAGATCCTAGCCCCTCAAATCTAGACCCCACCCAGATATACACCAGATTCCCTTTTATTTATTTTTTGAGAGTCTTTTTTTTTTTTTTTTTTTTTTTGAAACGGAGTTTCGCTCTTGTTGCCCAGGCTGGAGTGCAATGGCGCAGTCTCGGCTCACCACAACCTACACCTCCCAGGTTCAAGCGATTCTCCTGCCTCAGCCTCCCAAGTAGCTAGGATTACAAGCATGTGCCACCATGCCCGGCTAATTTTGTACTTTTAGTAGAGACGGGG
>NW_016814655.1:6567525-6578560 GCF_001698545.2 Rhinopithecus bieti | reverse complement strand
CGAGTTTTTTTTTTTTTTTTTTTTTTTTGAAACGGAGTTTCGCTCTTGTTGCCCAGGCTGGAGTGCAATGGCGCAGTCTCGGCTCACCACAACCTACACCTCCCAGGTTCAAGCGATTCTCCTGCCTCAGCCTCCCAAGTAGCTAGGATTACAAGCATGTGCCACCATGCCCGGCTAATTTTGTACTTTTAGTAGAGACGGGGTTTCTCCATGTTGGTCAGGCTGGTCTGGAACTCCTGACCTCAGGTGATTCGCCCTCCTCGACCTCCCGAAGTGCTGGGATTACAGGCGTAAGCCACCGCGCCTGGCCGAGACAGTCTTACTCTGTCGCCCAGGCTGGAGTGCAGTGGCGCAATCTCAGCTGGGCTCACGGCAACCTCTGCCTCCTGGGTTCAAGTGATTCTCCTGCTTAGCCTTCTGAGTAGCTGGGATTACAGGCGCCCACCACCACGCCCAGCTAATTCTTTTGTATTTTTAGTGGAAACGGGGTTTCACCATGTAGCCCAGGCTAGTCTTGAACTCCTGACCTCAAGTGATCCACCAGCCTCGGCCTCCCAAAGTGCTGGGATTACAGGTGTGAGCCGCGGCGCCTGGCCCAATAACCCAGATTCTTTTCCTGGGCCCCAGCTTCCTAGTGTCCCCTGCCAGGCCCAGTCCCACCTGGACTCACCTAAGGACTGCTTCATCTTGGACAGTGTCACTGTCTTCAGCTCGCCACTGGTGGTCTTCATGGCTGCCTCCTCGGCCATCCCCTCAGTTCCATTCTCCGAGGGCCCTTGCTTGGCCCCCACCTTGGCTGCCTCCCCATCCAAAGATTGTGGCAGAGGGGGCCTGGCCTTCCGAGGCTTGTGGTAGCGCCCGTTGGCCATGCTGGGGGCAGGGGTAGGCGCAGGGGATGGGGAGCGTCTACCCGGAGACTTGCCTTGACCCCGGCTGCTGCGGCTGCGGCTGCGGCTGTGGCTGCGGCTGCGGCTGTGGCTGCGGCTGCGGCTGCACCTCTGAGCCTGGCCCCGGACCTGGCCATGTGGAGGGTGCTCTCGGCTCAGGGGTTCTGTCAGCAGCCAGTTAGGCCTCGGGGGCCGGGGAGCCACAGGGGGTGGCTGGGGAGGGGGTGTGCAGGCACTTCGGCGGGGGGTGAAGGCATCTACTGGCACGTCTTGGAGAGGGGGGATCCCTTTATGAGGGTGGCGAGGGGCAGAGGCACTCGGAGAGACCTTGAGACCCCCCAGCCGCTCCCTCAGCTCCCCATCATCTTCCTCTTCCGGGAAGCCGTTCACCGGCAGCAGGTAGAAGCCTCCGCGGCTGTCTGGGGAAGAGCGCCAAGGTCAGCTGCCCACTCCTCCCCTCCCAGCTTGGACCACCTCTCCAGGACCCAGGCCTTGCTTTGGTTCGTGTGGGGCCTGTGAGAGCCAGGCCCGAGTTTGTTCAGGAACCAGTGCAGTGCGGCCCACCCATAGGGTAGGCGGACAAACATGTTCTATTAGACTCGCTTTTTTTTTCTTTTTATTTTTTTTTTGAGATGGAATCTCACTCTGTCGCCCAGGCTGGAGTGCGGTGGCGCAATTTTGGCTCACTGCAACCTCCACCTCCCAGGTTCAAGCGATTCTCCTGCCTCAGCCTCCCCGAGTAGCTGGGATTACAGGCATGTGCCACCAAGCCCAGCTCATTTTTGTATTTTTAGTAGAGATGGGGTTTCGCCATGTTGGCCAGGTTGGTCTCTACCCCTGACCTCAAGCGATCCACCCACCTCAGCCTCCCAAAGTGCTGGGATTACAGGCATGAGCCACCGCTTCCGGCCGAGAATTGCATTTTAATACTTCCTGTTGGAATCGTTACAGTTCTATTTTAATGTGTCTAAGAAAAAATACGACTAGCACACCAAACGTAATTTCTCAGAGATTACTGCATAGAATGAGACTAGATTTTAAAAGTGAGCAGGTTTCAAACCAACTATTAAGTAAATAATAGTACAGGTGGTGACCAGCGGATGTGATAAAATGGCTCTGGTGGACAAGAGCTTTCCTTCAGGGGACCGCAATGTGCCTGGAAGCCACAACTGCCTCCCTGTGGGGAAAGAAGTAGAAGGCCCATCCTCCTTTCCCGAATCTCCCCAGGGTTGTGCCCCTCCCTGGGCTCTGGGATCTGACTGACCAGGCACAGGGGTGATAAGGTGACGCTTGGGCGGCGTGTCCTGCCGGGCTGGTCTCAAAGCAGGAGGCCGGACTGGTTGGAAAGATGAACAGGTCAGAGGCAAGGCACCCCACCAGGCTCCCAGAGGGACACAGCTCAAGGGGCTCGGCAATCTCTGCAGCCCTCTCCACCACGGGGTCCCATCCCCATCCCCAGCAGGGCTGGGACCCAGAACTCCCGCCTCCCACTGCTGACCTGCTCTGCTCTTGAGGGCCTCAAAAGCCTCCAGCTCCACAGGCATCACCATGCTGTCAAAGCGGCCCAGGTCTGTGGGGGCCACCACACTCCTGGGAGAGGGTGAGAGACAGCAGGGGTGGGAGGGGCAGGCAGGGTTTCAGTTCTGGAGGTGCCAGGATGCCCTTCAGCCCTTGGGAGGTTGGGGGTGGTACCAGGGATCCCCTTCCTGCCCCCAAGCCCTCTCTGCAACCTCCTCCCACCTGATGTCCCGCAGCAGCAGCAGCTTCTCGGGCCTGTCCAGGATGGCCAGCAGGGGCCTCACCAGGTCCTCCACACCTCCCTCATGCACATACTGCAGATAGAGGCACCACAGGTCAGACAGCAGTGGGGACTTCCAGAGCTGGGTGAGGGGGACACCAGGGCATGCAGGTGTTTCTTCTACACAGGTAGGGACCTATCCAGCCCTGCATGCCTTGGGAAAGGTTTACTCCACCCCCAGCTGCCGCAGGGTGGTCTGATCTTGGTGATGGGGTGGAAGCCTGCAGTAATAACAGACCTGCAATAAATAGCAACAGCATTGGTAACAGTTTTGGGACAGACACTTTTCTAAGCCTTTTACATACCATCGCTCAGCAACCACCCTGAGAAATGGCATTAATTATTCCTGTTTTACAGATGCCGAAACTGAGGCTCAGAGAGAAGGCCTTCACTCAAAGCCATATACATAAGAAAGTGTGAAGAGGGACTGGAACCCGGGAAGTCTAACTCTTGCTTGCTCTGGTGCCGGAAAAGGATGTGCAGGGAGTGGACTCTCCTCCCCACCCCCACATCCCAGGCAGAAGGAAGGAATTTGAGCCAAACCCTAGGCTGTGTGCCTGGCTGTCCCAGCATGTGTCTGCACACAGACCTACAAATTAGACTTTGTTTGGGGCTGGAATGGGAGCCTTGGGGAAGGGGCGGCTCTGCAGAAAGCCTCTCCGGTCAGTTCCTGGGGCGGGATGGGGGGCGGGGTGGAACCCCTTCTGCCTGGCACTGCCCGGATGCCACCAGCCACACCCCACTGACTCTGAAGACCTGAACACTGGGAGCCAGCCCACTTGGACAGCACACCGACCCCTTGTGGCGAGAGGGAGACTGAGTCAGTGACATGCATGCATAGAACACTTTCTATGGGCACAGGCACAGAGACAGAGCATGCCCTGGTGGTCAGAGTGAGTCATTCATAAATATCTGGAAATAAATACAATACAAACGATGTGTGTGGCCCCAAACCACACACAGTTACAGCGACTCACACATATCAACAATACATTCCCTTTTGTCTGGAGAGACACATATGGTGCAGAACCAGCCCCACATGTGCACACGCTTTAAGTCTATGGACTTGGATTCGTTACCCACTAAGTACCAGACCCTGTACTGGGCAGCAGGGGCACAAAGATCCTGTCTCAGATCTTCAGAAACTGGGTCTAGTGGGAGCGAGGGGCAGATGAGTCACATACCCCAGTGAACTACAAGTCAGGGGCAATGGAGCACAGGGAGTCTCAGAGGAAGGTGGGAGGATCCCAGTGGGCTTCATGGAGGTGGTGGTATTCTGACTGACTCTTAGAAGATAGATGTAGGGAACAGCACAAAAGTTGGGAAGAAAGTGTTGCAAAGGTGGTGTGGAAAAATGAGTAGATAGTGGTTTAAACGTGGCCATGGGGTCCATGAAGAACCTCCCTTCAGGGCTGTTGCACAGGTTGTGACTATGTGAGTAGCGTCCCTGAGGTTGTGCAGGTTGTAACCTGTATAAACCTATGCGGCGGCCATGGGAAATTGGAGGTTGGTGGGTTAGGGAGTTGAATCGGGGAGGACCTCGAATGTGAGAGCAGGGAATTTGTACTTTATTCTGCCAAAGACAATGGGTCACCAGGTGACTTGGGGAGTGTACAGCGATCAGAGAAGGGTTTCCTTTCCTTCCCTCCCTCCCTCCCTCTATCTCTCTCTTTCTTTCTCTCTTTTTCTCTTTCTTTCGAGACAGATTTTCACTCTTGTTCCCAGGTTGGAGTGCAATGGCGCGATCTCGGCTCACTGCAACCTCCATCTCCCAGGTTCAAGCAATTCTGCTGCTTCAGCCTCCTGAGTAACTGGGATTACAGGCACCTGCCACCATGCCCAGCTTTTTTTTTTTTTTTTTTTTTTTTTTTGTATTTTTAGTAGAGATGGGGTTTCACCATGTTGGACAGACTGGTCTCGAACTCCTGACATCAGGTGATCCGCTCGCCTTGGCCTCCCAAAGTGCTGGGATTATAGGCATGAGCCACATCACCTAGCCAATCAGAGAGGGGTTTCTGATTCTTGGTCTGGCAACTGTAGAGAGATGGCTCACATAGGGAGAGAAGGGAAGCCTGGGGTTCAGGGCTACTTGCCCCAGTCACCAGGAGAACTTTGCTCATCACTCCGGCCAGGGCTCCATTGCTGAGGGTCTGATCTGTTGGTGTGGGGGGCTTGGGTCAGGTTTGGGTGGTGGTTGAGCTCGGCAGGTGGTATGGGAGCACAGTAGGAGGTTTGGGCAGAGAAGGGAGGGATGAGGGAAAAGGAGCCGCCAAAGAGACAGACCCAGAGTCCCACCTCATGGACAGAGCCTGCATTGCCCTACTTAGCACTGGGAGCTGAGGGTGACACTTTCTGAGTTTAGCCCAAAACCCTTTAGCTTCCCCCCAGCACACACCCCCATCTGCAGCTCTGCTGCAAACCGGGCCTTGGTAACAGGATGCATAAATGACCATGTCTCAGTCTCCAGGTGACAATGCATGGACACACGCATACACACACGCTAGCCAGACACGTGCTTGCTCACATGCACACACACACACAATCGTGCAGTCATATCAACACAAACCAGGTACCCCACAGACACGCCAGTGCACACACCTCACAGACATGCAACACAGCCCCACTCTGAGCAAGGTGAAGGGTGAGGGAATCCACAAACAATTTTCCAAGACCCCCCAGCTCGCCCTCACACACAGTGTGCAGACTCCTCACAAGGAGCCCAGCGTACACACCCAGGTCTTCCTGAGACAGGCACAGAAAAGGACCTGCCAATCCTGGAGGGAGTGAGCCGTGCCCCACAGCCTCCCCAACATGTGGGCCCCAGAGACTCCTTCAAATCTGACTCTCTCCCCACCCCGGGGCCCTCTGGCTCCTTTTGAAGTGGAAGGGAACAGAGAACAACAGTTTAGGTGTTGGGGGGCAGGGGTTGAGGTGTGGTGTGTAGGGGAGGCAAAGGATTACTTACTTGGGCAATAGGGGAGAGGACCTGGCATGAGGCCAGGCCTGCTGGGTGACCCAGGAGCAGAGGGTGGCATGCAGGGAAGGATGGAGGCTCAGAGAGGGCAGAGGCAGGTGACTGCAGGGACTCCCTTTTCCCACTCGGGAAAAGTGTCCTCTCCTTCTCTTCTCAGCTTAAATACCATCTCCTCTGGGAGGGCCTCCCAGCCCACACCATCTAATATGTGTCTCCTGGTTTACCCTCTCATGTTCTTTTTCTTCACAGCTCTTCGTGTGACTCATCACCATGGGCGTTTTGGTTCTAGTGACTGTCTAGCTCTTCTTCCTGTGAGCTGGCAGGTGTGTGTGTGTGTGTGAGACAGGGGTGACTTCTGATTTGACTGACCACTAGCCTCCTGGCATCAAGCCCAGACACTGGTCAGTGGACAGTGGCCTGAATGAATGATAGGCTGGGTGACCGAAGGACCATGTGCCAAGGCTGCAGGCGGGATGGAGGCTTACCCGGGAGCAGTGGCGGGTGACAGCCAGCACCTCATCATCAGTCAGCAGCCTTTGGGCCAGGTCCTGAATGAGGGGCCGCCGGCTCTCCCAGGCCTGAACCTGCTCATCCACGTTGGGCAGCTGGCTGCAGGGACTCCTGGACCTGGCAGACAGCAGGGCCTGGCCCCTCTCCTGGTCTGCAGGGCAGGAGCCAAAGGGCGTGATAAGGAGCCAGGAGTCATCAGGGGAGGGGAGAGGGGCTTCCCTCAGCAGGGTTGGGCCCCATAACTGGCCAGCTGAGAGTCCAGGTGCCTGGGGCAGGATCCTAGCCTAGCCTATATGCTCCCACTGTGGTTGCCCACAGCAACCTGCCCACCAATGCAGCACAAACTCCAGCCCCTCAGCCCCAACACGGACCCCTATACCAGTTTGTTTCATAATGGGGTCTTAGCCCAGTGCCCCCAGAGCCCCCTGAACATGCACCATCATAGTCGTCTGTTCCCCAGTGGAGCCCCAGCACAGGCTCCCTCATCACCCCCAAATATATCTTTGGGAGTCCCAACACAAGCTCCTAAAATGCACACCAATATCTGTCTGCCACCCTATCTTTCCTAGTAAGCTTAGTCCAATTCTTTTAGCTGCCCCCAATATGTACTAGTCTAGTTGCCTGATCCCCCATGCTTGACCCTGACTGAGTTTAGTCCAAAGTCACTTAGCTGGCCCCCAGCATGCACCCTCATCTGCCACTCTACTGTAAACCAGGCCTTGGTAAAGGGATGCATGAATTACCGCGTCTCAGTCTCCAGGTGACAAACTTCTGCACTGGGCCCACGCTCCCTGCTGTGAAGAAGAAAGAGGCTCAGCTGCAGGTCTTGGCCCCCAGTCTGAAAATGGGGGTCAGGAGGGCTCAGGACAAGCTGGAATGGAAAATTCAGACTGGAAGTAGGTGTAATGGGGAGGCAAGAGGCTTGGCCCTGAGGGACTTGAAGGCAATGCTCAGGCTATGGACTTCCTTCATAGGCAATGGGGAGTTAGGATGGTTTTGGATCAAGAGAGGGTGCAGTCTGAGCTCTGCTTATGCAAATTCACTTGGAAGCAAATGTATGGAGGGAAGAACCTCAGGGACAGAGCTCGGAGAAGTACCCACCTTCAGGGGACGGAGGGAAAAAGAGGAGCCTTGGAAGGAGATAGAGGAGTGGCCAGAGAGGTGAGAGGAGAACCAGCAGAGGGCAGGGCCTTGGGAGCTGTGGGAAGAGAGATGGAGAGGGGCCAGGCAGCCCTAATTGGAAGGGATTATCTCTCCCATGGTACAATCACCTTGAGACCCTAGAACTTCCCACCCCAGGGCGAAGCAGGGTCCGGCTCCTCATCCTCTGGTTGTTTTGTTGATCCGACATCCACCCCCCTCTTCTGAAAACAGCACCCTGATTTTCTCCTGGGGACCCACCCCGCTCTGTTCTTAGCCCATGTACTCCAGGGTGGGTATATGACCCAGGCTGGCTAACAAAAGCACTTTCTCTCCCACATCATAGCGATTTATTCTGCATGGCACAGGATGTCAGCTGGGCCAGGGACAGCCTACCCTGGGACTTCAGCTGCAACTATTTAAGGAGAAGCACTTTCTCCTGGGGTTGCTATGCAATAGAGGCCATCTTACCCCTAAGTCGGCAAAGCCCACAACAGTGAAGCCAACTCACGGGAGAGATGGAGGGGGACAGATGTCTGATGATGTTGCTCAGATGTTTAGACCCAGCTTAAATCAGTAGCTGAGCCAAGATGTGCTTTATTTTTCTTTTACTTTTTTTTTTCTTTAGAGATGGGGGTCTTGCTATATTGCCCAGGCTCGTCTTAAACTCCTGGGCTCAAGTGATGTTGCTGCTTCAGCTTCCAGAGTAGTTGGGATTGGCCAGGTGTGGTAGCTCATGCCTGTAGTCCTGGCACTTTGGAAGGTTGAGGCGGGTAGATAGCTTGAGTCCAGGAGTTTGAGACTAGCCTGGGCAACATGGTGAAACCCCCATCTCTGCAAAAAAAATACAAAAAAAAATTAGCTGGGCATGGTGATGCACACTTGTCATACCAGCACTTTGGGAGGCTGAGGTGGAAGGATCGCTTGAGCGCGGGAGGGGGAGGTTGCAGTGAGCCGAGATCATGCCACTGCACTCCAGCCTGGGAGACAGAGCAAGACCCTGCCTCAAAAAAACAAAACAAAATAGTTGGGATTACAGGCATGTGCCACTAAGCCTGGAAGAAATGCTTTCTAAAGCTAGTGTGAGTTGAGTCTCTGTCACGTGCAACTCCAAGAGTCTTAACTCATCCACCCTTGGTCTAGTCTCTGAAACTCACCAGAGGGATGAGAGGGCCTCTTGTGAGTATCCTTTCGCAGACCCTGACATGGGTACAGCCTGGGCTAGGCCCTTCTACCTGGGCTCCGATCTAGAAATGGCTTTGCTCAAGGATGCTTCTAGAACTGAATTAAGCAAACAGAACTCTGACCAGGGGAGGTGAAGCCAAATGCCCTAGGAAAAGTGTGCCCTACCGCTGCCACCACCAAGAGCACAGGGATCTGATCAGAGCTATCCCACGTCCTTGCTGTGCTATGATTCATCAGTTTTCCTTTCTATAAAATGGGGAGATGAGGCAGTATAACAATGACCACTACATTTTCTGAACACCTTCTGTATGCCAGACAACGTACTAAATGATTCACATACACTAAATCACTTGCTCCCCACTACTGTTAAAGAAATAGGTATTACTGGCTGGGTGTGGTGGCTCATGCCTATAATCCCAGCACTTTGGGAGGCCGAGGCAGGTGGATCACATGAGGTCAGGAGTTTGAGACCAGCCAGCCTGACCAACATGGTGAAACGCCCTCTCTACTAAAAATACAAAATTAGCTGGGCATGGTGGCACATGCCTGTAATCCCAGATACTTGGGAGGCTGAAGCAGGAGAATCACTTGAACCTGGGAGGTGGAGGTTGCAGTGAGCTGAGATCGTGCCATTACACTCCAGCCTGGGCAACAAGAGCAAAACTCCGTTTCAAAAGGTAGTAATAATAATAATAATAATAAAGAAAGAAAGAAAGAAAGAAAGAAAGAAAGAAAGAAAGAAGAAAGAGGAAAGGAAGGAAGAGGAAGGAAGGAAGGAAGGAAGGAAGGAAGGAAGGAAGGAAGGAAGGAAGGAAAAGTAGGTATTATTATCCCCATTTTACTCATGAGAAAACTCAGGCTCTCAGGGGTTGAGTGGGGACTCAGCTGGTAAAAGGCGGTGTGGGATCTCAACTCAGAACTGCTGGATGCCGAAGCTAGTGGACTTGACCTTGTCTTCCTGTTTGATCAACCCACTACTTACCTTTCTCTGTGTCCAGGTGAGGGCAAGCTTTGGCCGGGATCCCGCTGTCCAGTGTCCAGGCCTCTCTGCGCCCACCCGCTGCTAGCCTCCCCTGACGCCCTCCCTTGAAGAAGAGGTTCATCAGCGTCTTGGACCGCTGCAGGGCACCCTTCTCCCCAGGGGACCCCGACTGCTCCTTCTTCCGCTGCTTCTTCTCCTCTGCAGACACGAGGGAGCAACCGGGGGTGCTGGAGGGATGGGCAGAAGGGAAGGACAAGGGGCAGGGGTGTGGAGAGGGGCAGAGAGAAGGGAGAGGAGAGGGCAGACAGGATCTGCAGCTGTGCGGGGGTGGGAGTGCGGTTCCTCTTCCGACTTTCTGACCCTTTCCCCAACGCACAGCTGTGGCTATGTAAGGAATCTCCATTGAGGCCCAGTTGGAGAAGGGCACACATGCGTGCATGTGAGTGTGAGCAACTGTGTGTGTAAACAGGCCTGGGAACTCCAGGATCCAGGGGCTGGGGTAAGGGCTGGTTCGGGGAACAGGGACTGAGACTAAGGGTGAGCATGGGGTCCAGGACTAATTTAAAGTGGAGCCCACAGCAGGGTCTGGGCAGCCTGGAGCTTGGGTTGGGCAGGGGCTGCGTCAAGGCCTGGGGCAAAGGGAGGGTTGAGCCCAGGACAGGGTGTGAGGCAGGTTTTGGACCAGAGGCTGTGGAGGGAGCAGCAGCCACCCATCCCCCACGTACCCCACAATGTCAGGTGGCTCTGGGAGCGCGTGATAGGGGGCCGGGGTCGGCTGAGGGCCAGTAGCAAGGCCGTCTTGGGGGACTCAGAGAGGGCAGAGTCAAGGCGGCGGCCGTGCTGGGGGCCGTCCGAGCGGATGGCGGTGTCCCTGAGGATGACTGTGGGCCGCACGCTGCACCAGGTCTCCACCCGGCCCCCGGCATCAGGCTCCGTCTGCATGGCTGTGTCGGCCCGTCCCCAGCCTGGGCCGCGGCCGCCGGGCTCCTCCGGCCCCAGGCAGACGTCCAGGCGGTCCGACGGCAAGGAGCCTGAGCTGTAGGGGGCGCTGGAGGCGCACGAAGAGACGCTGGAGCTGCTCTCAGAGGCCGGGGACAGCTGCTGCAGCACCCCGTTGCTCACTGCAGGGAGTAGGGAAGCCAGAGGTCAGCGGGCTTGCCTCAGGGCCCTACCGGACTTGCATACCACTCTTGGGCTTAGGGGTGGAGGAGGCAAGGTCAGGCAGCAGCCTGGGTTAGAACCGCAGTGGTGGGGAACCCGCTGCTCCGAAATGCTGCCACTGCCCTAAGGCATGTCACTTCTCCAATCACCCACAGGGACTCCAGACCCTAGGAGAGCCTGCATTTTATCCGCAGATTCTCAGAGTGGAGCCCAGAAATAGCTCTAGATTGTGTGAAGGGTTTTGGTCTTCTTCTTTCTTCTTCTTTCTTCTTCTTCTTTCTTCTTTCTTCTTTCTTCTCCCTTCTCCCTTCCCGTCCCTCCTCCCTCCTCCTTCTTCCTTCTTCCTTCTTTTTTTTTTTGAGACAGAGTCTCATTCTTTTTTTTTTTTTTTTTTTTTT
>NW_016814655.1:6531790-6566519 GCF_001698545.2 Rhinopithecus bieti | reverse complement strand
GCCCAGGAAGTCAAGGCTGCAGTAGGCTGTGACCCAGCCACTGCACTTCAGCCTGGGAGGGACAGAAGTTGAGACCCTGTCTCAAAAAATTCAGGGAAGGACTGAATAGGAAGAAGTGTCCAGTGACTGTCTGTAATGATGCTTATGTGCTATATCTGTACAAGTCTTTTTTTTTTTGAGACGGAGTCTTGCTCTGCCACCCAGGCTGGAGTGCAGTGGCCGGATCTCAGCTCACTGCAAGCTCCGCCTCCCGGGTTCACGCCATTCTCCTGTCTCAGCCTCCCGAGTAGCTGGGACTACAGGCGCCCGCCTCATCGCCCGGCTAGTTTTTTGTATTTTTTAGTAGAGACGGGGTTTCACCGTATTAGCCAGGATGGTCTCGATCTCCTGACCTCATGATCCGCCCGTCTCGGCCTCCCAAAGTGCTGGGATTACAGGCTTGAGCCACCGCGCCCGGCCTAATTTTGTATTTTTAGTAGAGACGAGGTTTCTCCATGTTGGTCAGGCTGGTCTCGAACTCCTAACCTCAGGTGATCTGCCCATCTCAGCCTCCCAAAGTGCTGGGATTACAGGCGTGAGCCACCATGGCCGGCTTAAATTATTATTTGTAAAGACGAGGTCTCCCTATATGGCCCAGACTGATCTTGAACTCCTGTGCTCAAGCGATTCTCCCACCTCCCAAAGTGCTGGGATTACAGATGTGAGCCACCGAGCCTGGCCCTTTTCTTCTTCAGAGATCCGGGCCCCACCCTCAGGCCTCCACCCTTTCCCTCCAACCTTGGAGATCTGAGCCACTTACGTCGATCCAGCCAGCAGTACTCAGAAACCATTTCTTTGTAGGCAGGGTACCGGCCGGTCTCCTGGGGAGGGGATGGTGGGCACAGGAGGGAAGGGGGAGCAGTGAGGACGGAGAGTGAGAATGGGGCGGGGGTGACAGGATGGGAGTAAACGTTCAACTTCATTTCGGTCCTCCAAATTCATCATGCTCTGGCCATACAGGCCACTTTCTTTCTGAACATGCCAAGTTCCTTTGTACCTCAGGGCCTTTGTACCTGCTGTTCACTCTGCCTGGAGGCCACCCTGACCCCAAGATACAGGGGCCTTCCTGAATTACTCCATTCCATCTCTCTATTAATTTCCTTAGAGCATTTGTCAACATCTGCAAGCATCTAGTTTACTGATATGTCTCCTTCTAGTAGCAGAGAACTTATCTGTCCTGTTCACTGTTGCAGCCCCACTTCCTGGCACCGTGGCCAGCACATAGCGGGTGCCCAAAAATATTGTTGAATGAATGAGGGGCAGAGTGGGAGTGAGGAGAGATGTTTGGGATAATCTTAGAGGAAGGAAAAGGAAAAATTGGATGGGGAGAGGTAGAAATGGGTGGGGGAGGGCAGCAGAGGAGGCACCCAATGAAGGTTTCACTCCAAGTGAAGGCTTGGGGAAACAGAATGGTAGAGCAGAGGCCAGGGCTGAACACCAGGGGAGAATGAGGTGGCATCTCCTCCAGGAGCCGGAATGAGAAGACCTGATCCTCAGACAAGTGTGAGACCCACAGGAATAATGAATCCAGCCACCTCCTGTGAAATCCAACCTCTGGCCCCAGCCCAGCCCTCCTTGCTCTATGCCCTGGGGATGCCCACCACCCCTCCCTTCTGGGCAAGACATTTGTTCCTTTCAACCCTAGGCCTCCACCCTTCATAAGAAAGGGGCACCACTCTAGCACTGTGGGGAGCAGGACTGGAACTAGGCCCAGCCACTGACCAGCTGAGTAAGTGACCTGTTTGTGAGTTGCTGTGCCTCTCTGAACCTCAGTTTCTTCTTCTTCAAAACAGGGATGAGAACAATGCCTGTCTACCTTCTAGTGGCTGTGGGAACGTCATAAATTGCCAAGCATAATTAAGAAGTAGGGTGGCCTGGGAAGCCCCTCCTCTAGCCTCGCTTCTCCCTGCCCCCACAGTTCTGCCCACCTTGATGGTCAGCATGATGTGCGTTTGGCCCTTCAGCACCTCCACGGCCTGGCTGTGGCTGATGTCGTCAAACCTGACACCGTTGGCCGCCAGGACCTTGTCCCCCACCTTGATGCCATTCTCCTCGGCCAGCCCACCATGGTCCACTCTGAGGCCAGACAGGCATTAGTCTGATAGGCCCCTGGCCTGCCCTCCCTCACCCCACTCCAGACCCCCTTCTCTTGGACACAAGACTGTACCAGTCAAGCTCCTTGACCCTCCTACTGGGGCCTCCCGCCCCTCCCAGGCCCTCACTGAGACAGGTGGTTGGCCAGGCCTCACTTGCTGACCATCCCCACATCCCAGCCTAGGCCCTACTCCACGCCCCATTCTCAGTTCTACCCCAAGACACTTCCTGCCTCAGCCCTCACTTGGACACGTAGATGCCCAAGCCAAACTCCTTGCCCCCACGGATGTTGAAGCCCAGGCAGAAGTCGTCGGAGGTTGTGTATAGGTGGACGATGCGCCGGACACCATCTTCTGAGCTGGTGTCGGACGGTGTCGAACCGCACTTCTCCACTACCAGGCGCCGATTCACCACATCCACCCTGGACAACAGCAGGGGGCCCTCAGGCAGGGTCCTCCATCCGCTGCCACCCACCACCCTCCCAGCAGCTCTGACAACTGCTGGGAAAGTGGGGGTTGCCTTTGGGGACTCTCCAGGCCTGAGACCTGCAGTGGGACATAGGTTCATTAGCTGGGAAAGCAGCCTAAATCGCCTCTTTTTATTGAGCAGCTGCAATGTGCCAGGACCATTCCTTTTTTTTTTTTTTTTTTTTTTTTTGAGACAGGGTCTTGCTCTGTCCACCCAGGCTGGAGTACCATGGTGTGGTCATGGCTCACTGCAGCCTCAATCTCCTGGGCTCAAGCAGTCCTTCCACCTCAGCTCAGCCTCTTGAATGGCTGGAATTACAGGCACATGCCCACCATGCCCAATTTTTTTGTTTTGTTTTGTTTTAGATGGAGCTTCACTCTTGTTGCCCAGGCTAGAGTGCAATGGTGTGATCTCGGCTCACCACATCCTCAGCCTCTGGGTTCAAGCGATTCTCCTGCCTCAGCCTCCCGAGTAGCTGGGATTACAGGCGTGCTCCACCACGCCTGGCTAATTTTTTATTTTTGATAGAGACAGTGTTTCTCCATGTTAGTCAGGCTGGTCTTGAACTCCCAACCTCAGGTGATCCACCTGCTTCAGCCTCCCAAAGTGCTGGGATTACAGGCTTGAGCCACTGTACCTGGCTTTTTTTTTCTTTTTTTTTAGAGAAGGGGGTCTCGCTATGTTGCCCAGGCTAGGTCCCAGTTCTAATCCTTACAGCACCCCTGTGGGGAGGTGGTGTTTTGCCCCCGGGTTTCACAGCAGGAGCAGCAGCAATGTGGCAGCAGGACCACTGGGATCTGAGAGAGCAGAGCCATTGGAGGAGGGCAAGGGACAGATGTGGTCTCTCCTTATTTTGAGGTAAGGCCTTTGGATCCCCTGTATTTCCTGTGCCTGTGAGCAGGAGGAGCAGAAGCCTCTCCCCTCAGTGGGTTTTGCATGGTGGTAGGGTTGGGGTGAGCTGGGGCACGGCCAGGGCTAGGATGAGGGAGTTGCTGCTCACCACGTGGTCTTCTCCTTGGAGAACTTGATGCCTGGCACGCGGCCCATGCGCCGCACCATCATGTGCAGGCGGCTGCTGCCCGTCAGCACCTTCACGGCGCTACCCATGGTGATGCTCTCCAGGCTTAGCCCGTTCACTTCCGTGATCTTGTCCCCCACGCACAGGCCAGCCCGCTCTGCACCACAGGATGGGAGTGGCTGGCATGGGGCACTCGGGAGAAGGGTCCCCAGGGTGGGGGCTGAGCCTCCCCCATCAAATGGAGCTCCTTCGAGTTCAACTGATCTCCTCAGTCAGAGTGGGGATTGTCAGAGCAGGGGCTGAGTGTTCCCAGTGCCTAGGGATCTGTCCCTTAAACCATTCTGCCCTGAGGGTGAGCCCTGTCCCCCCATCAGTCAGGCCTTCCAGAGTTGGGGACTCTTCCTTCTGTCCCTGACAGCAGCATCCCCTGCAACTCACTGAGGCTGGAGTCACATCCTAAGCCTGGACTTCAACCTGGGGGTTCCGCTTACCTGCACTGCTGCCTTCCTCCACTTTGCTGACGAAGATGCCCAGGCCATGCTCTGAGCCCCCACGCACGCTGAAGCCCAGCCTCCCTGCTGGACTCTTCTCCACCCGGACTGAATGGATGATGTCACTTTCATCACTGTTGGCTGTGGGGACAGGGATTTAGGGATGCTCCCATGTTCATTGCGGGCATTGAGGGCCCCTGGGTTCCCCAACTTGGCGCCTGCAAAGGCTGGGTTGCTGGCACAGTCACACAGGCATGTAGGGGCCTAAATGCAGTGGGGCAGGTCAGCCCATTTTTAAGGCCCCTCTGGGTGATTTTTATTTTATTTTATTTTAAAGTAACAGGGTCTTGCTCTGTCATCCAGGCTGGAGTGCAGTGGTGTGATCATTGGCTCCCTGCAGCCACAAACTCCTGGGCTCAAGTAATCCTCCTGCCCCAGCCTTCCAAGTAGCTAGGACTACAGGCATACACCACTGTGCCTGGGTTATTTTTTAATTTTTTGTAGAGGCAGGATCTCACTTTGTTGCCCAGACTGGCCTCAAACTCCTGGCCTCAAGCAATTATCCCACCTTGGCTTACTAAAGTGCTGGGATTACAGGTGTGAGCCACATGTCCTGCCCCCTCTGAGTGATTTTGAGACCATGGGCCAGGAGGGTGTGGAAGAAGGTGAGATCAGTGGGACAGGACTCTATGCTAAAGACAGTATTCTCTAGCCAGGTATAGTGGTGTATGCCTGTGGTCCCAGTTACGTGGAAGGCTGAGGCAGGAGCCCAGGAGGTCGAGGCTGCAGTGACCTGTGTTCACACCACTGCACTCCAGCCTGGGTGACAGAGTGAGACCCTGTCTCAAAAAAAAAAAAAAAAAAAAGGAAAGAAAGAAAAGAAAAGATGTTGTTCTCCTTCCTTCTTAGTGTGTGTGTATGAGTGTGTGTGTGTGTGTGTGTGTGTGTGTGTGTGTGTGTGTGTGTATCAATGCTTTCTGAGCTTCACATGCCCATGGGCCTGGGGGAAGCCAAATTAATAAACAATTCTGTTACTCCGAGAGTCAGATGGACAGACAAGAAGGTTCAAGATTCTGTTCTATGGGGCACAGTTGAGGGTGTCTGGCCTCATTAGCTTGCAGCATAAATTAGTATATTAGCTCTATCTTCAAATGCTTGTAGAGCTACCCAGTGGAAGGCATTGGATGTTTTCATCTGTGTAAACAGAACCTGCCTGCAGTACTCTTGCTCACATAGTGGAATTAGACAGAGGCAGATTTTGTCAGGAAAAACTTTCTAAACCATTCAGCTATTGGAAATGGAATGGGTTTTCTTTCTTTTTTTCCCTGGAGACAAAGTCTTGCTCTGTCGCCCAGGCTAGAGTGCAGTGATGCGATTTCAGTTCACTGCAACCTCGGCCTCCCAGGTTTAAGTGATTCTCCTGCCTCAGCCTCCCAAGTAGCTGAGATTACAGACATGTGCTACCACACCCAGCTAATTTTGTATTTTAGTAGAGATGGGGGTTTCACCATGTTGGCCAGGCTGGTCTCGAACTCCTGACCTCGTGATTCGCCTGCCCTGGCCTCCCAAAGTGCTGGGATTACAGGAGTGAGCCACTGCCCCAGCCTTGAAATGGAAGGGATTTTCTAAGACAGATAGTAAGCTTCCCATCTTTGGAGGCATGCAAGCTGAGACCCAGCAAATCTCTGGGATGTTATGGAATCCCTGAGCACCCTTCCATCTCTTAGACTCTGTGACTCTGGAAGTCAGGGTTCTAGGAACTACCTGGCTACATGGGGAAGGAAACCCCAAGCCACACCGCACTGCAATATGTATGTGCCCAAGGCGGCCCTCTCCATCACACTGGGGAAAGTAGGTGGGGAAGAGGGTTCCTAAAGGCTGAACCTGTCAGGTAAGGATTCTTTTTTTTTTTTTGAGATGGAGTTTCACTTCTTCTCCCAGGCTGGAGTGCAATGGCTCAATCTTGGCTCACTGCAACCTCTGCCTCCTGAGTTCAAGCGATTCTCCTGCCTCAGCCTCCCCAATAGCTGGTATTACTGGAATGTGCCACCACGCCGGGCTAAATTTTGTATTTTTAGTAGAGACAGCGTTTCACCATGTTGGCCAGGCTGGTCTCGAACTCCTAACCTCAAGTGATCCACCTGCCTCGGCCTCCCAAAGTGCTGGGATTATAGGCATGAGCCAAGGCACCCGGGCCAGGTAAGTTTTCTGTAAGGACTCTGATGGGTGGGATTTTGATGGGTGAGGGGAAAGGGAGGGGCACTGATGAGGGGAAGGAGCCAGGGAGGCTCAGCTGTGGGCCCTTGAGGAGGCCTTCTGGTTACAGAAAAGCAAGAAGGCTGGAGGGGTAAATCGGGTCCCAGGTGAGAAGCTGAGATGTCTTCGTGGGTAAGGGCTACTCTAGAGGCGTTTGACAGGGAGAAATCACACACACACACACACACACACACACACACTCTTCAATTTGATCTAAGAGAAGTCAGGTTACAGGGCACAGCCAGGGCAGCTCAGAAAGAAATCCCCAAGGGCAGCTTGTGGGGAGGGGTGGTGCAGGACAGATGTGGGGGGCCAGGGCTTTCCCAGCTGATTAGATTACACAGATCTCAGGACACTTACAGCCTTAGCCAAGGAGCCTTTTGCTCCCTTGCTGTCAACCCTCTCTCCTCAGGGCCTCACTGGGGCCTCCCTAGGGCCCTGGGTCAGGGAATGTGAAATCTGAGGTTTTCCAGGAGCCTGGGCCCTGCAAGGATGGAAACTTCTCTACCTCCACTGCCCCAGCCTCTCCTCCAGGTGCTCCACTACAGCCCCGGCACTATCCTTGCTTCTGCTCTTGCCCCCTTTAGCTATTCTTTATACAGTACCCAGAGTCAGCTTTTACATTAGATCATGTCTTTTCCCTGATTAAAAACTTCAACACCTGTTCCTGCTTCTAGAACTCCAGTCTCCTCACCATGCCTTATAAGGCCCTGCCTGGGCTTCCCTCTGCCCACCCCTCCGCCCTCCCTTCCACCCTCCCTCCCTCACTGAGCTCTGGCCAACCTGATCTTCCTGTTCCTCGTGGAGGTCAAGCCCTTCCAGTGTCCCCTCTGCCTGCAGTGCTCCTGCCCAGGCCTTTAGAAGGTCAGCTCCTCTTCCTCATTTCCCTCCTGGCTCAGACACCACTTTCTCGGAGAAGGCTTCCTGGAGTATCCTATCCCTCCTCCCAGTGATTCCCTCTTGTAGGGCTTCTCAAAGCATTGTGCTGTATCAGCAGCATCAGTGTCATCTGACAGCTTGCTAAAAACAGGAATTCTTTCACTTTACCACAGACCCACTGGACCAAGAAGCTCTGGGACTGAGCCCTGCAATCTATCCCTGAATGAGCCTTCCCGGCAATTCTGAGGCATTTGAGGTTTGAGAAGCACCATTCTATCATATCATCAGATGATCACCTTCTGACTCTTCTCATCCTTTGCCATTGTTTGCTTATTTGTGTTATTTATCTGTCTCTTTTGACTGGACTGTAAGCTCAATCATGGTGGAGACTTCGTAATTCTCTTGTAGTATATCTCCAATATGTCGGACAGCACTTGTATTTGATAAATATTTTTTTGAATAAGTGAAAGAGTAAATGGATGGATGGATGGACAAACTAGGAGAGTGATGAGAAATGCATTAAGGGTAATGCTTTCCTGGATTAAAGGTAATGTATTTTCTCTGGGACCAATTGAGTTTAAGGAGCTGGTGGGGCCTCATGGGGCTGATGTAGGTGGCAATGTCCCTCTTCCCACTGTTTATTCCTTATCAGCTACTTTACTCCCTGGGAGTGATCTACATAATAATATGGGGCAGGGTTCCAGGCTGCGGGGACTTGGGAGATGTCTGCGCTCAGGCAGAGGGGAGAATTCTGAACTCAGAGGGTCCCAGCCCAGTCAGAGGAGAAGCCAAGTGGTCAGAGCAACTCCCCAGTCCCTCACTTGCTAGGAGATCCTGCTTCCTTGGCTGCACAGTGGCAGTAGCATGAGGCAGAGGGAGAAAGCAATCATGAAACCCTGGAAGAGGATCTTCAGAGGGATGGTATAGGCCAGGCACAGTGGCTCATGCCTATAAACCCAGCACTTTGGGAGGCTGAGGTCAGAAGATCACTTGAGCCTAGGAATTCAGGACCAGCCTGGGCAACATGGTGAAACTCTGTCTCTACAAAAAGTAAAATAAAATAAAATTAGCCAGGCTTGGTGTTGCATGCCTATAGTTCTGGCTTCTCAGGAGGCTGAGGCTGGAGGATCACTTGAGCCCAGAAGTTTGAGGCTGCAGTGAGCTATGATCACACCACTGCACTGCACTTCAGTTTGGGTGGGAAGATCCTGGTTTGCGCTGTCTAAAAAAAAAAAAAAAAAAAAAAAAGGACAGTATAAACAGCCCATTGCGTATCATACGCAGTTGGGCAAAGGGAAGGGAGGGAGGGGGCGATCCGAGGCGAGGGAGAGACAGGAGAGAGGGAGAAGGAGAGAGAGTGTGTATCAGAGGAGTATAGGGCATATTTTTCATAGAATGCGTGAAAATAAAAGGAACTGCCTGCCCCTCGGTCCCCCGCCTCCCTTTCCCTCAGTGCTCTAATAGTGCCGCCTGGACGAGCTTCTGCTCCGCGTGAGACAGACATGTCCCGCGGGGTGACCCCTCAGCAGTGCCCTGTTGCTCACAGAGCGGTGAGGCATAGGACTAGGTGTATCGCAGGGGTGAGCGTGCAAGTCCATCTGTTGGTGGATTTCTGCCCCTCGGAAAAGGCCTGTTCCTGGCAACATGCCCCACCCCTGTTCCACGTGCCTAGGGAGGGGCAAACAGAGATGTCCCACCTGGGCAGAGGGGGAGGAACCAGGCCTGAAGGAGTCCCAGTCTGGGACCAGCAGGGCAGCTCTGCTGGGCTAAGAAAGAGGAGAGGAGCTGGAGATATTGTATCTGGGCCTGCCCACAGATAAGCCCTTAACACTCAGAGGCGCGCCTGGCCCGCGCCTGGCATTCAGGTCCTGTCGTTCTGGCTCACAGCTCTTAGTCGCAGCTCACCATCTGCTACTTGCACCAGCTGGCTTTCTAAGTGCTCCTATCCCACCTCTGAGCCTCCCATGCCTTTCATTTCCAGCCTTTGTCGCGTGATAGCTCACCCCTGGTCATCCTGCTGTTCTGTTGCTCTGTCAACTGCTACACTGTACGATCTTCTTGGACAGGGTGAAGAGGGAGCCTGAATTTCTCCTAGGGTCACCTTGTAACACCTCCCCAGGTACATGGTAGTAGATTGAGGTGCGCGCCTGAAGCAGCTTTAAGCAACCTCATCAAGCTTACTCGTCTCCCCTTCCCACTGAGGGAGCTCCCTTCCACTCACCCTCCTACTCTCTTGAACAGTCCTTGCTTTGCTGCCATCATTCCTCCTCCTGCAGCCACCCTTGCGCCTGCATTCCTGTCTACCACTTGGCACTGACTCCTCGAGCCCAGCACAGAGCTGTCACACAATGGACTGGCTGATTGGAGATGTCCTCCTTTATCACTGGCCCCATCCCCAAGGAAAGTACATCATCAGGTTGGGACTCTGGACGTAAGGTGGCAGAGGCGCCCCATGGTGGCGGAACGAGGCAAGTCTCAATCCCCTGCCGTGCCCACCTGGGCTAGCATACCACATGCATGCCTTTCCCCTTGCTGCCCATGCGCCTTCTCTCCCTCCCTCTGACCCTTGTCTCCCACCCCTGGACCCTGCAGGAATTGGCTGGAGGAAGAAGCAGGGTGAGGAAGGAGTGTATGGACGTTCCCAGGCTGCATCCCTTTCCCAAACATGCCACCTCCCTGTGGACTATCCCATCTCTTTGCAATTCCCCAACTCAATACAGCATCTGCCTGCCTCCTGCTGAGGCCCCTGTCCCCTTACCCCACCCTCCCCACACCGCGGTGGCTGGGTCCCACCCCCACCTTCGATGGGGAGTTGATCGAGGATGACGCGTCCCATGGGCGATGAGGCTCGATTCCGCGGGGGGCCCGTTCAGCGCCGTTGCGCTTCCTAGCACCCTATCGCGTTGCGGTGGAGCCTGCAGTCGCTGCCTAGGTGGCCTCGGGAGGAGATGGAGCTCAGAGAGCCGGAGCTTAGGTCGTCCTAGGGCCCCAGTGCGGTCGAAGCCCCTGCGGAAAAGCCTCCGTGCGCATGTGAGCGGCTAGGGCTAGGGCGGCTACCTCTACAGGCTCCACAAGGCGAGATCTTGCTGCTCTGGAGAGGGCCGCCCCGCGGCTTCGATGCTCCATGAGCCTCTCTGAGGGATTGGTCACAGGCGTCTCAGTAAGAGTGAAGGGGCCTTGCTTTGCGATGCCTCGCAGGAAGGTGAGCTCCAGGCCTGGGCAGGGATAGACAGGATGAGGGAGGGGTGGTAAATGCTTCCCCCTGCTGCCCTCCGAAAACTTCCGACCCCGCTCCCTGCTGGTTTAAGAATCCTGGCACCCTCCCATGCCTTAGGCCCCCTCCTTTGCTCTCACCCCAGACCAGAAATACTGCCCCACCAGGCACATCGTGGCCTCTGCTGACTTTATAGAGACAGGTGGGAACCACGCCCTTCACCGCGCTCATTGACGCTGGCGGCTGAGTCACCTCCTACCTCCCTCAGTCCTCCAGTCCTACGTAGAGGCTTGCGAGAGTGGAGTCTGCGGCATTACTGAGCGCCCCTGGGGCTTTAGAGCGGGTGTGAGACAAAAAGAGAGGTCCGGACCCCAGGCATCCACCTCTATATCGCATTATGCGTGTATGGGCGGTAGGTACTGGATAGGGTGGTAGGGTGGGGGCGGCGTGGGGCGGGCTGGGCCTCAAGGACAGGGCTTCAGGACCTTAGATAGCTGAGGCCGAGGAAGCCCCCCAGACACCCGCGGGCTCCAGGCTGCGGCTCCGGGTCTAAAGAGTCTGCATGAACCTTTCCCAAGCTTGCGGGGAGGATCCGCTGGAGAGGGGTCCCACGACATCCCGCGCAAAACCCAAGGCCAATTCCCTCAGAGAAGCTCTGGGACCCAGAATGAAGCACCCCAATATCAACTCGGCCCTCCAGGCCCCCCACCCCTTTGTGCCTGGTCCCCCTCACCTGGTCGCTGCTGTGGCGCCGCCAGCCTTGTCAAACCACCCTCGGGCGAGAGCTACTGTGGCAGTCTGCAAATCCCACCCACGCTCCGCGGAGGCTGCGGGAATTGGGCTGGCCTGCACCTCTCTGGGCTCCCATTGGCTGGTAGGGCCGTCAGTCATTCTATTCCGACACCTCCCTTGCGCTCCAAGGACAGACTGGTGTTACCTGGTCCCGGGCAGCGGAATTCCTTACCCACCCCAGTTGTGGTTCTGACGCCCTAGTTCATCCCAAAAATTTAGGGCTTGGGTCTAATTTAGCGGCTTGTTCCCTTCCCGCTAGAAGCACCTCTTCTCTGAGCCAAGCCAGCTACCTGGGCTCCTGGAATTGCCATCCCTCCGTGGGCACCCTTGAGGCCTCCGTGGGGGCACGTCACCGGGCAGAGCGGGACGTGAGCCTGCGTTTGCTGCAGGTGTACTCTGTGTGGTGACTGGGTGAGTTGTGAGTATGTGTGTGGCGGAGGGGGTGCCTTCTTCACTTGCATCCTTCTCCTCTGTCAGAAGGTATCTCTGGCTACCCAGTTCTGGAATGGTCGCAGGGTGGGGCAGCTGGTGCCAGGACGGGAAGAATCCTAAGAATCCTTCTGATGCACTTATTCGGATGCAGACCGCGAGGTTCCTGGGGTTGTCTGCCCCTCCACATCCCAGGGGTGGGGCTACGGTCTGGGGTGCAGGAATGGGGTTGGGAGTGTAAGAAGACCAGGGACACAGCGGAGCTAGGGGTTACAGAGGAAGAGCAGGGAGAGGGCTGGGGACATAGAAGGGGCACAGGCACGACAGGAGCAGGGCTGTGAAGTGATGCGGATGCCGCGCTGCTACAAGAGGAGCTTGTGGATACTAGGGTAGGAGCCCAGGGGGGCAAGCAGCCAGAGGCCATTGCCAAGGCAGCCATCCAGTAAACAAGCCAGGTGGTAACCCGAGTCCCTCCCGGCGCGCCAGCAGAGGACCGCCCCTCCACACTGTCCACCTGCACCCTGGGCTTTCTCTCTGGGCACCTAGACCTCTTGCTGCAGGGCTGGGGGTCTGCTGAGGCCCGCCAGGGGACTGTAAACAAAGGGAGCAGCGCCCGCAGCTCCAGCCCCTCCTCCCTCTGGCTGGCGAGCGGGCCAGAACTGATCCCGAGGTGGGATTGGCTCTGGGAAGCAGCTTAGGGCCTGGTCCCGGTGGCCCAGGCCGGGGTCGGGGGGATCGCCCCGAATGACACCCACCTCCCCCAGGTTCTGCCAATCCCCGTGCCCACTGGGTGGGCGCGGCCGGGAAGTTCCTGCCCCTCCCTGCTGGTCGGCGTCACGCGTGACGTCCCGCGTGATGGCTGGGAGGGCCCAGCGGCGACAGCGGAGGCAGAGAGGAAGGCGGTTCTGAGAGCTTCAGGAAGCCCTGGAAAGCGTAAGTGCTCGCTGTCCCTGGCTGGCGGGGTTCGGGAATGCGGGTCAGAGAAGGAAGCCTGCCTTGAAACTGTCTATCCTGGTGCAGTCAGTATCTTCGGCTCTATGGAGGTCCACAGGGCACAAGGGAGGTTGCGGGAGGAATGTCAGGGTGGGGCTGTGTGTAGTCACACATTCAAGTGTCTGCAGATGGGCACAGTGTGCGCCTGTAACAGTCTTTGAGGGCCGGTGTATATAGGACACCTCCACTCTGTCTGTATGTCTGGGCAGGGTGTGCATGATGGTGTCTTTGTGTGTGGGTATGTGAGTGTGAGGGGAGGGTGTGTCTGCCTCTGCAAGAGGAAGTGTGGCTGGAGAGGATTAGTCATTCTGTAGGATTCTGCCCAACTCAGCCAGATGGCTGCACCAGGTTTTCCTCTCTGTGCTGGGTGGAGGGAGCAGCCACTGAATCCTGCTCTTATCCGGAGGCAAGTGGCTCAGAGAGGTGGATGAGTGTCTGTGCCAGCCCTACCTGGCCAGAGACCAGGGAGAGCCTGGAGTCATTCAGTGTGAGTTGGAGAAAATGGGTCTGTAGAGGGGACTTGTGTGTGCCCACATGCACACACATGGCTGACATCAGAGTCCCCTGATTGAGATCTGAAACAGATAAGCCCTGGGTGGCCAGTAAGGCCTTGCTCTCCTCCAATCAGGGACTGGAGTGTGGGATGTCTTATGCCATTTTCCAAAATAGCCTTGGGAATTTGTATCCAGGTCTCAGGGCAGCTGGGACCTAAAGCTCACCTGAGCATGGGTGTGTAATATATGTGTTATATATTCTTGTGCATCTGCAGTACACGTGGCTGAGATGTTTGTTGCTGCTCATGTGTCAACCACATACATGTAAATCCTCCCTCATGAAAATCTGTACCAGGATAGAGCGCAAGGAGATCTGTTTTCCTGTTTCTGGTCTTCCCCTCCCCTTCCTCCAGTGGCTGCAGGTCCCTGGGCAGGGACATTGCTGAGGAAACAGCTCCTTCCCACACCCTTGCTTATCTTTCTAGTCACCTTGAGCTCTTAAAGGGACTGATGATAAGCTCAGGGGCCAGGGCAGGGGCACCAAAATTTCCCCTAGCTAGAGCCCTTGGACCCTTGGACTCCCACTCTGACCCTTGTGTCTGTCCTGCAGAAAATGGGTGAATTGCCCTTAGACATCAACATCCAGGAACCTCGCTGGGACCAAAGTACTTTCCTGGGCAGAGCCCGGCACTTTTTCACTGTTACTGATCCTCGAAATCTGCTGCTGTCTGCGGCACAGCTGGAAACTTCTCGGAACATTGTGCAGAACTACAGGTGACCACCCCCCAGTCTGACCCTGTGTGCCAGGATCTCATTTTCTGGGATTAATATAGTATGTCTTGTACCTGCCTCCTCAAGCTTGACAGTGACCCTGTCCCTCAATCCCCTCACTCTTTAGCCCCCTCTGTTGGCATCACAGAGCTTTAACCCAAAGGATTTTAGAGCATTTGGGTTGAGAAGATGGCACTGATATTTATGGGAAGGGCTGCTGTATGTTTCACAAACCTCTACAGGGACCTATCCCATCGCTGGGTCACCATCTGCAAGGATAGAGGTGCTCAAAGTGGAGTCCCAGGAAGATAGAAGGGAATTCCGCTTATCTTCGGGAGGAAAAACTCTTGCGATGCTCGCAGCCATTTTTGACCCACTGGAAACCACCATCACCCATGACCCAGGATTTTAGCAGAAACAGAAGGATACCCCTCTTCGTGTGGCTAGAAGGGAAATAGAAATAGGACCCTCCACTTCTGGAAAACTTTGGCCCTCCTCCAAAGACAAGGAACTCCCTTATGCTGAGACTAGGGGCTGAAGTTCCTGGTTCTCTGTCCAGAGTTACCCTGAGCTGGGCAGATGGGGCCTGTGAGGGTAGATCTGCCCCTTGGGATAGCTTGTCTGCTCCTTGCCAACTTCTGCAGGGCTGGCGTTGTGACCCCAGGGATCACCGAGGACCAGCTGTGGAGGGCCAAGTATGTGTATGACTCTGCCTTCCATCCGGACACAGGGGAGAAGGTGGTCCTGATTGGCCGCATGTCAGCCCAGGTGCCCATGAACATGACCATCACCGGCTGCATGCTCACCTTCTACAGGCAGGTCTTGTCCCATGTCCCCCTTTTGAGTGCCCTAAGCTAGAGCACGGCTTGACTAGGTGCTTCTTGTCTGGGCCAATTTGGCGAGTGAAAGATTGTGTTAGAATCCCTTCCATTCCTCAGAATTCAGCCTCAGGAGTTCTCTCACCCCAGACACAGTAGGTGTGTTTGTATAAATGGGGGTGGGGGTACATAGGGGTTACCAGAGCAGGTTCTAGGGCCATCAACTGGGTCCCTTCTTAGGCTTGGGGAATAACCTTTGGTTTCATTACAGGGGTCTAAAGATGAGGGCCACTGTAGAGGGGGCAGAAGTGAGTGTCTTTGTTCCCTCAGGAAGACCCCAACTGTGGTGTTCTGGCAGTGGGTGAATCAGTCCTTCAATGCCATTGTTAACTATTCCAACCGCAGTGGCGACACTCCCATCACCGTGAGGTGAGAGCCAGCCCCCTGCAGCAGCTGCACTGTCCCATCTGACCCTCTTCTCCCAGCCCACAGTGCCCTCTCCTTTCTCTCCCACTCCCTGCAGTCCCTGCAGCCAGTGCTCAGCGCTCTCTCCTCAGCCTGCCCCACCCCAACTTACCCTGCCTAACTGAAAGCATGAGGTCCTCTTATGCATGCTGTGGGGGACTCACCCCTCTTCACAGGGTGTGATTGGGGCTTCCAGACAAGTTTACGCGGAGATGGAGGGAGGCTTCCTCTGCAAGGAGCTTCCCCTTTTACGCCTCATGTATTGAGGACTTAGCATATCCCTAAAGGAAAGGGCCACCTGCTGGACTCTTCACCTCTCCCCGTGACCTGGCTCTTCCACCCACAGGCAGCTGGGGACAGCCTATGTGAGTGCCACCACTGGAGCTGTGGCCACGGCCCTAGGACTCAAATCCCTCACCAAGGTAAAGGCCCCCTACTCTCCTGACCGCCCCCCATTCATCCTCTATCTGCCTCCTTCTTCCTCATCACGCCTCCAGTCCTGACCTATAGGCCCCCTATATCTCCTCAGAGTCCCTCACCACCCCATGGCCCTCAGGGCCACTGAACAACACCCTTCCTCCGCAGCACCTGCCCCCTTTGGTTGGCAGATTTGTGCCCTTTGCAGCGGTGGCAGCTGCCAACTGCATCAACATCCCCCTGATGAGGCAGAGGTGAGTGACCCCGGCTCCTGGCATGTGCATGCCCAGTATAATGTAGCACAGTGTCCAGTCATGCAGACCACCTCAGAATGGGGACATCCCTCTCCCTCCTCAGACATGAGCTGCTGGGACCTGGCTCAGTCTGACCCTGGGATCCTCAGGTGGGAGAACCAGCCTTTGAGGCTGGGGTGTGTGAGGGAACCCTGAGGAGCCGCTGCCCATTCAGGCATTACAGGCGGGATCCGGGGCCTGTGATCTGACCCTAACCCCGCTCCCTTCGCAGAGAGCTGCAGGTGGGCATCCCGGTGGCTGATGAGGCAGGTCAGAGGCTTGGCTACTCGGTGACCGCAGCCAAGCAGGGAATCTTCCAGGTGGTGATTTCAAGAATCTGCATGGCGATTCCTGCCATGGGTAAGGTGGGAGTGGCTGGGTGGGGCACAGGAGACTCTGAGAGAAGCAGGTGCAGTTCTCAGGGACTTTGGAGGACTCTAGGGAGAGAGGGAGGAGCTTTGAGGGGGTCACCCTTCACAGTTCCTGACTTTGACTCCACTACTAATGCTCTCCTTCTTGGCCCTGCTCTCCCCACAGCCATCCCCCCACTGATCATGGACACTCTGGAGAAGAAAGACTTCCTGAAGGTAGGCAACTCTACCTCTCCTGTCCTGGAATGGGGGATGGCTGGGAGAAGAAGTGACCACGCCCCAACCCTCTCTCCAGCCTGGTCTGAGTCTCTAAGACTTGCTAGCCCTTCTCCTGACCCCTGCACCACCTCCTCCACCTTCATTCATTCAGCAAGAATGAACTGGGCTGGGGTGAAGGAACACTGCAGGGGCAGGAGGAGAGGACGAGGGAAGGAAACCAACTTCATCAGTGTTACTCCAGCGGCTTCTGATACACAAAGGAGGGGACTGTCATAGTCACACTTGATCTTATGCTCATTCTTTCACTCCCTAGTGCCTCCATACTAAGAGATACACACGGGTGCACACACACACACACACACACAGACATGAACAGGACACAAAAGCAAAGCACAGGAACAAGCCCTGGCTCATTCACAGAATAATTTATTCACAAATGTATTGAGTGCCATGCACCAGGCATGTTTTAGGGCTGAGGAGACAGCACTGAACAAGATGGTTATGGCCCCTGTCCTCATGAAGTTTATAGTCTGATGCAGAAACCAGTAAACAAGGAGGCACCCAATAAATACATTCTTAGAAAGTGTAATATGTGCTTTGTAGGAAAGCAGTGGGACAGTGTAATTGAGATTCATGGGGGATAGCTGTTTAGACAGGATGGTCAGAGAAGGGATCTCTAAAGCCCTGAAGGATGAGGAGAGAGGCAAAGAATGCAGAGAAGATTGTTTGGGGTAGAGAAAATAGTAGCAAGAGCACTGCAGCAGGAGGGGCTTGCACATTTGAGGAACAGGTTGGTGGTCCCCATGGCCAGAGCAAACTGAGAAGAGTGCCGAGGAAGAGACGTGCTTGGAAAGGGTCAGATTCATGCCACTGGGATGGGAAGAGGTAAGTGGAGGTTCAGAGGAGGTTTCCTGAAGAAATCAGCTCCTGGAGGAAGTGAGAGAAGGGAAAAAAGGGCCGGGGAGTGCCATGGCAACCAGTTCTGAGAGGTGAGAATGTGTCATGGGGTGCCAGGGAGGGTAATCAGCATATAGGCCTGGCTGGAGTGGAAGGGTGCAATCTAGAGGTCCCAGCCCTGTTATTGCTTTGGGAAAAAGAAAAGGGCCACAGGTCTAAGGGCTCCAAGGTAAGGCTGATGGGATAAAGCCATGGTGGGTAAAATGGGGTGACAGTGAGGCAGGGGACACAAGCCATTCCATTGTCTCTCTGTCTCTCCACAGCGCCGCCCTTGGCTGGGGGCGCCCCTGCAGGTGGGACTGGTGGGCTTCTGGTAAGTATGCAAGGAATTAGCTGGGGTGTGGGGAGTGCTTTGTCTATGGTGGATGTGGGTAGGTATGGATTGTCTTTAAGATGTTTATAGACATCATCCATTCATACATTCAGTGGGTGTGTGTTTTGAACACCTATAGGTGTGTGTATTTGTGTGTTGGGGGCGGTCCCTGTCCTTGAAGGTCAAGAGTTTAGTGAGGGGGTTCCAGTCTTCATCTATAAGAGGAAACCATGGAAATGTACCTTTTGGTGCCATCCAGGAAATTCATGCCCATTTAATTCCTGATTCTGCCACTTACTGGCTGTGGGGCTCTCTTTCCTCAGAACCAGATGTCCAGGTTGGGTTTACTATTCCTAAAAGGTCCTTTCAGCTTTTATCAATCTCCACCCTTAGGAGTGATCTCCAAGGATGGAGTGGGGTGTAGGGAGGGAACACCCTAAGGTCAAAGCTTTACAAACCTTTCCAACACTCGTCTCCTCCAGCCTGGTATTTGCGACCCCCCTGTGCTGTGCCCTATTCCCCCAGAAGAGGTAAGTGCTGTCCCTGGGCTGGGTGGGGGACTCTGGATTGGACTCTGCATCTCTGGACCAGCTGACCTAGGGTCCTCCAGTGTGTTCAGGAGGAGGCCTGGCAGGCATTCCATGGATTCTGGGAGTGGGGGAATGACAGTGAGCCAGTCCTTCTGGCAGTAGAAGGAGAGGATTCTTCAGCCTGGGAGGAGGTGGGATGGCAATCCCTGGGCCTGAGTGGGGTTGGATTCAGGGGACATTAACTGACCTGTGCTGTTCTATTGCAGCTCCATAAATGTAAGCAAGCTGGAACCAGAGCTGAGAGCTCAGATCCATGAGCAAAACCCCAGCGTAGAAGTGGTCTACTACAACAAGGGGCTTTGAGGAGGGTCAGCCTCTGTCCCCTCCCTCACTTCCTCGGGCTGCTGCTTTAGTGGAGTCATGTCACCCCTGCCACTTGCCTATCTGCCTAGCACTGGGTAGGGGCCTTGGTGGGCAGATGGCCATTGAGGGTAGCAACCTATTAGGGTGGGGGAGGTACCACCATAAGGCTTTTCCTCCCCTCTCTGGTTTCAAAGAGCAGAACACATAACCCCTCCCTCCTGTGCTTGAGTGTCCACGCATATACATACATGATACATATGTGTATTTGTACATTGGGTCCTGAAAGCCAGGAGCAGGCACGCTAGCCTAGTATGTTCTGACATCTGGCTTCCCTTCTCAGCCTCATGTACCTGCCTGCCAGCCAGGCTACAGGTGGGACTTCCTTCTCTAAACTGTTATACCAGCCAAGTTATTTTTGATGGCACCTCATCCCTTCTAGACATAGGAGGAGCCCCAGGATCTCAGGACAGAGACTTACAGACACTAGTAGGCCAAAGTGGGCTGAATCCTTCAGGTTTCTGATATCTAGCTCCCCAAGCTGACTGGGCTGGCAGAGGAGAACATGTTTGGACAAGGGAGGCAGGGGACTTATGCATCCCTCAGTGCCATCCCCTGTATTCTAGAATAGCTCCGTTTCACCTCCTCCACCAGACGAAGGAGCGCTTGTGTCCTGTACTGCCCTCGCTGTCTCCCCCAGCACCCTACTTGGCAGCGTGGGCATCTTCAGGCACAGTCTTAGGAGTTCCTGGTGTGCTCTGACATCATGACCTCAAATCTAAATCCTGCAATCCCAACTCCCTTTCCCAAACAAAAAGCCACAGAGGCAGAGCAAGCATTCCCCTTTAAGAGCTCCCACTGCACCCCCTCCCAAGGGACACAGCTGTAGGAATGGTGCTTAAACTCCACAGGTATCAGAAAGGGTGTAACTAGGACATCCTCAAGGGCAGCTAGGCCCCGAATGTACAATGTTTAGATAGGGAATTTTGTGTTCCATTGACTATTTTTTTTTTGTTTTTTTGATGGAGGTTCACTATTTTGCCCAGGCTGGAGTGCAATGGTACGATCTTGGCTCACTGCAAGCCCCGCCTCCTGGGTTCAAGTGATTCTCCTGCCTCAGTCTCCCAAGTACCTGGGATTACAGGTATGTGCCACCACATCTTGCTAGTTTTGTATTTTTAGCAGAGACAGGGTTTCACCATGTTGGTCAGGCTGGTCTCAAACTCCTGACCTCAGGTGATCCACCTGCCTTGGCCTCCCAAAGCGCTGGGATTACAGGCATGAGCCACCACACCCAGCCTGTTCCACTGACATTTCTTAGACATTCAGCAAAACCCCCACCTTAACCTCTTTTCTTTCTTGAGGGTTGGTCCTGTCCCTACCTCCACCCTCCCACCCCCTGGAAGAGGAAGGGCCCGAGCATCAATGGCTAGTCCAAATAAAATATGGGCTTGGGGATGGAATGGGTGGTGGCAAGTTCACAGAGTGTAGTTAGATCCCAACTCCCATGACCTCTGGCTTCAGTGGTGGGTGGGGCGGGGCAGATAAAAGGGCTTCAGTGGGAACCTCTGAGAGCACTTGCTCCCAAAAGGGGAACTCTGAGAGTGAGAACTGATGCAGTTCCTCCCATCAACCGCCCCCAGTGATAACATCTATGAAGTCAGCCATTACTCAATAAACTGCAAACTTGTCTACTTCTTGGTCATCACTTGATTCCATGTCCTGAGGGCCCAGAAACAGTCCCCTGCCTGCAGCCTTCCGTCTCTCCCCACTGAATGCAGGTCTTGTCTCATTCCTCCCCTTGTGTAGGGAGCCTCATCCCCCAGCAGAGGGAGCTCTGAGATTAGACAATCAGTACTCCCACTGGCACACCAAGTATGGTAGACAGGGAATGTAGATGCTTTCACCTTCTTTTCTTCTCCTTTTCCTTTTTCTTTCTTTCTTTTTTCTTTTCTTTCTTTCTTTCCTTTTTCTTTGAGACAGGGTTTCCCTGTATCACCCAGGCTGGAGTGCAGTGGCACGGATCAGCGGCTCACTGCAGCCTGGACCTCACCAGTTCAATTATCCGCCTGCCTCAGCCTCCCAAGTAGTTGAGACTACAGGCACATGCCACCAAACCCAGCTAATTTTCTGTATTTTTTTTATAGAGATGGTTTTTGCCATGTTGCCCAGGCTGGTCTCCAATTCCTGGGCTCAAGCCATCCACCTGCCTTGGCCTCCTGAAGTGCTGGGATTACAGGCGTGAGCCACCGTGCCTGGCCTAGATAACCAGTTTTAATTTCATCCTGTCCTGTCAATCACCAAGCCCACTGGAATCCTTGGTCAACTCTTAAAGCTCTTTCTGCAGTTACACTTTTGGCCTTTGGCAATCCCCTTGAAAAGAGGCCTTGTATTGCCAAAAACTGCAATCACTTTTGCACCAACCTAATACTTTTACTGGAAAATCTATGTAACATAACCCCATCTAGGGAGTGAGGTACAGAAATCTCTGCAAAACAAAACCCTTAAGAACATTTTATAACAGAGTTATCTGTGTTCCACAGATAACATTAAACCACGTCAGAGAAAAGATTGGCCAGGGCACTAGTGGGCTTCTCTGTCATCTTTCCTTCCTAATTCCACACCAGTTTCTCAGACACATCAAAAGAGTTAGCTATAGGGCACATCACAGACTCTCTAGGGACAAACCTTAGCCAGTTATACCTTCCAAACTGCCTCCTTATACTTGGAAATTTCCTCAGAAGTCAGCATTTGGGCTGAAGGGCAGCACCTTTTTCACTGGAAAGTGCTCTGCCCCATTATCCTGTGGGCCTCCTGTCTTCCTTCCAGATCTCAGACTCCAGGAACCTTCTCTGGAAGCCCGCATTGGTGTCCTTGGCCTTCCCTCCCATCTTCTTCCCCTTGCCTGGCCTCATTTGCTTCAGAGCCCCCATCCTGCCTATTATGAAGACCGGAAAGAACACAACCTTCCCTCTCTCCCTGCCCATGTTCTAAGTCTAGCCTGGCCATAGGGAGGTGGTCAAGTACGGATATCCTGCTCCTTTCCAGGATCACCGGAACCAGTGACACAGGCTTCCTAAGGACAGGTAATCAGGGCCAGCTTCAGCTCTGGCACTGTGGGGCTATGACAGACTCTAGCCTAGTCCTGCTGGGTCTGGTGCCCTACAGGTCAGAGCCAAGCCCCATTTCCTCTCAGTGAAGCTTGTCCATTTCAAGCCCTGCCCCCGGGCCCTCCCGGTCAAAGGTAAGCCACGCCCCTCTGGGAACGGACAGTTCAGAAGCAGAGTCTCGCCCCTTCTGTGGTCCCTGTCAGTCAGTTAAGCTAGGCTCCGCCTCCTTCCCATTTCCCGAGCAACGGCTTTAGTGCCTCAGGCCTGGAGTCTCCCTCACCTTCCGGGTCGGAGCTTGGAAGCTACGTCTCAGATCCGCTTTCTCGCTGACCTCGATCCTGGATCGCTAAATCCACCAAGTCCCCCTCCCTCCTTTCCAATTTCGAAACCCACGAGTTCCCTAGCACCAGCACTTTGACTTCCTGCCCAGAAATCCGCGAGGTTTTTGAGGAATCACGCGAGGACTCTCCTCCTGGATCCCAAGCCGGGATTTTTTCAGCTGCCTCTACAGGCTGTTGGCTCTTTCTCCGGCGCCGTCCTCCTCCTTTCCCTCCCTAACAGTCCAGGAAACGTTCGCTGAACTCTTTTTTTTTTTTTTGAGACGGAGTCTTGCTCTGTCCCCCAGGCTGGAGTGCAGTGGCGCGATATCAGCTCACTGCAAGCTCCACCTCCCGGGATCATGCCATTCTCCTGCCTCAGCCTCCTGAGTAGCTGGGACTACAGGCGCCCGCCACCGCGCCCGGCTAATTTTTTTTGTATTTTTAGTGGAGACGAGGTTTCACCGTGGTCTCGATCTCCTGACCTTGTGCCGCCCGCCTCGGCCTCCCAAAGTGCTGGGATTACAGGCGTGAGCCACCGCGTGTGGTTCTGTGGCCGGCGCTGGGTAGAAATGGGCGGTTGGGTGAACAGAGAAGCTATCCTTCCACCTGCAGGTACACAGCGCGTGCTCGAAAGGCAAGAAGGACAACTGTTTGCTAGGAATTGGGGAGGAATCTTGATTCAGCTCTATCATCCCCAAAAGGGGAGTTTCCTAAGATGCTCTCTTCTCTCTTCCTTTATACACATCTTTTCCCTCATTGGGGCTCTCCTAGGCTCCAGTCCCAGCTCAGGCTGCCAGACAAAGGCAGCCTCTGCTGCAGGCCACAGCCTCCGGTAGCTTCCTCCTTCCTCTTCTCAGACCAGCAATGTTTGCAACTGAATAACGACCTGGAGAAGGCAGGAGGAACCCTGCATAGCTTGGACTACACACACAACCCCATATCCAAAACCTCCAGTAGGAAAATAACCCCATGCCTTTAATAAAGAAACCAAAAGCTCCTTGAGGTTGAAGTGCTTGCTTATGGGGCAAGAGTTTGCTATGTTAACCTATAAATTAACCAGCTATGTTATTTTCCTTCTGACCTCCCCTCCTCTATCACCAGCAAGTCCTCATCAATTGACAATTTTTATTTACCAAAAGGAACACTTTGGTTTGGGTTTTGAGATTATTTTGTTGAAACCAACAGAAAATAATTGTGGCTAGCTTCACTAAATAGGCGGAGATATTGGAAAGATTCTGCTATATTTTTCATAGCTAGAGATGGAGGTTAATAACAGGACTGGAAAGGACAAAGCCAGTTTTGAGGGTGTCAGCAGCTGGAGTTTATGGGCATGGCAATCCCCTTGAAAAGAGGCCTTGTAGTGCCAAAAACCGCAATCACTTTTGCACCAACCTAATACTTTTACTGGAAAATCTATGTAACATAACCCCATCTGGGAAGCGAGATACAGAAATCTCTGCAAAACAAAACCCTTAAGAACATTTTATAACAGAATTATCTCTGCCTTCTCCAAGTTTCAAAAACTGGAACAGCTTAGATCAGTTGTGTACCCCTAGGAGGTGGCCAGGGGTCAGGGTCAACATGCAAGGACATTGGACATTCAGGTTTACCTCTGACGTTGAGGCTGTAACCAAAGCAGGGCAATTGCTGTGAACTGGGAATCACCCTGATTGGTATTTACATGTATTACTGGCCTTATACAGATGTTTCTTTCCAGTTTAAATGAAAGCCCACCGAGGGCAGGTGCCATATCTTCACTTTAAAATTGTAGTAAAAAACATAACATGCTATGTACCATCTTAGCCATTTTTAAGTGTACAATAATAACTATATTCACATTGTTGGCTGGGTGTGGTGGCTCACGCCTGTCATCCTAGCATTTTGGGAGGCCAAGGCCGGAGGATCCCTTGAGCCAAGGAGTTTGAGACCAGCCTGGGCAATATAGGGAGACCCTGTCTCAAAAAAAAAAAAAAAAATGTATATATATACACACACACAGAGATATATATATTTTCACATTGTTGTGAAACAGGCTCCAGAACTTTCTCTTGCAAATCTGAAAGTATATACCCATTAAACACCAATTCACATATTGCCTTTTAAATGCCCACAGCATCTACAATAGTGCCTTATCCACAGTAGGCACTCAATACTTGTTTGCTGAGTAAATGAATGAGGAATCCAAATGTGCCCTAAATCCCACCCAACTCTACTCATATATTGATCTCAGGTAAGGTCATAAACACAATGGTTCTCAATCTGTTTTATACCTCAACAAATGTAAAAATGTGACACCTTCAAAACAAATGATGGCTCACAGCTTTAGTGATTTTCAGCCTGGAGGATGGAGAAGCACGTCCTCCCAGGGAGGCATATCAGAATCTTGGGGATAACATGGCTTGAAAAGTCCCCTGAGGAAGTGAAGCTTTTCCCCTACTTATTACAGTCAGCAAGACAAGGAAGAGCTCAGCTCCTCCCTCCCTCTTCTCTTGTCTCTGTAGGAGTTTCCAATGCAGGGAATGGGGTGTTGGAGAGAGTGTCTCATATGTAATCAGAGCCACTCTCTCCAAGTCTGTTGTTTATCTCTTTCCCTGCACAAGCCAATGCCTATTTCCTTTGGCAGTTCCCTATGGGGCTGACCTACCCTTCACATCTGCAGCTTCTTGGGGCTGGCACCAAACTGCTATGGCTTAAGGCAGGCTGGAAGGGAGACATCTTCACCGTACTGTTGTCCAGTTCCTAGAGAATGGTCCCACAGCTGTGTTGCTTGTACTTAGTGATATAGTTTCATTTTCATGACCTTCTTTCCAAGGCACCAAGGCACAGTGGGGTGGGATGGTGATGCTGGTCAGTGATGGTGTCAGGTAAAACATCACCCTGCGCTCTACCTGGCAGCATTACTTTCTAAATTCTCAAGTCGTCTGAGTCTGGTTCATCCTGCTAGATTTGTTCATCACTGTTAATGATCTTTTCTTTCTCTCTCTCTCTTTTTTTTTTTTTTTTTTGAGATGGAGTCTCACTCTTGTTGCCCAGGCTGGAATACAATGGCACAATCTTGGCTCACCGCTACCGCTGCCTCCCAGGTTCAAGTGATTCTCCTGCCTCTGCCTCCCGAGTAGCTAGGATTACAGGCACGTGCCACCACATCCCGCTAATTTTTATTTTTAGTAGAGATGGGGTTTCCCTATGTTGGTCAGGCTGGTCTCAAACTCCCGACCTCAGGCGATCCACCCATCTTGGCCTCCCAAAGTGATGGAATTACAGGCGTGAGCTACCGCGCCCAGCATCACTGGGCTTTTGATGGTTACTGTAATACAAAGAACTATACAAAAGTCAATGTGGAATGGGAAATGAAAGTGACAGTGTCCAAGGTGATTCCAAGTCCTGAGAAGTTACACAGAACCCAACAGGCACTTGCATCCCATCAGTAAGTAACTGGGGTTAAGAATGAAATAAAAAATATTCTTTTTTTCTTCCAATTTATGTGTATGCATTTTTCAGACAGCTACAAAGTTGTTAGGATGTCAATACTTAAGTTGTTTGGACCTAAGTACTTGAAGAAAACTGTTAGCTAATCCCTCTCCCTCCCCCTTCCTCCTCTCCCTCTCCTTCTCTTTTTTTTTTTTTTTTGATGGAGTCTTGCTCTGCTGCCCAGGCTGGAGTGCAGTGGTGCAACCTCAGCTCACTGCAACCCTGCCTCTCAGGCTCAAGTGATCCTCCTGCCTCAGCTTCCCAAGTAGATGGAACCACAGGCACCCACCAGCATGCCTGGCTAATTTTTGTATTTTTAGTAGAAAAAAATGTTGTATTTTTAGGGTTTCACCATATTGGCCTGGCTGGTCTTAAACTCCTGGCCCCAAGTGATCCATCCGCCTCAGTCTCCCAAAGTGCTGGGATTACAGGCGTGAGCCACCATGCCCGGCTGTTAGCTATTTCTTTTGGCTTAAGGTGCTGTGAAAAAATTACTGAAAAACTAAGGGTTCTATAGATGTAGAAAGTTTGAGAACTTCTGTCCTAAATAAATGAAGGAAGAAATGAAGGAACACAGGCCGGGCATGGTGGCTCACACTTGTAATCCCAACACTTTGGGAGGCCAAGGTGGGAGGATGGTTTGAGCCCAGGAGTTCAAGACCAGCCTGGGGAACATAGCAAGACCCCATCTCTACACACACACAAAAAATTTTTTTTAACTAGCTGGATATGGTGGCATGTGCTGTAATCGTAGCTACTCAGGAGGCCAAGGCAGGAGAATCACTTGAACCCAGGAGTTCGAGGTTACAGTGAGTTATGTCATTGCACTCCAGCCTGGACAAGAGAGTGAGAGCCTGTCAAAAGAAAGAAAAGGAGAGAAAGAGAAAAGAGAGAGAAAGAAAAGAAAGAGAAAGAGAGGAGAGAAAGGGAGAGAAAGAAAAGAAAACAAAAGAATATCACTGGGCTGTATTTGGGTCTCAGACCTGCCCTCTGTAAACCTACCAGGTACTGTGTCTTTGTAGGAAATTTTCCCTTATTGGTGGGAAGTTCTAACCTTATTTTAGCAATTCAAGGTTGTTCACAATGTGATCAGAGGGTGTTAGGGAATCCATCGGGACTGGGCACGGTGGTCCAGGCAGGAAAGGCAGAGCTTCACTGGCCAGGCCAGGCCAAGCCATCTCAGAAGGTCAGAGGCAGAGGAGGGAATGGAGGCTGAGGATAGAGGGGTCCCTCTTTGTGGTTCTACTCTGTATCTCCCGCTGAGCGGCACCAGGTAGGCCTGCTCCAAGATGTGACTAACTGGCAGCTACCCTGGGTCTGCTGGATGGGAAGGATGTGCTGTCTCCCTGCCACTGGAGACCTGGGGGCCTTCAAGCGCCTCATCCAGGAAAAGGAAGGGAGTGGGCACTGCTGGGGCCCCACGCAGGTCCACACCCCTCCCTCTTTCCTGCCAGCATCCTCAGGTGACTGGCAGGCGCCATTCTGGCTCAAAGACCGCAGAGCTCGCGGGCCCCAGCTCATACATTAAATATGTGGAGGCGTTGGGACTGCGTGCCACAAACACGAAGACAAATTTTTAATCCCGAGCAAGAACATGCTGGGAGACTGGGGCGCAGGAGAAAATGAATTAGGTTTTTATTATGTGTTTTATTATGCTGTAATTGAACAGGATTAGGTGAGTATACAATATATTTCTGATGCGGCTGGAGGCGGGAGGGGGCGGGAGAGAAGCTGACAGCAAACAAGAGACAGCCAAGCCCGCAGAGAAGCCCGGGCTCCGCGAGGCAGCGGGTCCCAGCGGAGGGCCTTGGAGTGGCGCCACCACGGCTGGGTGGGACCACCTCTTCTCTCCCAGCAGTCTGGGCCAGGATGGGGGCGAAGGTAGTGGTGACTGCATTGAGAAGACGGGGTTAGGGACAGGTCCCGCTAGCTTATGCTGGAGGAGGGGACGGGCTTGGGAGTTGGAGGGCTGGGGAGCTTAAAAACCCGCCTCAAAGGGGAAACTGAGTCACAGAGAAGGAAAGGGAGCGACTGTAAAAAGACGGGAAGCTATTGATCACTGGGGTCGGCAGGTCCCGAAATTCTCACTTGACCCTAACATCTCTCCCCTGCACACGTGAGGCACAGGCCTTGCAGGTCAGCAAACATTTCAGACACCCACTTTGTGTCTGGTCCTCGCTTACTGCAGGACGACCCGGGTTCTCGGACCGCCCCCCCCACACCCCAATCCAGCCCAACTCGTGTCACCTTTGAAAAGATCCATGTCTAGGCAGGCCTAACTCAGCATCCTACCCCAGCACTGCGCCTTCAGAAGGCCCCCTCAGGTAAAGGGCGCCCAGGCGAGCTCCTCTACTCCACACAACCAAAGCTGGGCTGTTGGGGCGGACAAACCGATCTCTCACCCCTGGAACCGCCTCCCTCCCCCAGCTTCCCTCTCCGTCCGCCCCAGCCCGGGCAGCTTCATTAAGGGTCTCCGCTAGCTCCGTGTCTCACCTGCTGCAGCGCCCCTCGCGCTCCGCCAGGGACCGGCTCCTGGCGGTGATGAAGAGGCCCATTAACCACTTCTACCTTTAGGGCGGACTGGGCCGCACTCCCCACCTCCCAACCAGGACATTAGAAACCGTCAACCAAGATTAATAGTTGCCCGGCTCCGGGGCAGGGAGATGAGCCCAGATAATACTGCGGCGGCGGCGCGAGCCAACCCGGCGCGGGCTGCGCGCACCACCTGCCGCTGCTGTCCCTCCGCTCCGCCTTCCTTTCAGCGCCGCCTACCACTCGCCCGCGCACCTGAGGCTCAGGTGAGTCCAGCAATGGGATTGCGAGTGTCAGGGTTCTCTGTTGCGTCGCCGACCTGGGAGCGCTCGAAGGCAAGGCAGAGTCTTGGCACTTGGGGGAAGAAGGGCTCGCCCTCTCCAGGGTACTCCTCAAGCTTTCCTGCTGCCTCGATGTAAGGACTTCCAACCTTAAATGATGGCTGACCATCGCTTTTTCGGACAGGCTTCCTTGGCCCCCGCCCTCCCTCAATTCAGTTCTCTTATTCTCGTTCCGTGCGCCCCGTCATACTTTTCAGCATACCTACCGTATTTGTGCTTTTGCCTTTATTTGTGCGGCAATTATCGGGCGATTATATATATCATTGATGTCTGTCTCCCTCACTGGACTGTGGGTTCCAGGGGGAAGACACCATAGTTTTGCTCACCAGGGGCTCTGATGTGCATTCAGTAATTGTGTGTTGAATGAATGAGTGGGCAACAGGCTTGTCCCCTGTGTGTTTATTGGAATATCTGCTTCCTGTGCAAGCCTCCTTGAGGCTTAAACTTCGTCACAGCACCTGCACTCTTTCTTCTAACTTCTATTATAATTGTAACATTGATTTCCATGATGTCAGTTCAGCATCTTTTCCCCTTTGGGACCATGAGCTCCTGAGGGCACGTGGAGCAGAGCACACAGCCGCATCCCCAGTGCCTGCCAGCAGGGAGCTAGGAACTTGGACTGGAGCCTTGGGGCTCTTCTGGTCCCGTTCTTTTGAGGACTCTGTGGCCTGGAGAGGCAGAGTGACTTGCAGGAGGTCACACAGCCAGTTAGAAGTAAAGCCAGGATGAAAACTTTCCTCTTGGACACTGTGATTTTTCTACAAAGATCACACCATCAGGGACCCCTAGGAATCTCCCTCTGACTTCTGAAGTTGCTGGGCTTTGGGGAGCCTGTGGGGTTGTCCTAGGAATTTCTTCCTTTGGCGATGATGGTGACCCAGAACTCAGCCGCTCCTGGGAGGTAAGGAGTTCAGGGCCCAGGGGTGCCCTGTACTGTGTGTCAGCAGGGGCAAATTCTTTCCATTACGTCTCAACTCCGGTTTCTCTTCCTTGGATGTAAAACCACAGAAGTCCTCTTTCTCCAATCTCAGAGAGATGTGAACTGTCTCTGGTTTTCCTCCTTCCCCACCATCAGAAGAAATTTGGGCCGGGCTCGGTGGCTCACGCCTGTAATCCCAGAACTTTGGGAGACCAAGGCGGGAGGATCATCTGAGGTCAGGAGTTGGAGACCATCCTGGTCAACATGGTGAAACCCCGTCTCTACTAAAAACACAAAAATTAGCCAGGTGTGGTGGCACATGCCTGTGATCCTAGTTACTCGGGAGGTTGAGGCAGGAGAATCGAGGAGGCTTGAACCCAGGAGACGGAGGTTGCCATAAGCCGAGATCGCGCCATTGCACTCTAGCCTGGGCAACAGAGCGAGACTCCGTATTAAAAAAGAAGAAAGAAAGAAAAAGAAGAAGAAATTTGGGACTAGAAACTGAAGAAATAAAGGGAACTAAAGAGAAAGTGCTGAGACAGTAGGGGCCTGAGCTCTTCCTCCAGCTCATCACACCCCTGGTGTCACCTCTCTAGAACCCAGTTACTCTAGCGGGGAGGGGTGGCAGGGGTCTGGGGATGGGGGCAAGATCGATACATGACTGGGTTTTGATGACCGCAGGCTTTCACCTTGCAGATAATGGGTTGAGCAGCGGTAAACTCTCCCCGACTGAGCGGGCTCCCCCGGCCTTAATGAGATAATCAATACTTGTTCTCAGCTTAATTTCCATCTAATTGCTCTTTAACGACGCCGGATAATGGGCCGCCTCCTGTGAGGAGGGAGCTGGCTGGGAATCCGACCCGCCTCGGACTCCCGCCTTTCCTCCCCCGGGCAGGGTGCCCTCGCGCAGGTGGGAAGGGGGCGCCCCTCGTTCTCCACGTAGCGGGAGCTCCCTCCGCCCGCCCGCCTGACCCGCGCCGCCACCTGCCTGCAGCGCTCTCGGTCCCCACCGGGGGACGCTTCAGGCTTTGGTTGCAGGATGCTGGCCAAGGTTCCGTTTCAGGTTCGGGCCACCCCCAACCTTATGTGCTGTGGAACCACGCGCCTCTGGACAAGCCCTTTCCTCTTCTCACGTCCCAACTCGATGCACTGCCCCGGGCGGGTGCCCCAAGACCTTAGGTAAGTTGCTGTGTTTCTGTACCTAAGCAGGACTCAATTTTTTCCCCTGTAAAGTTGCTGGGCTGTTTCCTGCAAAGGTCTGTGGCGACTGGTCTGGTCGCCACAGACCACTCAGGCAAGGAGAGGGGAGCAAGAATGGGAGGACCAGGCCCTGGGGCTCAGAGAGCCTCCTGATTCCCATTAGTCTCACTCCCCCGCTCCAACCACGGAGTCAGGTTCCTGCCAACCCCAGCAGCTCAGTCATCAGCGCTCGCTTCTCTCACTTCCCACCCGCCTGTCTCAGCAGGAGGAACACCTGGAGGTTCTCCCCAAGGACTCTCAAACATCCTGGCTTCCCCTATCCTCCCCCCACCTCATCTTTCTTGTCTTCTCTTGAGGCCAACCCTGAAGCACTTTGGCCTCAGGTGCCCAGATGCTGTGACCTGCGATTTCCCCATCATCTCCCTACCTCTTGATCTCCTGCCATCTGGGCACACATTCGCCTGCATTTCCACAGCTTGGCCCCTGAATATAGGGTGTTTACATTTATAAAACACTTTCTGCTGTTCTGGCTCCAGCTGCAATGAAGTTAGGCTGACAAAGATACACTAATAGTGGCAGGATAGTGTGATGTTAGAACCATGCCTTGGACCTAGGCAGCTCCAGGTTCAAGTCTTAGCTCTGTTGCTTACTGGTCAGTGACACTGGGCAAACTTTCCTACAGGTCTGAAACTCAGCTTTCTCTTCTAATAATCCTACCCTACACGGTTTTGTAAGTCTGAAACAAGTTAACATACATAAATTGTTTGCCATAGGGCCTGTCGCATTGATAAATGATAGGTAATATTGTTGTCGTTATCATCATTATTATAATTATTTTGACACAGGGTCTCGCTCTGTCACCCAGGCTGGAGTGTAGTGGCACCATCATAGCTCACTGCAGCCTCAACTCCTGGGCTCGTGATCATCCTCCAGCCTCAGCCTCCCTAGTAGCTGGGACTACAGGTATGTGCCACCACACCCGGCTAATTTTTTACTTTTTGTAGAGATGGGGGTTTCACTATGTTTCCAAGGCTGATCTTGAACTCTTGGGCTCAAGAGATCCTCCCACCTCAGCCTCCCAAAGTGCTGAGATTACAAGCATGAGCCACCGTGCCTGGCTTGTTATCATTATTGCATGTTAGAGCTGAAGGAACCATCTAGTTCAAGGAACATGAACTCAAAGGCTACAAAAGAGCAGTCAGGAATCCTAAATGAGGGAAGCACACTAGGTTGGGATTGTGTTGAGCTGGAGAGGGCCAGTCCTATTTAAAAGAGCAGCCAGTACTCGCCTTCAATTGTTGCTGGGTAGACCAGATTCCCCACTGCTTGTTTTTTGTTTTCAAAACAATCTGGCAGCATCAGCAGCTTGGATATCAGCTCTGGCTTTTCTTACCTTACCCCTCCCACCTCTCTATCCTAGCACTAGGAACAGCTGGGGGTTCTCCTCAAAGCCTCTCTGAACATCCTGGCCTGACAATTCTGGCCCCAAATTCTGGACTTTTATATAAAATGTCTCAATGTTTGAGTAAAAACTTAAAAACACCATGCCAAATATGACATGCCTGAAGTCCAAATTTACCCTTGTTTCTCAGAAGAAACCTTGGTTCAGATGGGTCTCAGCTGCTGACAAAGCTGAGGCTGAAAGCCTCGATTCTAAGTCAAAATAAAAACTTCTAGGAGGCCCTTCCTAGACTGTGGGGCCTCTAGCTGCCCCACCTACCATACATGTTGCCCGTCACAGCTGACCTGGGTCGCAGCAGCTTTGTCTCTTGTGATACATCCACACTTTCAAAAATGTTAGGCCAGGCCAGGCACAGTGACTCATGCCTGTACTCCTTGCACTTCGGGAGGCTGAGGCGGGCAGATTGCCTAAGCTTAGGAGTTTGAGACCAGCCTGGGCAACATGGTAAAACCCTGTCTCTACTAAAATACAAAAAAAATTAGCCAGGCATGGTGGTGCGCACCTGTAATCCCAACTACTCAGGAGGCTGAGGCATGAGATTTGCTCAAACCTGGGAGGTGAAGGTTGCCCTGAGCTAAGATGGTACCACTGCACTCCAGCCTGGGTGACAAAGTGAAACTCCATCTCCAAACAAAACAAAAATGTTAGGCCAGGTGTGGTGGCATGCCCTGGTAATCCCAGCACTTTGGGAGGCTGAGGTGGGAGGATCACCTGAGCCCAGGAGTTTGAGTTCAGCCTGGGCAACACAGCAAGACTTCGTTTCTACAAATAATTTTTTTTAAAATTAGCTAGGTGTGGGTGACAAGCGGCTGTGGTCCCAGCTACTTAGGAGGCTGAGGCACGAGGATTGCTTAAGCCCAGAAGGTCAAGGCTGCACTGAGTTGTGATTGTGCCACTGCACTCCAGTCTGGGATATGGAGAAAGACCCTTTCAAAAAAAAAAAAAAAAAAGTTGTTGAGGGGAGTGTGACAGCAAGTCAAAAAGTCCAAGGACCCAGGGGATCTTAACCTCCAATTTAGAGCCCCAAAATTGTACATACTTTTTTAGTTCATCAACTTCTATATGATTCTACTCAACCAATTTCCCACCTGTATCCCCCACACTGGGGGACAGATCCAGCAGGTTTATTGGGAAGTTCTCCTGATTGCCGCTTTTTTGTTTTGTTTTGTTTTTGGAGACGGGGTCTTGCTTTGTCACCCAGGTTGGAGTGCAGTGGCACAATTGTGGTTCACTGCAGCCTTGAACTCCTGGGCTCAAGCGATCCTCCCATCTCATCCTCCCAAGTAGCTGTGACTATAGGTGCATGCCACCATGCTAAGCTATTTGGGGAGGGGGTAGAGGCAGGGTATCCTTATGTTCCCAAGGCACCTGGCCTCAAGTGATCCTCTTGCCTTGGCCTCCCAAAGCACTAGGATTACAGGCATGAGCCACTGCTCCTGGTCCCATGATTTGATTGCAACATTTTGCTACCTCTCTTCTTGTACCTGACCCTTGGGGAAAATGATAGAAAAGGCACAAAAGGCTCTGGATTTTGGTAGGCTGAGTATGTTGACGTGTAATGCTTATGAACTTTTAAACATGCACAGCATTCTATGAATCATATACTGATGATCTACTGGGACCTGAGATTCTCCATGTGGTTTGGCTGCTTAAAAGCCAAGTAGTTCTTAGCTAATTAGTCCTTTTTATTTCCCATCAGCCCTGAGAAAGCCCCCACTGTTTCTTGCTTGGAGTTCAGAGTACACATTTGTCAGGTTCTTCCTTAGTTTCAGTGAACTGGTCAGCTGAGGGGAGTCCCAACACTCCACAGAAGCCAACACTAGACTCTGTTATTTCTCAAGAGAAAAGGTTGAAAGTGGGATATCCAGGCTGGGTGCGGTGGCTCATGCCTGTAATCCCAGCACTTTGGAAGGCCGAGGCAGGCAGATCACCTGAGGTCAGGAGTTCAAGACTAGCCATGGCTACAGAAAAAGATTCTATCTCAAAAAAAAAAAAAAAAAAAAGGAAGGAAATAAAGTGGGATGTGAGCAAAGATGTCACAATATGGTGCTGGGGTCTAAGATCTCTCCCTGGTCCCTGTGGTCTTGATAGGGCACTCAGGAAGATGGCCTCCTCCCTTTACAGGGGTTGTCTTAGGTTTTGGTTTCCCAGAAAGCAGATCCCAAGGCAAGGATTTTGGTACAAGTAGTTTATTTGGGAGTTTATCCCAGAAAACACAGTGAGGGAGAAGGGAAGTCAGAGAGGGGAGGAAAACCGAATAAAGGATGCATGAATGAGCAGGTTACCACTGAGGGCAACTGTGACTCAAGTCTCTCTAAGCCTTCTGCAAAACCGTGGAGAACACACCTCAAAATTACCCCACTGAAGGGAAAGGAACAGGATTATCTGTCCTCCAGTGTTTTTCCTCACTGGATGTGGTTTGATCCCGAGTTGTTACCTCCATGGCATTTCCAGCCTGCCCTGCACCTCAGCTGAGCTCACTCTAGGAGCTAAAGAACTCCCTCAGACAGACAGACCCACCGGATCATAAAGGAACTATCTGCAGGTAACCTTTGGTGTGAGCCAAGGGTATACGGGTGAGGCACTGACTGCATCTGCTATGGGGTTTGTGAGATCACATCACTGTATTCCAGCCTGGGAGACAGAGTGAGACCCTGTCTCACAAAACAAAAAAGAAAAGAAAAGAAAGAAAG
>NW_016814655.1:6452939-6529351 GCF_001698545.2 Rhinopithecus bieti | reverse complement strand
TTTCTTTTTTTTTTTTTTTTTGAGACAAACTCTTTCCCTGGCACCCGGGGGGGGGGGCGGGGGCCAGATCTCACCTCACTGCAATCTCCGCCTCCCGGGTTCACGCCATTCTCCTGCCTCAGCCTCCCGAGTAGCTGGGACTACAGGCGCCCGCCACCTCGCCCGGCTAGTTTTTTGTATTTTTAGTAGAGACGGGGTTTCACCGTGTTAGCCAGGATGGTCTCGATCTCCTGACCTCGTGATCCGCCCGTCTCGGCCTCCCAAAGTGCTGGGATTACAGGCTTGAGCCACCGCGCCCGGCCCCTGTTTAGCCTTTTTTTTTTTTCCCGACTCAACCTATTCTAATATTCACAGGAAGCACAATTTATCTGTATCTGTCTCTAATAGGTCAATATGGACCATTTATTTCACTCCTGCTTCTTCCTCAAAGTTGCAACTCTACTATTTTCACCAGCTGTGTCAAAACAGGGTTCATGAAGTGACAGGTTAAAATATGTGGGTCCTTTGAAGTAATTTATTTTTTGTTTTTACCAAATTAAACAATGACCTATATGCCTTGTTTCATCTTCTGTTGTTCATCTGCACAGGGCCCTCTTCACTCTTTTATTTTTAAAATTCTATTTTTTCTTTCTTTTTTTTTCAGAGGTCTTGCTCTGTCGCCCAGGCTGGAGTACAGTGGGGTGATTTGGGCTCACTGCAACCTCTGCCTCCCAGGTTCAAGCGATTCTCCTGCCTCAGCCTCCTGAGTAGCTGGGAGTACAGGCGTGCACCACCACGCCCAGCTAATTTTTGTATTTTTAGTAGAGACGGGGGTTTCACCATATTGGCCAAGCTGGTCTCCAGCTCCTGACCTCAGGTGATCTGCCTGCCTCTGCCTCCCAAAGTGCTGGGATTAAGAGGTGTGAGCTACCATGCCTGGCCCTAAAATTGTATTTTTAAAAAGACATGGTCTCTCGAACCCTTGAGCTCAAGGGATCCTACTGCCTCAGCCTCCCAAATAGCTGGGACTACAGGTGTGCACCACCACACTCCAGCTCATCATTCTGTCATTATATTGCAGTTATTTCATGTGTCAGTGACTGAAAGTGAACGTATGATAATCTTGTGAACAGAGGGTTTCACGGTGGAAAGAAAACTACATTCTATACCTCATTCCTTCTTCAGTACAAGCATCTGCAGGAAAAAGGGAAAAAAGAGGCGGAGCCATCTATTATTCAACAAATTTCTTTTTTTTTTTTTTTTTTTTTTTTTTTTTGAGACAGAGTCTCGCTCTGTCGCCCAGGCTGGAGTGCAGTGGCGGGATCTCAGCTCACTGCAAGCTCCACCTCCCGGGTTCCCGCCATTCTCCTGCCTCAGCCTCCCAAGTAGCTGGGACTACAGGCACCCGCCACCTCGCCCGGCTAGTTTTTTTGTATTTTAGTAGAGACGGGGTTTCACCATGTTAGTCAGGATGGTCTCGATCTCCTGACCTCGTGATCCGCCCGTCTCGGCCTCCCAAAGTGCTGGGATTACAGGCTTGAGCCACCGCGCCCGGCCTATTCAACAAATTTCAACGTCGCCCTGCCCATCTGGATCTAGTCTCCCTCATTAAATGCAAAGGATGCTGCCACCTGGCTCCTCTCCCTAGCAGTATTCACATCATCTAGGCTAGAGAATCCCTTCCCTTTGGCCCGTTTTGCACAAAACCGAGTAAACGTTTTCAAAGTATAAATACGCAAAATCATTTGCTATCTCTTTACTATTTACGATGCGCATAGGTGTTACCGAAAGTTTTGGAGCCTTGACGGATAAAGTATGGGATGCTGAGGATCGGGGAATGTATCTAAACTCTCAAGTTGTGTCCTATTCAAAAAACTCCCTTCTAAAAGTATTTTTACGGTATGTAGGGTTTTACAGGAACAAAATCTCTACTTAATAACAGCGGATCCCCCCCCCCTTTTTTTTTTTTTTAGACGGAGTCTCACTCTGTGGCCCGGGCTGGAGTGCAGTGGCCGGATCTCAGCTCACTGCAAGCCCCGCCTCCCGGGTTGGATCCCCTTTTATTATCTTTGTGCCTACCTGGATGCACGGTTCCAGGATGTTCTCGTCACTAACCACAAGTCCACCAGAGGGCGCCGGTTCGCCGTCTATCTACTGTTCTCCATCAGCGACTCAGAAAATTCAGGTTAAACACTCAGGCAGTCTTTCACATTTAATCCACAAATATTTACCAAGAGTTTGCCGTGCCACCTGGCTCGGGGCTAGGTTCACAAGATACAGTAGTGAGTTAGGCACGATTCCTACTACCAGAAGCTTAGAGCATAGGAAAGACTGAAAGTAAGCAACCGTCTACAATAGTGGGATAAGTGAAGAGTTTCCAGGTCTGTGGAGTTTGTTGTTGAAATATCAGCTCCAGGCCTTAGAAGCCGGCAGCAATTCATTAAGAGATCCCGGACTTGTTTCTGCTCTGTATCCCGGGCAAGGAGCTCCGTCCCCAAGGTGTTTTGTTAGAGCCAGAGACCTCTCCTTGGTAGACTCCATTCGTCAGCCCCACAAGTCCCTGTCTCTGGTCTTTTTCACGGTTTCCGGCAGCTCTCTGACAGTTCCCCTTCTGCCCCAGGTCGACACTTAGGCCAAGGACTAGGGATTACTCACGACTATCCGCCAGAGCTGGCTCCGCCCTTTCTTTTTCCTGTTTAAAATCCGCGGGCTCTTAGTGTTCTCGGTTCGTAGAGTTCCTGTTTTAATTCTCGCGACAGTTGCGAGGCCACGCGTGAAGTTCCCTTATAGTCCCTCTTTCGAATTTGAGACCAGGAGAGAGTGTCTGCCCTTGCCCCCCTCCTCAGAACCCCTCTGGCCAGGGATGGCGCCTGTGTGGCTCGGGAGCCCCTGAATGAATGGGGTTGGCCCAACTCAGGGGCGCTCTCTGAAGGGAGAGTGCCGGTTGGATTCCAGGGCTCCAGTGCGCATGCGGAGTATCGATCCCGCGCAGGCGGGCGGGCACCGCAGCCAGGCATTGTGGGCGGAGCCTGGCTAAGTGCCGCCCCCTCGCCGGCCGCCGATTGCTAGTTCTGTCCCCGCCCCTCCCCACCCCAGCGAGCTGGACTGCGCCGCGGCTTCTCTGAGCCGCTTGGGGCCATCCGGGGAGGGGCCTGCCCGACCGGGGTTTGGCGGGCGGGCCCCCAGGAATGCTCTCCTCCCCGCCCCCGGCCCAAAGTGCCACGGTGGCAGTGGTGGCGGCCGCGAGGCCGAGTGTCTCCGGCCCTGCCAGCCTCGCAACCGTAACCTGTAATCCCGACCCGAGGGACGCCCGCCGGGGAGACCCAGCCCGCCTCTCCCTGCGGCCGCTGGTTGGCTCTGACCCCGAATCACCCGGCTCACCCGCGGGTTGCAGCACCTGCCGGATGTGGGGAGGAAGGAGGAGGCCAGATGAGGGAAGGCAGATGTAGGCGCCCAGTCTATCAGCGCCTCGGTGGGGGAGCTGGGTGGGCAAGACTGCAGTCGCTCCCAGGAACCAGCCCTGGGCTGCGGGGAGGCGAAGTTGGTTGGTCCTGCCCTCTAGGGGCGCCCCGACATCGACGTAAAATGACTTGGCACCAGAGCTCCTGCCGCCTCCCCCTTATGCAGCTGCCCTCGCCGACGCCAGGGACTGTAAAGGCAGATGGGACAGGGCCTAGCCGTTCAGCCAAAACTTTGAGCTTCCCAGCCAAACTCCTACCCCCACTCCCCGCCTCTGGTCCTCACCCCCTTCCTCTCTCCTAACCTCGGTGTCTGGTTACGGCTCCTCTGCTCGCACTGTGACTTTGGGCCAGGCTGGGGGAAAGGACCCGGGAGGGTCCCGTGCGGCTACATAAAATTGGCAGCCTTAGAACCAACCAGTGGGAAGGCGGGTGCGCTAAATCGAGGGGCGGAGAGAGGGGGCGGAGGAGCTGTTTTCTGAATCCGAGTCCGTGGGCTCTCTCAGAAGTCCTCAGGCCGAAGCAGAGGTGGCTGGCGGGCCCAGCTGACTGCGCCCCTGCTTTATTTCCATAACCTTTTCTTTCGGACTCGAATCACCGCTGCTGCGAAGGGCCTAGTCCCGGACACTAGGTGAGCACTCTGTGCCCCAGGCCATAAGCAAGGGGGCATCAGCTCCCCCTGTTTCCACCCCCCATTAAGAGCTTCTTACTTCTGGAGCCGTCCATTCTCTTTGGGCAAGGATGCTCAGGGGCCAGGGATCGGAGTCGGATGGTGCACGGAAGTGGTGCTCGTGGTGGGTGTGCGTGCGCTTGAGCTTTATCACCCCTTCCTCATCTTTCTTCACTCCCAGCCATCCCCGAGAACAGCCCAACTGATTGCTAACTGTCATAACTGGATAATCCCTAGAGCGTCACTAGGCCTATGTGTTGGGGGAGTCTACTTGGTAGCAGGGGAGGGGGCGATGCTAGCGTCATGCTTTGGTACAAGAAGCAGTGAGGTTGGTCTTTCGGCGCAGGTCCTGTTTCTGACCTCCTGACCTGGCTTCCCTTCCTGGCAGGGTGCCACGAACGCGCTGATGCCCCGAGTGCTCGCAGGGCTTCCCGCTAACCATGCCGCCGCCACCCGCAGCTGCCTTGGCGCTGCCTGTGCTCCTGCTACTGCTGATGGTGCGGACGCCACTCCCGACCGGCGCAAGGCCGTCCTCAGGCCCAGATTACCTGCGGCGCGGCTGGCTGCGGCTGCTAGCGGAGGGCGAGGGCTGCGCTCCCTGCCGGCCAGAAGAGTGCGCCGCGCCGCGGGGTTGCCTGGCGGGCTGGGTGCGCGACGCGTGCGGCTGCTGCTGGGAATGCGCCAACCTCGAGGGCCAGCTCTGCGACCTGGACCCCAGTGCTCACTTCTACGGGCACTGCGGCGAGCAGCTTGAGTGCCGGCTGGACACAGGCGGCGACCTGAGCCGCGGAGAGGTGCCAGAACCGCTGTGTGCCTGTCGCTCGCAGAGCCCGCTCTGCGGGTCCGACGGTCACACCTACGCCCAGATCTGCCGCCTGCAGGAGGCGGCCCGCGCTCGGCCCGCTGCCAACCTCACTGTGGCACACCCGGGGCCCTGCGAATCGGGTACGCACGGCCCGGGGCCCCCACCCAAGCACTTAGGTTTCCTAGAGGCACTGCTTCCCGACCCCTGACGTCATTGGTCTCTGGCCAGCAGATCAAAATAGATAAGGCCATAGAGACCTCGAGTCCAGTATAAAACCCTGCTCTCGCTACTGGTCCATAGAAGCTGCCACCTGAAGGTGGGGGTGGGGGGGTGGACTGGAGTGAGGGTCCTGGGCTTCGTCAGCAAGCTGCATGCGCTGAACCATGTGAAAGCTCCAGAGCTGGCTGGCAGGGAGAGACAGGTCCTCTGAGGGCGCAGGCACATAGCCTATGGTTTGCTCAGAACCCCTCCTCCACACACACTTTTCCCAGACCAGTGGAGTCCAGGCAGCAAAACGGGTTCCTGTGAGATGCAATCACTTTTCATTTGGACAGATTCTTAGAGCAGTCTGTTCACTCAGTCTCCCCACCTCTCTCCTTTCTCCTGCGTTTAGGGATTAGTGAAGAGGAGCAGGAAGCTCAGCTAGTTCTCTCTCTATCCCCGGGGACTGGGGGCCATTCAGGCTTCTAGCTTTCCTTGGCAGCTTTAGTAACTTTCACTTCCTGAGCCCCGGCTCTGTGTCTGCCTCGGCTGGGGCAGTCAGAAAACAAACACCCCGCGGGGATCCCAGCAATTTCCTGCACTCCTGCAGGCCTCCTGCCTGTTGCACAAGTCCAGCTTCAGGTTCTCCGCCTTGCCGCGGGACTCCCCCAGGGGGTGCTGTGTAGGGAACGGCTGCTTTTCCGCCTTTGGGAACTGGGCCTGTTTAGAAAAGGGGAACGGGTATCTGGAAGGTTTTAGTTACAGGCACTGCGGGAAAGGCTGGGGAGGGTGGAATGAGGACAGGAGAGCAGTTGGGGACAGAGTGGCTGCCACGCTACAGTGTAGGTGTGTGTGCTTGTTTGTGCATTGGGTCTGCATGAGGTCCTATGTGCACATGTGCATGTATTATCTATCTCCACATCTGCGTGGTACCCTTGTGTGTACCAGCATCCACATCTGTGTGTACCTGTGTGTGTCACGGTGTGTTTATGGATATGTATTTACCTCAGCATATATTGTGTTCTGCCACAAGCATGTCCACAAAAATTTGTGTATCATGTGTTTGCCAGACTGCATGCCTTTGCTGGGCCATGCTATTCTCAGACCTCCCACCTTCACCCCCAGGGCCCCAGATCGTGTCACATCCATATGACACTTGGAATGTGACAGGGCAGGATGTGATCTTTGGCTGTGAGGTGTTTGCCTACCCCATGGCCTCCATCGAGTGGAGGAAGGATGGCTTGGACATCCAGCTGCCAGGGGATGACCCCCACATCTCCGTGCAGGTAGAGATGGGTGGGAGAGGCTTCCCTCAGGCAGCCCAGGGCCCTCCAGAAGGACCTCGCTGATTCCTTGCCTGGCTCCAGTTTAGGGGTGGACCCCAGAGGTTTGAGGTGACTGGCTGGCTGCAGATCCAGGCTGTGCGTCCCAGCGATGAGGGCACCTACCGCTGCCTTGCCCGCAATGCGCTGGGTCAGGTGGAGGCCCCTGCTAGCTTGACAGTGCTCACACCTGGTAAGGGGATCCCTGAGCTCTGGGGGTTGGGGGGATGGTGCTGGATTCCAGCTGTGAATATATAAGAAACAGTCCATGTGTCTGTGTGCATGTGCGTGCATACACAAGCATAGCCTTCCACAGACTGGGCTATGTTGGACTGACAGCCCCTCTCTCCTGTTCTCTCTCCTTTGCCCACGTGTGTTTGCAGACCAGCTGAATTCTACAGGCATCCCCCAGCTGCGATCACTAAACCTGGTTCCTGAGGAGGAAGCTGAGAGCCAAGAGAGTGACGATTACTACTAGCTCTGGCCCATGGGGGTGGGTGAGCAGCTATAGTGTTCATCCCTGCTCTTGAAAAGACCTGGAAAGGGGAGCAGAGTCCCTTCATGGACTGCTTTCATGGGGATGATCATGGGAGGCCTATTTAACTCCAAGGTAGCAGGGTGGTAGGGGAGAGACAAAAGCTGGAGGAGGTTAGGGAGAGAGGCTGAGACCAAGACCGGTGGGGTATAAAGGGGCCCATGCAGGAGATGCCCTGGCCAGTAGGACCTCCAACAGGTTGTTCCCCAGGCTGGGATGGGGGCCGGAGCAGACATGGAGGCACAGGCACCAGGATTCTCCACTTCGTCCAGCCCTACTCCGCCACACTTCTAACTGCCCTTCCTCCCAGGCCCTGGTTCTTGCTATTTCCTGGTCCCCAACGTTTACCTAGCTTGTTTGCCCTTTCCCCAAACTCATCTTCCAGAACTTTTCCCTCTCTCCTAAGCCCCAGTTGCACCTACTGACTGCAAGTCCCCTTTGCTGTCTGCCCTCTTTTGCACAAGAGAGAGCACAGCAGACCATGGCTTAGTTCAGTGCAGAGAGATGGGTGAGGCCAACTCCAGATCTTATACCGCTCTGTACTGGACAAAACCTAGTACAGGGCTAGGCACCAATAAAGATTTCTAATGATGCACAGACAGATGCACAGACAGTTTATGCAGATGTGCACATGAAAACTGAATATCCCTGGGAGGCCTCCCACACTAACAGAACTCTGGCTTCTAGAAGCTGCAGGGCCTGCTCTCTAAGCACATGCCTGCCAGATGTACAGAGAGAAGGTTTGAACTTGGGCCTATCCTGCCTTTGAGGGAGGGAGGCTGGAGCCATTTGGTTGGAGGGAAGTTATCTTCCCAGTATGCCCTCCATTGGAGCTGGTATACATTACCTGCTTCTGTGCTCATCTTACTCCAAACGCTTCCTCAGGCCAGAAAGGGGAATCAGGCCTATGTGGGTAGGCCCCCAAAATGAATGCATAGAGAGAGGAGGGTAGAAGTTTGGTCACCTGTGTGGTCCATACTCTTCCCCAGCTCCCATAGGAATCTACCCTTTTCCTGCAGAAGCCAGAGCCATGGTAAGCGTGTTTCCTATCTGCCCCAATTGTGACCTGTCCTCTCTGGCTTGGGGTCCCCAAATCTCTTTCCTCATTCTCCTTACCTAGCTCAGGGACACTGGTGAGACTCAATGTTTATTTAACGATTGACGGAGAGAATGAAAGCATAAGTCAGCGAGGCCGAGACACTGTGTGTGGATGGCGACAGCCTCCTACACGCCAGCGCTCCACCCGGATCCTGGCGCCACCGCGGGAGGGCCTGCCCTTGGCTCAGAGTCAGAGTTTGTCCTCTGAGGCCCAACGCAGGGAGCCTGGCCTCATGGGAGGGGCGTGGGCCGGAACTCCAACCCCAGGTCCTGCTTGGCCGCCCCTCCCGCGGCTACGCACGACTCCATCTACTGCTGCCTTGACCCGGGTCCTTAAGCCAGCGACAGTGTTTATTGCCGAACCCAGGCTGGAGCCGGGCGGCCCCAGGAGCCGCGCACAACAGCGCAAGCGGGTTGGATACTGGGAGCCGATTCCAGGGCCCCCACAGAAGCAGAATCAGAGGGGTAGGCGGGGGTGGGGCGTGCTGTTCGGCACCGTGGCCAAAATCCACTCGGTGCTGAAAGAGGGAACTTGGGTGTGAGTCCCAGCATCAGCCAGGGAATCCGCCCCTAGCTTGTTCTTCGCCCAGCTGGGCTCCAAGGCGCCCTCTGCGGGCCCATAGCCCCTACCGCGTCCACCTGCAGAGCAGAGGCTCTTCACCAAAAGCCCACCCCACCAGAGAGGGTCACGCAGGTCCCGGGGAATCCGTACTCCTTGATCGCGTTAGCCGACTTTGTAGGTGTTCAGGAGCAGCCTCCTAGCAGCCTCAGTTTTCCCCTCCGCCGCCGTGCTGGTTCAAGCCCCACATCCTGGAATGGGAGAACTGTTGTCCACCGCCCCCTCCCTCCCCGCACCCTCTGCTGCAGCGGACCCGCTTTAATAACGTCGCTGGAAAGTGACATGCGATTTATTATTAAAGTAATGCGGGCGCGGGGACGGGAAAGGTTTAATAAACGTGCTGAGATGCCGAGGATTATTCACCGCAAATAAATGAGAGCGCGGGCGGCGTTTTAATAAATAATTTCCCGCTGCTCCCGGGGGAAGGGAGGGGAGGGGAAGGGAGGAGGAGGGGGAGGCTGAGCCGCTGCCGGAACTCCCGGTTTCGCCTCCCCACGGGCTTCCAAGCCATCCCCGGTTTTGTGTCCTAGGTTGCTCACACCCGAGATCTGAGGTTACAGGAGCGCCGACCCAGAGTTGCCCAGGCCTGAAGGCGGGAGAGGCTCAGTCGCACCCTACATTCCCCCACCTCCGGATTTTAAGTATAGTCCGCTTGAAAACCCTGGAATGCTCTTTCTTTTGGATCCTACCCAGAGATCTGGGGTCCGGACCAACCGGGGCAGGAAGGGTCCGTCGGACCAGCCCCTCCCAAGCCGAGGCTTCCAGGTCTCGGCCAGGCTCTTCTTCTTGCTTTTAGCTGAGCCGGGCTGGGCGTGCCTCTCCCCTCCATCTAGGGTAGGGTGTGAAGAGAAAGCCAGAGGGGGCTGTCTGAAAATGACCTTGATCCCCTCCTCGGGCTGTCGTGAGGCGGAGGGCCGCTTCGCCTGGCTGCTCGTCATCGCTAAGGCTCCAAAGAAGGGTTGTGCAGCCGTGGTGGTATAACCGGTGGTGTCCTGGAGAAGCCCAGCCCCTGGCGCTCTGGTGACCGGCGGGTCGATGTGCGGACTGGGCAGAACTGAGCCCGAAGCCGGAGAGCGCCCCTCAAAAAGAAGCCTGGAAGCCCGAGAGATGAACCCGACTCAGAGAGGGCAAAGACTGCAGAACTTGGGGACCGAGGACACGCTCACCACGCTGGTGGGGGCTGGGGGGAGGGTGCGGGCGGTGGCGTGCGGGGAATCGCCTGGGGAACACCTGGCTCTGCAAGTTTTGTGCCTTAGCGGAAAGAGGCGACATCTCTGGCAACTTGGGAGTACAGGAAGTGGCGAAGGAGTGCCATCTGGTGGATCATTCTGGTAGTGACACTCAGACCTGGGCCAGGGGCCTGGAGACAATTTACTTGACTGGAAAAATCTGAGTAAAAACAAGATGCTTCAATTTGTATTCATTTAATGTATGTGAATGTGCACGTGTATGTGTAGCATATATTGATATGATATCTATATGCAAAATCTAATATATCCATAGTAGTTATGTGTGCATTGTATGTATACATGTATACATGTATACATCTAAATGCATATTATACATGTAGTTTTTTTTTTGAGATGGAGTCTTACTCTGTTGCCCAGGCTGGATTGCAGTTGTGCTATCTCAGCTCACTGTAATCAGATTCGAGCGATTCTCCTGCCTCAGCCTCCCAAGTAGCTGGGATTACAGGTGTGCATCACCATGCCCAGCTAATTTTTTGTATTTTTAGTTGAGATGTGGTTTCACCATGTTGGCCAGGCTGGTCTCCAACTCCTGATCTCCAGTGATCTGCCCGCCTTGGCCTCCCAAAGTGCTGGGATTACAGGCATGGGTCACCGCGCCTGGCCTACATGTAGGTTTTGTATGTATGTATGTGTGTGCAAAAGTATATATGGGTGTATTGTTATATGTATATGTATAGACATTTATTTTCAAGTATATATTCCATTATGTATCATTCATTCATTCATTCATTCTTTTGTTTTGTTTTAGAGACAGGATCTTGCTCTGTCACCCAGGCTGGAATACAGTAGCACTTTCATAGCTCACTGCAGCCCCAAACTCCTGGGCTCAAGTGATCCTCCTGTCTTAGCCTCCTGAGTAGCTGGGAATTACAGGCATGAGCCATGATGCCCGGCTGTGTCATATTCTTTCTACAAATATTTGTTATGTACCAGCACTGGGGCTATATCAAGGGAAAAAAATTGCCTGTAACCCAAGCACTTTGGGAGGCTGAAATAGGAGGATTGCTTGAGCCCAGGAGTTCGAGACCAGCCTGAGTAACACAGTGAAGCCCCGTAACAAAAAACATTTTTAAAAATTTGTTGGGTGTGATGGCACACACCTATAATCCTAGCTACTCTAGCAGCTGAGGCAGGTGGATTGCTTGAGTCAGGACTTCAAAGCTGCCAGTGAGCTATGATTGTACCACTCCAGCCTGGGTGACAGAGCCTTAAAAGAAAATTGTTCCTGCCCTCATGGAACATGAGGAACAGTCTAAGATGTGTATGTATACTTATGATAATTATGTATATTTATATTTCCAGGATTATGCACACACGCACATATAATACTGTCTAATATGTGTATATGCGAGGAGTAGATAGGCTTAAACTGTGGTAGGCCTGGAGATTCCCTGGTTTTTTGCTCACAATCACTGGTCCTGTCACCTGGAGCTCTATTCTGAGCATGAAGGCAGCTGAGGGCAGAAGGAAAGAAGCTAGAGACATAGGCCTGTTGCCTCCTAGGATGCACTGTGGTTATTTCCTCAGCCTTCTGATTGACTGAACTCTTTCTAAATTGGGAACAGCTGTGTAAGTCCATGCGTGGTAAGGAACTGTTAGTGCATATCAAGTCTTGCCTCTGCTCAGTGCTGGGGAAGGGTGGGAGTGGGGTCTGGGAGGCTGGGGTAAGAGGCTAGGTTCTCTGAGGGCACTTAGAGACCGGGAGGGATAAATTCTGGGAGGCAGTGAGCTCTGGGAGTCACTTGCGGATAATGGGGGGTGGTTTGAGGACACTTGGGGAGGGATGGGGTGGTGGGATAGAGAAAGGGGCGGAAGTGAGTAATGAGGTTGGGATTGAGGATGGTATTGGGGTGGGGGCAGGGCAGAAATAGAGGCTCTGGTGGCAGGGATACACCTGTCTGGGGGTGGAGCCTGGAAGCCATCTTGGGGGAGTCATCCCTCCCTCCCCATCCCCACCCCCACTCTCTCTCTAAGCTGGGCCCCAGTTTAGCCCTCTCTCTGCTCAAGCTGGCTCTCAGATACGCTGGGGCAGAGGAGGAGAGCTAAGGCTCCAGGGCCTGGCCTGGCTTAGGTGACTCACTTAAATGGTGGGCGAGGTGGGGCAGGGTTCACAATACCAGCATCCCATGAAGCCTTGTCCCAGCCACCTGGGTCATTTCCCACCCAGCTGCCATTACCAGCTTCCAGTATGGGCTCGGCCCAAGGGGTTCAAACAAGGGTGGGGCGTAGACCTGCAAAAGGTCATAGACTATCCACCCATTCCACCAACACACACATATTTCTAGGACTGAAGTGGGAAGGTGCTTCTGAATCATTTCTTCCTTTTCCTGCTTTTGCTATATGCTTTCCAGATGCAGTCAAGTCTGGGAGTCTCCAGGTGCCACCTCAACCTTTGGTCTATGGTAATACTCATACCTCTCCCCTTCCTTCTCACCTACCCTTGCTGGACTACCAGGGTTTCTGCCCCTTCACTGCCTTTTCCCCTTTCTTCAGGGCCTCTTTTTTTCCCCCAGGGTTGAGGCCTTAGATCCCTGGGCTGTGTCCTTGCTGGTTAGGGAGTGTGGTTGGGGTGGGGGGGATTGCTAAAAACGCAAGCTAGTTCCTGGCCTGGATTTATTTTTCTGATTTATTTATCTTTTAGAGGCAGGGTCTTGCTCTGTTGCCCAGACTAGACTTGAAGTCCTGGGCTCAAGAGATCCTTCTGCCTCAGCCTCCCGAGTAGTTGGGTCTATAGGCACATGCCACTGTGCCTGGTCTGGATTTGGTTTTGACATTTACTCTTCCATTTGGGCAACTGAAGGCTCTCTGGACAGGGTGGACAGTTATGAAAGTCCAGTTGTGGTGACAAGAGTTACCCCACAATCAAATCTCATCCCATTCTCTTGGTGGGGAGAACCTTGAAGTACTCAGTACCTTCACTGAAATGAGGGCTGGAGTCCCCTGGGAGAAAAGACAGGGTCTCTATGAGAAGTGGTGACAGCTTGAGGGAAGTAATGGAGTCTCCCAGGATAAGGGTTGAGGACTCTAGGGACAATTACTTCCTGCTACCCCCACCCCAAGAGCTGGAGTAGGGCTGGAGAAGGCCCCACAGTTCTCCTGGGCCTAACTCCTTAGTGTCAGAGGGGTTAATTTCTAGGGGCAGTAGTGGGGGGTTTCTAGGGGGAGTAATTTCTGAAGGGTAATGGTAGATCTTTGCACAGGAGGTTTTGCAGTATGAGATTGAGTCTCAGTTCCACTGCTTTTCTTTTCTTTTCTTTTCTTTTCTTTTCTTTTCCTTTTTTTTTTAAAGTCAGGGTGTCGCTTTGTTGCCCAGACTAAAATGGCACGATCATGGCTCACTGCACCCTTGAACTCCTGAGCTGGAGCAATCAATCCTCCCGCCTCAGCTTCTTGAGTAGCTGGGAGTACAGTCATGCAGCACCCCACTCAGCCAGTTCTACTGCTTTTGAAGTGCATACATTGGGTAGGTTTCTTAACCTTCCTTCTTCTGTGTCCTCTTCTGCAATATAGTGATAAAATTTACTCCATAGGGGTTATGACAAGAATTAGAGATCTTATAAGCAATGTGTCTGTAACAAAATAGGTGCTCAACAAATGTCAGTTTTATTACGCACTACTATTTTGGGGCAGATGATCTGCATGGAGATGGGGGCTGGGTGCCCAGTGCAGAGCTTCCTGCTGAAGTGGGTTTGTTGGAGAATGGGGTGATTGCAGTCTTGGCACCTGCCTGGAGGAGGCCTTAGGAATTGGGCCTTAGGAAAAAGGGAAAGGCTGAGGCAGGATAGAAATGGGCAGGGACTGGGCTTCCAGAGAGCTCAACAGTCTTCACCCCCACCCCTAGCCCTCCTCAGGGAGCCCTTGTCAGAACCCAGGGCTCTACCTCTGGGCTTCTGAGGAGGGGCATCCCCCAAAGTCACCTCCATCCATCTCTTTTATCTGGGCTGATGAAGGGCTAGAGCTCCAGTGGGGCCTCTGATGGGGAACAGATACAGACCAGGCGGAAGCAGCCGGAACTGTGCTGGGCTGGAGCTGAGGACTGGGCCAGGGGGTCAGTGAAGACAGATAAAGCTCAGAGCAGCTGGAGGCTCAAGGGACCTGGGGCGGGGGAGCAGCAGGGGCTGAGGGCCGGCTGTGTCCTGGGAGGAGGCAAGGCCGGAAGCTTCTGATGGGGACCAGTGTCCATCAAGGACTTCAAATGACCAGACAAAGCCTTTAATGACTCTTTGGGAGGAGGGAAGTGGGGACGGAGCTGCCTTCCCCAGACACGGGTGCAGGAAGGCCAAGGTGCCTGCTGAGAGTAAGGGCTGGTCCTGGGAGAAGTCAAAACTTAGAACAGGAGGAACCCTCCAGGCACAGGGCAGCAGTTCTGGAGCTGCCTTACCTTTAAGACAGAGAGCGATGGGAAAAGGATTGGGAAGCGATTCTGTGATTTTAGTTCCTGTTTTAATTAACTTTGAAGGGCTTGGGTCCTCCCTGAACGCCAGGGAGAGGAGCAGAGCAGACATTTATTTTCCTCTTTTCCCTTTTAAAGACAATTTTATGAAATCACTTTGTTTTTATTCTGGCTTGGACATAGGGCATTTAAATGGAAAATTAATTATTTCACCTCATTTGCTTATGGAGAGAGGGGAGTCAGGAAAGGGAGGGACGCCAGTGAGAGAAAGAGGCTGCAGCCTCAAGCCCAGTGCGCACACAGCGTGCGTGCACACACAACCATGCTCACACTTACACCATAATCCACGTCCACATAGCTCTCACTCTAGCACACGTGTACAGTCCCAAATGCAGACACTTCAGTACTTACACGCACACATCCACATTCTCCTGACACACACTCCTTCACCACAGCCATACTTATAGACAGAAGTACTCTCTCTCATGCACACTCACAGCACATTGTGCTCACAATACAGGCACCATCACAGTACCCTTAGATACCTTCCAAGCACCCATGGGTGTGTATGCACGCACCCGTTCACACACGTGCACGCACGCACACACACAACCCCAATGCAGTCCAGTACTTCCAAGCCTATTGCATTACACCGTCAGAAGTACACACAGTTTCAGACACACAATTACACAGACGCCCATTCTCAAATACACAGCACACCCTGACAAGCAGCCTTGGGGACAGACATGTGAGGGGGGCATTGTCACGGAGAAGGTGAAAGAGTGGTGGAACGCTCCCTCTTACTGGGGTTCCTGAGTCCCCAGGTCGACCTAGGCTACTCCATGAGCCCCTTTCTCTGTTCCCATAAAGTTCTCTGAATGATTGCTTGTGACCTTGATTCCGTAGCCTCTGGGACAGTCGCTCCCAGCAACCTAGCCCCCCACCTCAGATCACTGGGGCAAGGCAAGAGGCCCCACAGGTTTTCTGGGTTCAGCCGGCTCTCATCAGGACCCAGGTTCTAACTCCGGCTTCCCTGACTCCCGACGCCCCTCCCTGCTGTGTGAACCAGCATTGGAGGGGTTAAAACTTCCGTAGCACGCCCCCCTCCACCCCCACCCCTGGCTGGTACAAGAAGGGCCGGTTTGCTCCGTACCTGTACTTTGTCTTCATCTGTCACCCCTTCTGACAGTCAGATACATCTTGTGGGGAGGGGCGTGGGGGACGAGGGAGCAATAATTAACCTCTCCCGCCTCATCCCCCAAATGCCATTGCCTCTGCAGCGGTTGCATCGGGGTCTGCCAAGGAGAAAGAGGGAAAGGGAGGAGATGGAGATGGGGAGAGGGGAGAGGGAGAAAGCGGGACGCTTCCAGGGCCGTGAGAGGGAGCAGAGAGGAAAGGCCCTGACATTTTACTGCTCTGCCAACCTCTTTTCCGCACCCTTCTTTACACTCCTCTTCCTGGGGGAGCTGTGGGCAGGTGGGAGAGGCGATTCGAGCAATAGGAGAAACCTGCCGTACCCACCACAGTCCCCTCATAGCAGAGGCTCCTGGCAGGGGTTGGGGGCAGAGCATGGTGGGGAAGACAATCTTCATGTATGCGCTCTGCAAGGGGATCCGCAGACCTTACAGCATACTGAGCAGGGATAGAGGGGGTGGCTGCCCTGTACTGGCGTTTCATGTTGCTGTCAAATGAACAGAGCTTGTGTTAAGAACCAATTTTTCTTCCAATCAATGAAGGGGAAGATGTCGTGGGTCATTTCTGAAGCAGTCAAATGACTCCAATGCCAAGGAGCTGTGGCTCAAAGGGGACTTCAGATTTGGGCTGGGAAACAGAGGACTCTCGAAAAAGTCAAGCAAGCCCCTAAGCTGGAATCAGAGCTTGGGTAAGGGAATATAAATTTGTCTTGGGCTGGGTCCTTGGATGAAGCCGGGGGGAATAAGGGTGGGTAAGAAACACCCAGCCAAGGAGAACTCTGGCAGGAGAGAATCAGTGGTGATGGAAAGGAGAGGGGTTGCTGTCACCACTGGGGCTGGTGGGGACACAGAGAGACAGGGCCCGGCCTGTCCCTTGGGCAGGTTGAAGGCCAGAAGATTCTAGATTTTTCCACCACTTTAAAGAAGCTATTAGTCAAATCTATCATCTTTACGGTTTTCTTGTTTGGTTTTGTGTTTGTTTTTTTTTTATTTTTTATTTTTTATTTTTTATTTTTTTTTGAGGCGGCAGTCCTCGCTCTGTCGCCCCGGACTGGAGTGCAGTGGCCAGGATCTCAAGCTCACTGCAAGCTCCGCTCTCCGGGTGTTACGCCATTCTCAACTGGCCTCAGCCTCCCGAAGTAGCTGGGACTACAGGCGCCCGCCCTTCGCCCGGCTAGTTTTTTGTATTTTTAGTAGAGAACGGGGTTTCACAGTGTTACGCCAGGATGGTCCCTCGATCTCCTGACCGCCTCGTGATCCGCCCGTCTCGGCCTCGCCAAAGTGCTGGGATTACAGGGTATGCACCACTGCGCCCAGCCTCATCTTTTAAGATTTGATTTAATTTAATTTAATTTAATTTAATTTAATTTAATTTAATTTTTTTGAGACAAGGTCTCTGTCTCATAGGCTGGCATGCAGTGGTGTGATTATAGCTCACAGCAGCCTTGAACTTCTGGGCTGAAGGGATCCTCCTGCCTCAGCCTCCTGAGTAGCTGGGGCTACAGGCACATGCCACCAAGCCCCAATTATTTGTTATTTTTTTTATTTTTAATTTTTTTGTAGAGATGGGGGTCTCGCCTTGTTGCCTGGGCATTTATCATCTTTGTGTCTGAGATATAGGATCTTTTCTCTAAGGTCTCTGAGTTGTGAACACAGTTTTGTCCATGAGTCAGAATTCCTGATAGGACCTTTTCTCTAAGGTCTCTGAGTTATGAACACAGTATTATCTATGAGTCAGAATTCCTGGGTTTTAACCCTAGTTCTACCACTAGCTAACTGTGCGATGGAAGATAAGTTACTTAACCTCTCTGAACCTCAGTTTTCTCACTTATAAATTGGGGAGGGGGGCTGCTGATGAGACAAACTCTACAGACAATGCTGATACTGATATCTATAATCTTCTATGACCTGAGGAAACTTGTTTAGGGCCAGCTGTGCCCTCCTCCAGCCCATACACATTCTGAACCCCTCCCTCCACTAGCAGCATATACATAGACCAAAAAGCTCTCTCTCTCTCTCACACACATGCACACACACACACACACGTGTGCACATTGTCTCCTTGTCCCATGTGCTGTGTGCGTCCCTGGACTTCCAATCATCTATAAAATTTGCTGTGTTTGGGAAGGAGGCAGGGGCTAGGGTACCCTAATAGAAAAGCTGACTCTATGCATTCCTGTTAAAAGAAGAAAAAGAAAAAGCCTAGCAGATCTGAGAAGTGGAGCACCAAGATAGGAAGTGAGCACTGGAAAGGGCTTCCCAATGGGGAGAAGAGGCACTGGCAGAGGGAAGAGAGCCAGCCTTAGAGAGGTGGAGACAGAGAAAAAGAAGCCGACTTAGCTGCAGGGGACTCGCTGCTGAGAGTGAAGAGTGAAACGTGCTGACAGCCTTGTCAGGAAGTCACCTCAATGCATCCCACACCCCTGTCTGTCAGGTTCCATCTCCCCAGGAGAGGAGCTCTTGTGAGTCAAGCTGCTCTCTGTCCATCCCCGCTATCCCCCACAATACACACACAATACACCCAAGATGGAATTAAATTTTGGCTATTATTTTTTTCACCTGGAGAAGTGCTGGGAGTTTTGACAGCATTAGGAAAGAGGAGAGAAGTAGGAAAAAGTCGGGACTACCTAGGGTGGGGCCACCTAGGCTGGGGCTGGGTCACCCTAGGTGGTGGCTAGGATCCAGCTGGTGTGGCAGTTAATGTAGAGCTGGGCTTTTCTCTAACAGCTCGGAGTCTGGAACAGCTGTGGGTCACAGAAGACACATCACGGCCCTGGAACAAAGCTGAGCTCTTGTATAGCTCTGTTCTCCTGAAGGGGAGGGTTAGAATTTGGAGAGACTGACGAGGGCAGCCTTATGTGTGAGGTGGAGATTCTATTTCCCTAGCCTTGGGAGTCAGAAGTGATTTCCACCCTCTTTGGCCACCCTCTAGGGTTTATTTTCTGGCCTTGTCTCCTTGCTTCTAGCTTCCCATCTGTGGCAATGGGTCTCAAGTTTCAGCCCCAGTCTCTGGTTTCACCCATTCCTAGGGCTTCACCTATCCCCTTAATAATCCTTAGTCTGTGTTTAAAAAATCCTTTTTTCGGTCTTTTACTTTAAAAATGTAGTCTATGAACATATGCTTATAAAAATTTCCATGTTGGCCAGGCATGGTGGCTCATGCCTGTGATTCTAGCACTTTGGGAGGCTGAGGCAGGTAGATCACTTGACCTCAGAAGTTGAGACCTGCCTGGGCAACACAGCGAGACCCCATCTCTACAAAAAATACAAAAATCAGCTAGGCATGGTGGTGCACACCTGTGGTCCCAGCTACTCAGGAGGCTGAGGTGGAAGGATCATTCAAGCCCAGGAGTTGGAGGCTGAGTGAGTCATGATCATGCCACTGCCCTCCAGCCTGGGCGACATACTGAAACCCTATCTCAAGAAAAAAAAATCGATGTCAAACTTCTGTAATGTGTAAAGAAGTAAAAGCCTTTCTCTTGCCCTCTAGTTCTATTCCCTTTTCCATAAGCAACTACTGTGAAAAATTCAGTGTATATTCTTCTAGGTCTCTTACATAGTCACCATATAGACACACACACAAAAATAGGGTTTAAAACAATTATTGTATATTTATCGTGTCATACTACTATTTTGCAATTTGCCTTTTCACTTAAAATACCAGAGATATTTTCCAGGTCATATATGGATATACCTCAATATATGTGGATATATTTCACACCACACTCCAGAATAGATTGAACCAATTCTTTATTCATAGACCTTTAGGTTATTTCCAAGTGATGCCACAATGATCCTACTTTAATATATGTCATTTTTTGGTACAAGAATGGATATTTCCTGAGATTAACATTTCTAGAAGTGGCATCTGTGAGTCAAAAAATATGCACTAGACTGGGTGCAGTGGCTCACGCCTGTAATCCCAGCACTTTGGGAGGCCGAGGCAGATGAATCACCTGAAGTCAGGAGTTTGAGACCAGCCTGACCAATATGGTGAAACTCTGTCTCTACTAAAAATACAAAAATTAGCCAGGTTTGGTGGTGCATGCCTGTGATCCCAGCTACGCAGGAGGCTGAGACAGGAGAATTGCTTGAACCTGGGAGGCAGCGGTTGCAGTGAGCCCAGATTGCACCACTGCACTCCAGCTTGGGGGACAGAGCAAGACTCTGTCTCAAAAAAAAAAAAAAAAAAAAAAAAAAGCACTATATCTAACCCTGATCGCCCTTCAGGTTTGAAACACACATTGCCAAGCAAGCACCCATGGATGCTGGAAGAGGGTGGCCTGCTGGTTATTGCAAGGTGAATGTCTCTAAGTGCTTCCAATTGACAAACCCAAGGCCAAGCTCATTGTTCCCTCTTTTCCCATCCTGCTACTCTGCCTCCCAGCCTCCTTGCTTTGGTCAGTATCATTCCTATACATGCACTTGCCCAAACACCATACTTTGAGTCATCTTTGACCAAGGCATCTGTGTGTTCGGATTTGCCCAGAGTTGTCCACACTTCATGTCTATTTTCTTGGTAAAATCATTGCTAGAACTCCATTCATGTTCAAAACTGTTCTAGATTGCATAATAAATTATGTGGCCACGTTATTTCTCTTCCTCTGATTCCTGTTCAATTCATCACAAAGTCCCAGCAGTTCTTCTTCCACTTTCTCTCTGTTCCTTTACCACTGCATAGCTCAGGATCCCGTCATCAGGCCTGAATGACAACAGGCTCCCAACTAGCCTCCCCACTCTGCATCTCTCCTTCATCCAACCCATCCTTCCACTCCACTCCCAGTCTTGTCTTTTTAGGCCACTTACTTTTGTCATATAATTCTTTGGCTCACCATTGCCTACAGAATTGAGACCATTCAAGATCTGTCATAATGCCATGGCTCATCAGAGCAGACATCGCCCATCCCCATAAAGTCAGAAATCTGCAGCACCTTATATGGAGCAAGGGCAATAATCAGGCACTGGAAAAACTTTTCCATGCCACTCAAATCTGCATGAGATGGCCTGGCATAAGAAAGGCAAATTAATAAGAGAAAAGACCCTTTGTGATCTGAATGAAGCCCAGAAGGTGGCTTGGTGTCTCTGAATTCAGATCTGAGGCTAGCCATAGAGAGACCCCCTTGGGCAACATTCCTTCTAGCTCATTCTTTCTCTCCCTGCCCACTTGCTTTGTTACTTGTACAATAATTCCAAGCACAGTTGCTTGTTCCAGAGCTGGAGTCTCTAGGGACATCTTGTTTTTTTTCTTTTTTTCTTTTTTTAGAGACAGAATCTCACTCTGTGTCCCAGGCTGGAGTGCAGTGGTGCAATCTCACCTCATTGTAACCTCTGCCTCCTGGATTCAAGGGATTCTCCTGCCTCAGCCTCCCGAGTAGCTGGGACTACAGGCGTGTGCCATGATGCCCGGCTAATTTTTGTATTTTTAGTAGAGACAGGGTTTCACCATGTTGGCCAGGCTGGTCTTGAACTCCTAACCTCAGGTGATCTGCCTGCCTTGGCCTTCCAAAGTGCTGGGATTAGAGGTGTGAGCCACTGATGTAGTGACATCTTTTTGTTCTGCATAGTTTCTGATTGGCTTTTAACCAGATGGTGCCTGCCCCCTGTACTCCATGCCAACTCTGCGGAATGCCAGATATGATCAAAGATCAAGGAACACCCAATCCTTGAGTGAGTGGGAGGGTGGAAGCACAGAGCTATATAGTGTGATAAGAATTGACCCTCAAGCCACACCCTGAGGGGACTACCCTAAGGAACCTACAGGTCAGAGCTCCCTATCCCTCCCCACCATGTTAACCCCCACCCACCTGAGTCTTTAGGATGAGCTTCTGGAGCTCTTCACCAAACCTAAAGGCACCTGCAACCTCCCACTCCCTTCCCTGGCATCCCCTCCCTTCACTCAGATGTTGCCAAATGGATGGCGAGCTTGGATAGGTCCTGGTGGCCGAACTCCAAACAGGGAGGGAGGCATCCTGGCCCCCTGCCAACATTCTGTCCATAGTAATTTGGCAGGGAAATGCCAGCTGCATATATCTGCACATCTGTTTATGCCTCTGGCTTGTTATTTATTCTCTGCCTTTCACGGGCAGCAGAGCCAGAGCACACCTCAACTCTTCCCAAGTTAGATTAACTGGGAAAGAAGGCTGGGACATTCAGTCACCACAATTGCTGATGCTCATTGAAGGGTTTGCCTTCTTCAGCAGCTGCTGCCACTTTTCATAGAGACACAGAGGAGAGGAGAATGGGGAAGGGAGGGAAAGGGATAAGGTTAGGAGGAGAGGTGAGGGGAGGGGAGGGCTGTAGTGGTAGAGCCATAGTTGTGCTGGGAGTACTCAAATCAGGTGGGCTGATTCTGGTCTCCACTGGAGAAGGGGAGTTGGCCAGTATTTCAGAAACAATCACCCTGACCTTCCTTCTTGCTAACCACCAGATTTCGGCATGTGTGTTCTTGTATGGCCTGGGTAAGAGTCAGTCATGGGAATAAGGCTTTTAACAGAAGTTTGGTGGGATAGGCTTCTTGGGGTGCTTAAATAACTTCTTTTTTTTTTGAGACAAGGTCTCACTCTGTCACCCAGGATGGAGTGCAGTGGCACGATCACAGCTCACTTCAGCCCCGACTTCCCAGGCTCAGGTGATCCACCCACCTCAGCCTCCTGAGTAGCTGAGACCACCAGCACACACCATTATGTCCGGCTAATTTTTTGTAGAGACGGGGTTTCGCCATTTTCACCATGTTGCCCAGGCTGGTCTCTCCCTCCTGGGATCAAGTGATCCACCCGTCTCGGCCTCCCGAAGTGCTGGGATTACAGATGTGAACCACTGTGCCCAGCCTAAATAACTTTTCTTCAGGGATTCCTGGGGTGAAGTACCTGGTGGTGAAGAATCAGAAGTCAGGCTCTGTCCCTGGGATTAAGGACAAGGAATGAGAAGGAAGAGGGAAGAATAAGACGAAGGGAACAAGAAGGAAAAGGAAAAGGTGTGTTGAAGAATGAGGACATGTTTAGCAGGGAAGAAGAGGGATAAGTGGAGGGACCTGGAAGTTTGGCGATCCTTTAAATAGTGGGGGTGCTGTCCTTGGTCCTGACTGACAAAGGGCCCAGGAATAGCCCAGAGTGCCTGCCCCAAACTCCCTGCATTTTCCTGTGAAGGTGACCAGATGATTTTGGAGGAAGAAAAAAGAGCTAGCGCTACATCTGATGGGAACTGAATCCATAGGCCTAACTTCACTCTCACACCTTCTGCTTCTCCTACCTTTCCCCAAAGCAACTACCTGTTTAATAAATGCTCCTTGTAGGAGGCAGACAGTTGTGGACTCAGTGGAGATCTAGGCAGGACTCCTGGGGAACGGTGCAGGTAACTGTGCCCTGAAGACTCCTGGCCCAAGTCCCCCTCATGAGATAAGTTGGCTGGAAAGTGGGGGTGCCCTAAGGTGGGAGTATTGGCCTGATCAGATTAAAAGCAACCAGATCCTGCCAAAAGCCGGGATGGACATTTTGCTTCCACTTTCCCTCCTGTTCCTTTGCAGAACTTGAATACCAACACCATCTTTTCCCTCCTTTAAAAAATTGTATGTAACGAGCTGTTCACAGGCAGGCCTTGCACAGATGGGGGTTTAATCAGCTACAGTCTAAGCACACAAGCATTCCAGCCTAATTCAATTCCCGTCAGTTCATTAGGGGAAATATTCATCACCCAGAGATTACAGCAGGGCCAAAACTCTGAATGGATTCTAAAGAGCTGTCAGTGGAGTAGTAACTGCACCAGCCTATACAGGGGGCCATATTGTGTGGAGGGTGTCTGGCAGCCCTGGCCATACTCTGAGACTCCTGATCCTACCAGGCTTCTTCACAGGGACTCTGTTTTGAGAATCACTGTTTGCAGACCTCAAGACAAGGCTCTGAGGGGAAAAATAAGAGAGAAATACAACTGCATTTGGGAGTCCCTATTTAAAGGGGACATAGAGGCTCCTCCTTTTAGGAAGCCTCTAGCCCAATGGGGGAGACATGTCTTCCACCCTCTGGAGGGTTCTTTGAGCTCTCTGAAGACTGCAGACTTATAAATGATTAGACTTTTTTTTTTTTTTTTTTTTTTTTTTTGAGATGGAGTCTTACTCTGTTGCCCAGACTGGAGTGCAGTGGTACAATCTCTGCTCACTGCAACCTCTGCCTCCCAGGTTCAAGTGATTCTTCTGCCTCAGCCTCCTGAGTAGCTGGGATTACAGGCACCCGCCACCATGACTGGCGAGTTTTTGTATTTTTAGTAGAGATGGGGTTTCACCATGTTGGCCAGCCTGGTCTAGAACTCCTGACCTTAAGCGATCCACCCACCTTGGCCTCCCAAAGTACTGGGATTACAGGTGTGAGCCACCATGCCTGGCCAATTAGACATTTTTGTCCTAAAATCTCTAGCAAGAAATTACCTCCTCACAAAAACACAGGTGGGAGTATGACCTCCCACCAGTTCCTGCAGTTAAATTAGAGCAGAAGCTGGGAATAGAAGGCAGGGCACAGACTCAAGACCATGGGACACCATTACTTTTCTTGTGCCATGGGAGCCTAGGTCAGGTGAAGCTGGGCGGTGGAGGTAAGGGATCTCTTCCAGGTTGGATTTTCCCAAATAGATGAGACCTTCATTAATATCAAGTGACCTTAACCATCTGGTATGGAGAGGCTTGAGTATTTCTCTGTTTCTGCCCACATCCCCATATGAAGCTTAGGAAGCTTGTTTGTTGATCACCTCTGGCTTTCCCACAGCTATCCTCTGCCTCCTATTTGTCTCTTGTCCTCCCTGGCAGTGGTGCGGAAGTCTTGCCTTGGGTGGTTCACTAATCCTAGAGTGTGTCTGAACCAAAGGCAAGGCACTCACAGGGCTAGACTTTGGCCTCCAAGCCCATAGTGCTTCCTGTTTCTAGCCTTCAGTCCTAGACATGTCCTCTGGACTGAGGAGAGCTGATCACCTGTGAAGCCTATTTCCTCTGCCTAGGTCTTCTGCCCTTTGCTCACCTGGGCCAAGACAGAGGATGGGAGAGAAGAAACATGGAGCATGTGCCCTACCCTCAGATGTGGGTAAGGGAGAGCTTCCTGCAGCTGAGACCAGAAAGATAACTGGGAGGTACCAAGTGAGGAGCCGGGGAAGATTTTCACCCTCACTGAGCCCCTGTGCTCCCTAGAATTCTTCTTTTCCAGACTCCTGGAACCCATTCTTGGCTCAGTGTCCTTCAGTCAGTCTCCATGAGCCCTCCTCCTCCACCCACAGCCTGCCCAGCATCCAGCTTCCTAGGGAGTCCCTCAGCTCTGAGACTACATCAGAACAATATTCCACAGGGATTCAGTTGGAAGTCTTCCGACCTGGAGGGTGGGGTCTGGCTGTTTCTCAAGGGGAGCGACCAGTGCCTAGAAGGCGCACAGGCTCTGCCACTCTCAGGCCCATCTTCTTAGGAAGGAATGAGAGACAGCAACAAGAACCCAGAGCAAAGGGCCAGGAGCCTGATAGAGGGGACAAGATCCAGGTCAGAAACAAAAACTCAGTTGAGCCACAGTGATGCTTGAGTTATGAGAGGGTTGGGGAGATCCACAAGCACCTTTTCATTTGGGCACAGGTATAACCTACCTTGAATTTGGGACTTGGAGCCAGGTCCTGCCCTTGAATGGGCAGTTATAATGTAACTGGGAGCCTGGCTAGAAACCTTGTTTTCCCACTTACTAGCTAGGGAATCTTTGGTGAGCCACTTTCTTTGTTTTGTTTTGTTTTTTATTTTATTGAGATGGAGTCTCCCTCTGTCATCCAGGCTGGAGTGCAGTGGCGAGATCTCAGCTCATTGCAACCCCTGCCTCCTGGGTTCACATGATTCTCCTGCCTCAGCCTTGCAAGTAGCTGGGACTACAGGCATGTGCCACCACACCTGACTAACTTTTGTATTTTTAGTAGAGACATGGTTTCACTATGTTGGCCAGGCTGGTCTCGAACTCTTGAGCTCAAGCTATCTGCCTGCCTCAGCCTCCCAAAATGCTGGAACTACAGGCGTGAGCCACCACGCCTGTCCTGTTTTGTTTTTTAGACAGAGTCTTGCTTTGTCACCCAGGCAGGAGTGCAGTGGTGTAATCATAGTTCACTGCAGCAGCCTTGAACTTCTGGGCTCAAGTGATCCTCCCATCTCAGCCTCCCAGGTAGTTAGGACTTCAGACACGTGTCACCACACCTGGCTCATTAAACAAAAATTAGGGGAGCCAAGCATGTTAGCTCATGCCTGTATTCCCAATGTTTTGTGAGGCAGAGAAGGGAGGATTGCTTGAAGCCAGGAGTTTGAGACTATCCTGGACAACATAGCAAGACCCCATCTCTAAAAAAAAAAAAATTAAAATTAGCTTGGTGCAGTGGTGTGCACCTCTCATCTACTCAAGATTGCTTGAGCCTGAGAGTTTGAGGCTGCAGTGAGCTGTGATTGCACCACTGCACTCCAGCCTGGGTGACAAAGCAAGACCCTGTCTCTAAAAAAAATAAATTTTATAAAATACATACCAAATTTTATTTCAAGGAACTGGTTAATGCAATTGTGTGGGTTGGCTAAGTAAGTCTGATATCTGTAGGGCAAGCAGTCAGGAAGGAAAGATCAGGAACAAGCTGGAACCCCCTGGGCACTAGCAAAGCTGCTGTCCACAGGTAGTCGGGATGGGAGAACCTAGTAAAGGGAGAACAATTCTACATCCAGCTGCTTTTTGGAGCATCCTTCATCAGGGAGAGCCCTGACTCTTTACAGGCTCATCTGACTAGGTCAGGCCCATGGAGGATGACCTCCCTCATTTAGAGTACATCCTCAAAGCCCCTTTACAGCAGGACCTAGATTAGTGTTTATTGAGTACCTGGAGAAGGTGTGTGGAAGCTGCAAAATGCCTGCTGCCTCCCTTCTGTTCTTCTCAGAGCTTAGCCTAGCCTAGTTGACACACACACACACACACACACACACACACCACAAGTGCCACAGGAGAAACATAATTTTTATGACAATTAACAGAAGGCTGGGCATGGTGCCTCATGCCTGTAATCCCAGCACTTTGGGAGGTTGAGGAGCGCAGATCACATGAGGTCAGGAGTTTTAGACCAGCCTGATCAACATGGCAAAACCTCATCTCTACTAAAAATACAGAAATTAACCAGGTGTGGTGGCACACATCTGTACTCTCAACTACTCAGAAGACTGAGGCAGGAGAATCGCTTGAACCTGGGAGGTGGAGGTTGCAGTGAGCCAAGATCTAGCCACTGCACTCCAGTCTGGGTGAACCTATCTGACAGGATTCTACCCATTGAGAAGCTGGGGCACCTCTTCCTTAGCAAAGGGAGGCTAAGGAGATCCCATCCTGGGTTTCCCATGATCAGAAGTAAGTGTGTCTCTATGGGACTCCTGGGGCTTGTGGACATGGAGTAGGATGGGGAGAACCTCAGGATTAACCAGCACTCTTGGGGGTCCCCTGCTCTGGCTTTTTGGGGCCACTAGAGCCAGAGCTATAGTGGCAGTTGATGGGAATAGCCCTCAGTGACCAATGGGGCTTCAGCAGGTAATTACCTGGCAAAAGCTGGGAACTGACAGGGTAATTATTAGCTTCTAATTGCAGGGCAAACCCAGGCCAGGATCCTTCTCTCCAAAGCAGAGGGCATTAGTATTTGCATAGCAATTAATTACTTTGGGAGCTACGAAATTTAATTACCCACTAGTCCACAGGAGCCAATAATTAAATTACTCTCAGAAACAGGGTATTTATTTCCCAGTTAGTCTGAGCAGGTAGCTCCTACCTTGGGGAGTGTGCCTAGGTGGTGACCCCTGAACTGATGGTTGGTCCTTGGCCTGCGCAGGCACAGAGTGGTGACCTTGGTGCCCAGCAGGGAGTGCCCGCACTGTGATGCAGACGGACACCCAAGCATACACAGATACAGGCCCTTGTAGGGCACAGAGACACATGACACCATGTGCTAGCCATGACTCATGGACTGGTGCTTGGATGTACAGTAACTCATTGTAAGTGGGGCACACACACCCAGTGAGAATTACACACATGGTGAGGAACAGGCAAAGAGGCCAAAGAAGGGAAATTTTGGCTCTATCATTTTGCCACTACTGTTTTGCCTGACTTGCATCAAAATGTATTTGTGGTACCATGTACTTTGGTCAACAGGCTGTGGTTCTGAGCCCATCTGGAATCCATCTTCATCCCTGATGCCTCTCAAAATGGGGTTTGGGTTGGGAGGGCCTCAGGACAGAGTAGAGGCTAGGGAGGGACTGGCACTGTCTATTTTGAGCATCACTTGATTTCTTTGTTTTTTGAGATGGAGTCTCACTTTATTGCCCAGGCTGGAGTGCAGTTGTGCAATCTTGGCTCACTGCAACTTCCACCTCCCTAATTCAAGCAATTCTCATGCCTCAGCCTCCCGAGTAGCTAGTATTACAGGCACCCACCCACCACACACAGCTAATTTTTTTTTGGTAGAGATAGGCTTTCCTCATGTTGGCCAGGCTGGTCTCGAACTCCTGACCTCAAGTAATCCTCCTGCCTCGGCCTCCCAAAGTGCTGGGATTACAGGTGTGAGCCACCATGCCTGGCCACATAACTTGATTTTTTAAAATCCGGAAAGTTTAATGTTTCTGCATCAAAATGGCCATGCCAAAATGTCATATATGCCTGAGAGACAGGAGCTGATAGAAGACCCTGAGGTCTGGAGGAATCTAGATACTTCCAAATAGAAAGAGGCCCCTTGAAACAGAGCTGTGTTGGGTCCAGCCCTTACTCTCCCTCTTCATAGAAAACAGGGTCCTGGAGGGAGGTATGAAGGGATGAGGTGTGTCTGGGTTAGCCTGCCCAGTGTCAGGACCTCCAGTCCTGAAGGAGAAAGCCCAGAGCTGGGTGGTGTCTGCCAGGTCTGCTCTCCCTGAATTTCACTCCTCACCTTGTTATTGCTTCCCATTGGCTGCCTGGGGGCAGGGGTTGGAGGTCACTGAGGCAATGTGGTTTTCACCTCTATCTACTTAGAGAGTGTGGGAAGTCCCTGGCTGGGGATTCTAGTGTTAGAGGCAGTCTTGCTGCTTGGTGAGTTGCCCATTCCTCTGGGCTGGTGGGCCCAGGTCTTTGTGCACTGTCCCCAAAAAAGGAAGGGCAGAAGAATGGGGCCCACTTCCCTTGTTCTCCACTCCCTTCATCTCAGGCAGGTCAAGTGGGCACTGGTTATTCTGCAGTTGTCTTCCTCCCTCCCTTTCCCCGGGTGACTATGGAGACCCTGGCACGTTCAGGTCCAGAGCCAGGCCACTGCACAGCCCCACTGCCCCATCCCAACTGACGTCAGCTCCCAGCCCCTGACCCCTTGGAATTCCCCTCCAAAGCCTAGAGCTGAGTCCCTGGCACCACCCTTCCAACTTGGCCTCGGGCCCTCCCCAGGTGGGATCCTGTAGATGCTTCTAATGAAGTTCTCTCTGACTCTGTTTGGGGCACCCACCACCCGAGGAAAGGAGCGGCGGCCGCCCTGGCCCAGGCTGCTGACAGCAGCAATCCATCTCCATCACAGTAATGGCGTCCCCATTAATCGGCCATAAACTAATAAAGCAAGCACTTTCCACCCCTCACCCCCCGGCAACTTCATTAAGTCTTTAGTACATTAATATGTCTTACTTAGTGTCAGCCAAGCCTCTTTCTCTGTTTGGGGTGGAGCATGCTGGGGTGGGCACCTCGCCCAGTGGGTAGGGGCACATGACCCCTCTCCTGGTCTGGGTAGGGGGCTGCTGACTCAGGGCAACCCACTCCCCCTCTCTCTCCTTCCCCTCCACCCACTGTCCCCTTGAGGACCTTGAAAGGCTGCAGAGAAGAGGAAGAGCGAGAGGAACAGGAAACTGTGGAGCAGGAGAGACGAGGAAACGGGAGAGGAAAAGGAAGGAGGAAGACGGGACGAGGTGGGGGGGAAGAGGGGAAGCTGGGAGGAAGGGGAGACAGAATGGGGAGAAGCTGTGCACCTCCAAATTAAATTTGTGATTCAGGCATCAGATGGGCCGACAGCCAGAGATTAATTCAACTGATCGAGTTATAAAGAGCGGGAGGCCTGGGTAATCAATCTTGCAGCTGTCAGGCCGACAGGCAGGAGTATTAACCTGGCGAGACGGCACGTACCCAGGACTTTTTCATTTCATTCACCCCAACCACGTCCCTGACCACCTCTGGTCTGTCTCTCCAAGTAATAATAATTGCGGCTGTTAACGATGACAGAGACAGGACGAGGGGATGAGGGGACGGGCTCCTGCGGCAGGATTTCCCCTCCTGGAGCTCCCACCCACTGCTCCGTCTGACCACTCCCAGAAGGTAGAGCAAGGACCAGCTCGTGGCGCTCTGAGAGGTGGTGAAATTGAGGCAGGAATTCCAAAAAGACCTTCAGACAGGGCAGAAGTGGGGCTGGAAAGGTACTTTGGGATAAAGGACAGTGTCCTAGATCCCTCTCACCTCTCAGGAAAATAATTGTCCCTAAGTCAGCCAGCTTGGCCCCAACACGTTCAGCTGTGCCCAGGGAAGCTGGGATCAGGAAGGTGAGATGGATTCCCTCCTCTGGGCTATTTTGCCTCAGCCACAGACCTGAGCTCTGTGTGGCTTGGGTGGGGGTCCCATCCTGGGCACAGGCTCCTGGGCTGGGGCTGCTCTTCTTCCTGGGCAGCCTTCTTTCTTCCTCTCTCTCCTCCCACCTGACAGCATCAGAACACACCTAGAGGGGTGGGGGTCCCCTGCAGAGACTTGTGGAAACACCACCCTTTGAGTAGAGAAGGTGTGGGGATGGGGGTGCCACCTTGAAGTTGACACCTCTCTCAGCTCTGGCTAATTTTCACATCCTTCAAATTCTGGTATCTCTTTCTCCCTCCTTGCTCCAGGGAAAGGAAGGGAGAGGACAAGAGAGGGAGAGAGAGGTGAATAGGTAAGAAGATGTGCTGGGGCACCTTTAGGGTCTGCTGGGAGTGAGCCAGGGCCGCGTCAGTCCTCTGAAATTGTTATGCCAGGTGAGCTGCTGGTAGTGGGGGCCTTGGAGGGCTGATGTGAGGAACTGTGAGTTCTTTCTTCCTTGCTCAGTGAGAACCAGGCACAGGGTTCATGGAAGGGGCTATGGCCCCTGTGATGCCCTCACAGTGTTTCCTATTATCATTGTCATTATTACCAATCAGGGACCACCCCATCGCTACAGACAGCAACGCTGTAACAGTGACTCGTGCCAGAGACTGGCTAAAGGTTTTCTATACATTACTACTTTAATGTTCGCAAAGAGCCCTATGAAGCAAGTTCTATGTTCAGCCCCATTTTATAGATGAAAACCTGAGGTTCAAAGAGGTTGGGAGACTCGCTCAAGCTCTCATAGCCAGGAAACAGCAAAGCCAATACTGGGCCCCTAGCCAGAGCCTCAGCTCAGCATGGGCTAACTTTTCCCCAAGGCCCCCAAATCTCACTGTCCCCTCTGAACTCTGCCTCCACCAAGGTTCCTCAGTGTTCCCTGTAGGCAGATTCTGGATTTCTCCAACTGAGGTGACCTGGGCGCCAGATCCCTCTGGGTTTGAGAAGGGTGGGGAGGGCGATGCTCCTGTTTGTTTAGAGGGTGGGGCGGGGGACCTGGTGTCAGAGAACACTTATCCAGTGCAAAGGGAAGAGTGGGGGCCCCACTTGGGGAGGCTCCCCAGTGCTCTGCCCTCAAGTAACCCCAGGGAGTAGGCTCTGCCACCTCCCCAGGCCCCATGGCCTCTTGGGAAAGGAGAGAGTGCTGACTTGCCCATGCCCCCCGCCTTCCCCAGGGATGGAGCAATTGGAGGGGTGCCATGCTGGGTGTGTGTTGGAGTGGGAGTGGATCCTGACTTAGAAGGGCCTAGAGGAAAAGTTCTCCCTGTCACCTCCTGACCCTAGCTGGGGCTAGGCTGGAGGGGGACTGGGGACATGGGCCTGTCTGAGGCGCCAGGAGCTGGAGGCTGGAGCTAGGCCAGCCCCTCTCCCAGGCTCCCTAGGACCCATTTCAAGTGGTTGCTTCCAGGATGACGCAGCCCTGGGGAGGAGGAGCAGGAACAAGGAGACTGTTTCCAAGCAAAGGTTCAAGGGTCTCCTTTCCTGGGCTCCCTCCCTCTTGCTCAGGGCAGCCACTAATTCTGCCCTGTCAGTCATGGTGTTTCTTCCTTATCTGGGACCAAAGCCAGTGGAGGGGCCTAAGTCCCTGGAGGTTTGGTGTATGCCCCTCCTGTCCCATCTTGAGGTGGTTCTTGTGCTTGAGTGGGGATAGATGGAGACCCCTAGCACAAGGAACCAGAATCCTCAAGTCTTAAAGTTTTGATCAGTGGGGTTGCTGGGAGAGTTAACATATCGTGGCTCTTCTCTTCTCCCGCCCCGTCCCGTTCCATGGAGCCTACTCATTCCTGCAAGATCCTGCATCAGGGGCCTCTTGCAGCATTAGAGATGGGAATGTTCTCTGGTTTCTAGTACTCTCAACCCATCAAGGTGGATGTGGATTAAGATCCCGAGGGCTGTCTTGTCATGATGACCACAATTGTCCCTCGCGCCTTCTCTGTGCCTTAATTCTCCATCTGTAGGTAATGGAGAGAATGCGCTCTGTGATCTCTGTCTCCTCTTCCTTAGGATGGAGCAAGAGGGTTGCTGAGGAAAAAGAGGAGAGATCTTTTCAGGTAAATCACATAGAACACCTGTTTCTAAACCTGTTCATCCTTCCATGCCTCAGTTTCTGTGTCTGTAAATTGGGAGAAATCACAGCTACTTCCCTGGGTTGTTGTGATGCCCAACTGAGATGGCAGAGGGGGCCTAGTTCTGTGTCTGGCACATTGTGGTGCTGAATAAATATTTGAAACAATCAGCCAGAGCGGGGAAGTGCCTGGGGTGTGGTGAGGGTGTGGGCTTCAGGGGAGAGGCTCTCCTTCCTCACCCTCAGTCTTCTTACCCTCAGTCTTCTCGCCTCCCAGCTCTCTGATCCCTCACTGTGACAAGCCTAGGCAGAGGCCCTCAACATGAGCACCCCAGCTCTGAAGATTGCTTGGATAAGCCTGGAGAACGCTGGTGCGCTGGATAGGGTTGCGTTCGAGGGATGTGTGTCTCCACATCCTTGATTTGAAACGGGGGCTATTTGGATATCAGCCAGGCTTTGTGTATATGTGAGTGTGTGTGTCTGCGTGTGCGCATGCCTGCATGTGTGTGGATGTGTGTGTGGGTGAGTGGGCTCAATGGCTGGCACCAAAATACTTGCCGATTAATCTTTGTCTTCTGAGCACCCAGCCCTGGTCCCCGGGAAGCTCTGGGGCCTGAGCTGGTATCCAGTGGGCCTGAGGGGGCAGAAACAGGCCCAGGAAGATGGATTTCCCTGTCCTCTCAGCCCCCACCCGGCAGTGAAGCAGGGAAAGCTGCTTCATTTTGTTTAATGGGATACTGGGAGGGGGACAGTAGTCATGGGGCATTAACTGCTAATTGGGTCCATAATAAAGTTAATAAAGCTCTTATGGTCTTTGCCATTAAGTGTAATTAAGGGGGTGCTCCGTGGTGAGGAGGGGGGTGTTGGCGGGGAATGGGTACTGGGCTCTCACTGGCAGGAGTAGTGATGGAGAAGCTGGCAGCCATGCCAAGGCCAGGAGCTGCACTGACTTCTGGAGCCACCCAACCCTGGCTGGGCTCCCGAGCAGCTCCTCTGGGGATTGGAGGTGGTGAAGTGGACAGGAAGGGAAAGGGTTTACTCTGTGCTGTTCATAGAAGTCCAGGGGGAAAATCATTAACTTCAGCCCCAGTGCCCACACCCTTGAAGCGGCTCAGAACATGGAAGAAATGTCGTCTTCAAGGAGAGTTGGCACGGACAATCTCTGAGTTTTAGGGCATGGCTTGGCTTGTATGTGCTGAATGACTGGGGAAGTTGCATAACCTCTCTCAGCCTCGGTTTCCCCTTCTGTAACATGAGGATAAAAACAGCATGGTTAGGAGGGTTCCACAGCTATGTAGTGGGAGGCAGCTAGGTGACTGCTGTCATGCTGTTATTCTTTTTATGAGCTTTGTTTATTTTATTTTGTAATCATACAAGAATGCTTGATGAAGCCTTCTTGTATATACAGAAGTACAGAGTGACCCTCTCATCCCTCTGTCATCGATGTGGTTGTTATTTTTTCCAGAGTTTTGGGATATATTTATATAATATGTGTACATGCAGAAACACATAGTTTTCTTTTTTTTTTTTGAGACAGGGTATCACTCCGTCACCTAGGGTGGAGTGCAGTGGCATGATTATGGCTTACAGTAGTCTCAAACTCCAGGGCTCAGGCAATCCTTCCACCTTAGCCTCCCGAGTAGATGGGAACATGTACCATGAAACCCAGCTAACTTTTACATTTTTTGTAGAGATGAGGGTCTCCCTATGTTGCCCAGGATGGTGTCAAACTCCCCGGCTCAAGCAAGCCTTCTGCCTCGGGCTCCCAAAGTGCTGAGATTACAGGTATGAGCCACTGTGCTCAGCCCGCATTGTTTTCTTGAATGGCTGCATGATATTCCATCATATGGCTAAGTTTTAATCATGTTGCTTGTGTCCTAGATGGAAACCTAGACAGTTTCTAGTCTTTAGCTCTTACAGTACTGCAAAAATACCCTTGATATATTTATCTGAGCACAAGTGCAGGACATATATAGACAAATTCCTCGACGTGGTTTTGTTGGGTCAAATGACATGTTCATTGAACATTTTTGATAGATATTGCCAGACTGCATATGAAGATGATTGCACCGTCTATCCCCAGTGTCAAACCGGCAGAGGGGCTGCCTCCCAGGTGCTCAGCTCAGCCACCTCAGTTGCACTCAGACACACTCCTGGGCAGCTCTGGGGATGGGGGAGTCCCAAGGAGAGCACGCAGGACAGGGAGTGCAGCTTCCCCTGGGAGGGGTGGGACAGGAGGGACAGGACCCAGCCCTCCCCTCTAAGCCTGAGAAAGCCACCCGGTAAACTCGGTGTCAGAAGGGAGGGAGGGTTTCACCCAGGGTCAGGGGTTAATGCGATGGAGCTACTGGGACATGCTGTGCAAACAAAACAAGTTGGGGGAGGGGAGGGGCCGGCCCTCTGGCCACAGGGAGGGAGATGTGCCCGTCAGCCTGCACTTGGCTTTTCCCTGGGTAGCTGCCATTGTGGGCACAGGTTCTGGGTTGCTGAGGACCTTGTGACCAGGCTGCTGGGTTCTAAGGCCAAGGGCACAGCATTCTCCTTCTGAAGGCCACCCCAGCCCAGAGCTGGCATGGTAGGCCTGCTGAGCTGCCCTGCCCACCTCCAGGGCCCCTCCACAGGTAATCCCCCTGGAGCCCTGTCTGGGAGGCTTTGGGCGGTATTAGAGGTGAGCCGGGTGGTGGGCCCTGGAGCCAGACCCAGCTTTTAGAGCATTCCTGGGCATTAGGCTCCCTGTCCCAGCCCAGCCTTGCCTTCACCCCATGGAGCCCCAGGGGCTTCTCTGCCTCAGCTGCTTCTGGCCTAATTACAGGTGTCCATGTCAGGGTCAGCAGTGGAGTTAATTCAGGGCTTGTCTTGGGGTGGCTGAGGCTCATTAATGGAGTCCCAAAGAGTCTAGGGATGAGCCAGGCAAACAGGGGATTAGGGGCTAAGGAAGACTGCTGTGGGGGAAGGCTGGCTAGACAGGGCTATGAGCTGGGCCCCGGGGACGGGGTCTGCTTCAGGCCTGTGTGTTCACCCACCCACCCACACAGGCACTCACGAGACCCAGCAGTGCTCAGACATGCAGACACACAGCCACGGGCCGGACACTCGCCAGAGACACATATGGACTCTGATACACAGGCTCACACACAGAGACACACATCACTGGACTTAGAACTGCTCCCTGAGAAGTCTTGGGGTGTGCAAGGGGAGTAGGGGAGATGAACCAGAGACTTCCCTTTTCAGCCAGAAACTCTGGTCTGCCTCTGCCAGTCCCCTCCTGTGCCCTCTCCCACCCTGGCCAGGGCAATGAGCTTCCCTTCTACCTTTCCTTCAGCATCTCCTCCCACCGTGAACTGGAATTCCAAAGCACTGCTCTGTGGGTAGAATGACAGAGCCGGCTCCCAGTCAGGATGCAGGGAGGCGGGGGGGGTCCTCCACATCCCTCAGTCCAGCCTGGCCTACAGGGTCCCTGAGCCCAGCTGTCAGCCCACCTCCCCCCCCACACCAACCCTGTGACTCATGACAGCTCTGGGGTTCTGTGGGGAGGCAGAGCCATACTGCACAGAGGTCACCAAAGAGAAGGAGGAGGAGAAAGAGAAGAAAGGAGCTGACAGGAGCCAGGGTTGGGGGGGCTGGGCAGGGGGAAATCGCTTAACCCCAAAGCCGCCACTACTCTTTGGAGCCCCTGCACTGATGGGGGCCAGCTGGAGCTGGCTGAGGACAAGGGGCCCAAGTGTGGGAATCCAGGGATAAGGCCTCCCCAGGCTTCCTGGGTCAGCTGGGAGGAGAGACCCTGGAGCCTTCTTCCCCAGCCCGCCCTCCTGCCGCCATCCCTCCCTAGAGTGTGGAGACAGGCTCCGGCTCCCTGGCTCTGTTACCGATGGGGAATTTTGCAGCACTGACCTCACCCCCACCCCACCCCAGGCTGGCTGGCTGATGTTCCTGCACTCCTAGCAGCTTGGCCATGGCAGCACAGGGCAGGCAGGGGATTCAGAAACCCAACCCTTGACTCTGGAACAGTCAGGTTTTCCCAAGGATGCCTCCTTCCACCTTCCCAAAGCACCTCCTTAACTAGTATTTAGAAGTGACCCCAGAGACAAAGTGACTCCCATTACAGAAACAGCCACTGCTCCATCCCACTAACTTCACCTGCTCATCAGTAAAGGTGCCCACGGGCCAGGCTGCCACCTGTCATCGCTTCACTCTTGGTCCTAGGCATCAAGCCTTCCCTTCCTGGGCCCCCAGTGTCCCCCATGCCATCCCAGGACCCCCCACACACTCCAGGCCCATAATTGAATATAAAGGCCCAGAAGCTAGTGAAACAGCAGCATTAATCACCAGCAACCTGGCAGCCTCCTGCCATAGATCTTTTCCACACATAGAATAGCTCGTGTTAATCACTGCTGCTGATTTATTGTCTTCTCCGCCTTGTACATAAATTATTCACTATGGCTGGGCTGCGAAGGAATCCTGTAATGAGGGCTTCCATCCTCCCATCTCCAAGGTGGATCCTCAGACCTCTAGATCCACTTAGCTGTGTTCACTGGTGGGTCAAGGCATGGAGCCACAGGCATGGGATTGAGGGGATGATAGGGAGTGGGGACTCCCATGCAAGAATATCTGTCCCCCCAGGAGCACATATAGGAGCTCTTCAGCTTCAGGAAACAGGGCTGCAGACTCACCTCTCCAGCTCTGGACAGGAGAGACAGGGCAGAATGGGGCAGGGGGAGGCTGCTGGGTGGCCCTAGGGCTTCTTAAGGCTCTGGGAGAGTAAAGCCTTCCAGCCTTTACCTGGAAGTTCCTGCTCACCACCTGAGAGACTCTCCTGCCAATCAAGGCCAACTCTTGGGAGTTCCCCATCACCGGAAGCAGGATGTGGGCGTGTCCATGGGGCAGAAGACCTGCCTCTCCTAGCTCCCTGTCCTACCCTGGGGTCTGTGCTGCTCTCTGGCCACACCTCCGAGATGGCCTCAGCCTCAGGAAAAGGTGGTGGCAGTAGTTATGGCAATAGCCACCAGATGGCAGCCCTGATACCCAGGACAGTAGCTCAGGGAGGCGGGAGGCTGCATTTGGGTAAGGAAATACCTTGGGAATCCGCCAGGGGAGGGTGATGAGGAGTGGGTGGAGGGAGAGGGGGTCTTGCTGACAGGGAGAGCTCTTAGCCTCAGGGGGACCAAAGTACAGGACTCGTTTCACACATTGAACCATGCATGGTGACATCCTCAAATGGGACGGTCTCAGGAGAGGAAATTGGGGTCTAGGTGTACGTGGGCAAGTGGGACCCCAGAGGGTGTGGGTGCAACCAAAATGGACTTCCCTGGCCCTGGCCCAACTCCCCCTGCAGGCTGCCTTTCAGGCTGTCCTTCCCAGGCTCCGATCCATTGCATCCCGACCCCTCTCTCTTGGCTGGGGCACTCTCAGAGGCAGCCAAGACAGGAGCTACTGTGTACTGTGGTCAGCTGGGGGCCAGCAAGCCCAGCCCTCAGGATCTGGCTCACTGCACACATGCAGCACTGTGAGTTGCTTAGACCCAGTCCATCGAGAACACCTGTCCCTGCACAGACCCACTCTCTCCTCCCACTCCTGTATGTAGAGTGGAGAGCTACTCAGAGACACAAATGGGTCCTAAGATTCAAGAGACTTGTGGTTGCAACACTGGGCTTGCCAGAGGGCCCCTCCAGCCCAACATCTCCAAGCCCCTCACCCCCCCACACCTACTACCCACACAACTTACGTCACCTACTGAGGCAGGGCAGAGCCTGCACTGGGATGGTGTAGAGGATGCAGAGTACTGCCTTGTCACCCAGCCAGTGAGCTGCTTCCAGCAAAGATGTGGGGCTCCAGTCCTTTAAATACCTTGAGCCTAGAGGGCAAAGCTAGCAGAACAAGGCTCTGAAGGCCTTCTTTTGCCCCAGCTGCCTAGATGGGAGTCCTAGGAAAACATCTGGAACTCCGTGTCTCCTTGGCAGTTCTTGCCTTTCACAGTCCTTACTGTAAATCCCTGCCGTAAGCTCTCTGGAGATATCTGCTGGGATTCTGGAGTGCCCCTCCCGGACCCCAACAGGTCCTCTGGGTTCTGATGGGAACTCCCAAACCCAGGCAGGGCCCTATCTCCTGAAGGCAAGGTCAAGACATTCCCATCAGTGAAGACCAGTCCTTCCCCAAGTGCAAGTCTTATGCCTACTTCAGACCTACTGAGCTGGAAACTGTGGGGAAAGGGTCCAGATAACTGAATTGTTACCAAGCTTCCTAAAGCCTGAGAACCTCTGTACAAGACACTTCCTTAGAGCCAGGCTCATGCCCCTCATTAGACCTGAAGCTTCCTGAGGGCAGCCCCAGACCAGGATGGGTGAGTGGTGGGGTTTTTCTAGTTGGCCTCTGAGTATTGACTTCCCTGCCATCACCGCCCTGGAAGTGGGCACACTGTTGGCCTCCTCACTGTCCTGCCTGCTCCCCTTCCCTTCCCGCCAGCCCTCTGGCCCTTCCCAGCCAGCTTGCCTGGCTTCCTGGACCTGCTGTCTTCATGTCTGTCTTCACATCTGTTCCAAGGCTGCCCCAGCCCCGCTTGTTTATCCTTTAGGGGGTCCAAGTGGGTGTTTCAACTTCAATTATGCTCTGACCACAGCCACCACAGATACCAAAACAAACGTCCTGGGCGTCAGAGGTGGTGGAGGCTCAGACAGGCTGGTGCCAGGGGGCCTGATAAAGGGGGGCCTGCTTGGGCTTGGAGGTGATGAGAGCTGCTCCTAGTGATAGGGCTCTGGGGAGCAGGGGCTCGTGGATAACTGGCCTCCTCAGGTAGGCCCAGGCCACAGAGGGGACAGTGTCTTGGTCTCAGTACCTCTCCCTCCATCTCCCAGCTTCCCTGCAGTCTCATCTAACAGAAGCCTTTTTTTTTTCTTTTACAGTGGGGGTGTGCCTTGTAAAAGCCTTGCTTCTCCCCAGCTGCTGGCTAAGTCTGGCCTCACCTCCAGAGGACAAAGATCTTGACTCCTCAACCCAGGCAGGCCTATTGAGATCTTTTTAAATCCCCTCTCAGACCTTGTGGTCAGTGTCTGAGGACGGTAGTAGAAGTCGGGGATCCTGGACCCAGTTCTGTTGGATTGTCCCTGTGACTTGGAGTGTGATCTTTGTACACGTTGTGCCATGGTCTCCCCTCTCTAGGTCAATTAGCAGAAAACATTTCCCAGTCTGATTGCCCACAAGGGACAAAAATTCAAACCTTCCAGGCTCCCCGGAGTCCCTGGAGAATACAGTAAGGTGTCTTAGGGAGCAATGGGAAGCAGGACACGGTGCCTGCTAATGAGTGGGCCCTGATTTCTGTCTGGAGCTTCAGAGGATGGAATGCCAGGCATCCATGACTAGAGAGGGGCCCCAGCTCCCACTGGCCTCTGTGGCAGGAACCAGGAGACACAGCAGAGGCCATGCTCAGCAGCCTCTCCAGCTGCACTTCTCCTTAGTGGGAAGGAGCCCTCTCATTCGCTGTGCCCTCTCTGAATTCTCACCCAGTACCTGCTTTTGCCCCTACCCTTGCCTTCTGCTTTTCCCAAATGGCCACCTCAGCTCATCTGCCCATTGGCTGATCTCTGCAATGATCACATCTGGGAACATCTTTAATAATAATGATAACAGGGCCAGGCGTGATGGCTCACACCTACAACCCCAGCACTTTGGGAGGCCGAAGCGGGTGGATCACTTGAGTCCAGGAGTTCGAGACCAGCCTGGCCAACATGGTGAAACCCCATCTGTACTAAAAATACAAAAATTAGCCAGGTGTGGTGGCAGGCACCTGTAATCCCAGCTACTCGGGAGGCTGAAGCAGGAGAATCGCTTGAACCTGAGAGACGGAGGTTGCAATAAGCTGAGATGGTGCCACTGCATTCCAGCCTGGGTGACAGAGCAAGACTCCATCTCAAAAAATAAAATAAAATAAAAATAATGACAATAGGGCCAGGGGCGGTCACTCATGCCTGTAATCCCAGCACTTCATGAGGCTGAGGGGGGAGGATCACTTGAGCCCAGGTGGTTGAAGCTGCAGTGAGCTATGATCATGCCATGGCACTCCAGCCTGGACATCAGAATGAGACCTTGTCTCTAATTTTATATATATATATGTATAAAATTATCATTATATATATATAATCATTATATATTACATATATTATCATATTATATATAATATTATCATTATATATCATTATATATTATCATTATATATTTTATATATTAGTAGTAATTAATAGCAAGGAAAACAAAAAACAGCTCCCATTTATTGAACACTTTCCATGTGATGTGCCGGATAATTTGCAATTTGATCTTTCTCTCTGTCCTACAAGGCAGACAGATATAACAGCCCCACTTTATAGATGAGGGAGCTGAGAGGTTAAGTAAATTTTCCAAAGCTGCACCACTAGCAAGTGGCAGAACTGGATTCAAACCCAATTAGTTCTGCCTTCTGAGTCCAAGGTTTTTGCTCCAGGCTTCGGATGTGCTGTAGAGAGGAGGGTTTACTTGGTGTTGGCTCCATCAGCCCCTTGAAAGCTCAGGGTCATGGCTTCTGTAGGGGGCTCTCTGTCTTTAGTTCTGATACTCAGGGTTGAAGAGATCTTTGGGCTGTTCCCCAAGAGTCCTGCTGGAGAACCAGGGAAGCCGTCTCAGTCCCAAATGAACCTGGACATCTGTTAGCTTCCTGTCCACACAGCTGAGGGCAAACTTTCTCAGAGCTCAGCTCTGGCTCTGCTGCAGGCTGTGAGTTGGTGGGGCTCTGGTTCTCTGAGCTCTCGAGGAGGGTCTGGATGAGGGTTGGGTTTCTATTCTGATCTCTCTTCTGGTTCCTCTTAGTCATTCAACTCTGGCTGCTGCCCAAACACAGGCAGCCTTTGCCCTGGGGCTGGAGCCACAATGTGGCAGGTGGAGGGATGGGAGGTGGACTGTTGGAACCAGACATCTGCTTCCCATCCCCACCATGCACATGCACACACACAGTGAGGAAGGGGCGGGCCATGTGAGCTCTGGAAGGAGGGAGGGCCACCAGGGGCTCATTAGAGTGAGTATGGACACATTTGTGTCTTTGTGAGTGTGCACGCTGGAGATTGGGAGTGTACTCATCTGTGGCTGTGTGTGGGTGTGTGCCCGTGAGGTGGGGGCTGGGCTGGGTGTAAGACTGTGAACATGAGTCTTTGAAAGAATGAGTATGACAGAGCAATGCACTAGTGTGACCACATGGGGTGTGACTGCTTACAAGTGTATGATTGTGTGAGGGCACAAACACTGGTGGGAAAGGCAGTTGCTGTCTCTTAGAGGAAAATCGCAGAACTCCAGCGGCCAACGTCTGCTCTGCTATTGACCAGCTCTGTGGCTTTGAGCACATGACTTCTTTGAGTCTACATGTCTCTACCTGCAAATGGGGAGGAAACTGCCTCACAGGGTAATCATGAGGACCAGGTGCATGTGTGGGTGGAGCTCTTTGTCATCTGTCAAATGTAAGTCCCTGGGAAGGTCAATAAGCAATCTCTATCCTCTGCCTCTCTTCCCCAGTGGCACCCGCACAACATGCTCAGGCCCCAGCCAAGTGCCAAGCTGGGGTGGGTGGTGTCCTAGAGCTGCAGGCTACACAGCCAGAGGTCCAGGCTCAGGAGGACTGGTTAGGGATGGGGAGACTGAGCAGGTGTGGTGCCACACCTGCCTACTCCGGCTTCACATGTTTGACCCAAGGCTGCCCCACCCCACCGGCACCAGCCCATCGGCACTCATTATTCTCCTCTGGATCTGAAGAGATTCTCCTCCATCTCACCCCAGCCCACCATGCTGTGGCTTCTGCTGCCTCCTCCCTCTGGGGAAGTGAAGGCCCCCCCGGGTAGGAGGCTCTCACGCCAGGTTCCTCTTCTGACCTTCTGAAGGCTGTTCCCCACTAAGATCCCAGGGTCTTCAGTCATGTTTCACTTCCATTCCCAGCCTCCCCTGAGCTTCTCTAATGATTCTGGGGCACCTAGTCCATTTGGAAATCATCTACTTAGCACAGTGGTTCTCAACCATGGCTGCACATCAGACAGGAATCACCTGGGAAAGATTTGAAAGATCCTGATGCTGAGGCTGCCCCCAGACCAGAATCTCTGGGTTGGTACTCAGGCATTAATATAGGTTTAGGCAGGGCATGGTGGGTCATGCCTGTAATCCCAACACTTTGGGAGGACAAGGCAGGAGGACTCCTTGAGGCCAGGATTTCCAGACCAGCCTGGGCAACATGGCGAGACTGCCTCTCTACCTAAAAAAAGAAAAAAAAAAAAAAATAGTTGGGTGTGGTGGTGCACACAAGCAGTCCTAGCTACCTGAAAGGTTGAGGCAGGAGATTACTTGAGCCCAAGAGTTCGAGGTTACAGTGAGCTATAATCATGCCACTGCACTCCAGACAGTCTCTAAAAAAGAAAATAAAATAACAAAATAAAATAAATATAGGTTTAAAGCTCTCCCAGGTGATTCTAATGTGCAGCCAAGCTTAAGAACCACTGCTAGTGTTTCCCAACTATCCTTGCTAAGAAGAATCATTTGGGATGCTTGTTAAATACACAGATTCCCAGGCTCCCTCCCCTGAAAATTCTCATTTGGTGGGTCTAAGATGGGGCCCTGTAATTTGCATTTTTAATAAATACCACAGATGATTCTAATTATTAGGGAATTTTGAAGCTACTAGCCTAGAGCTGTGTTTCTCAAACTTTAAAGCACATCCAAATTGCCAGGGGATCTTGTTAAAATGCAGATTTCGGTTCAATAGTTCTAGGGTGAGAGCCTGAGGAGCTATAGAAGTTCTGGCCAATCGGAGCATAAATTAAGAGATAGTGAATGATGAGATGAGACCAGAGAAGAAAGCAGGGACCTTATAAACTGTGACAAGGAGCTCATGATCCCATGGCAATGAGGAGCCACCGGAGGGTTTTAAACAGAGGGAAATCTTGTTCAGATACATATTTTAGAAAGATATATTCTTGTGGCCATGTTGGAGATGATGGATCATGCATCAGAGGATCAGACATCAGCCAGGAGGCTGTTGCCACATTTCAGGTGAAAGGTGGTAGCCTGGGCTAATGAGGTGGGAGCAGGAGGAGAGAAGTTAATAGTCTTGTGGAAGACTCAGTGATCAGTTGGGTGGAGGCTGAGAGGGAGGATGAGGGAGGCTCCAGAGTGACCCCTGAGCTGGCTACTGACTTGGCAACTGGTGAAGAGGGATACCCATCTTGGTTGGCTCTGAAGCTTCCTTCCACATCTACTGACTCTGTGATCTGATCATTGTTTGGCTTAGCTTCTTGTGGGACCAGGGTGGGAGAGAGGCTACAGGAAGCTGCCTGGAATGCGTTATGGAACTGGTGCCCTGGAGAGCCCCTCTCCTTGACTTTGAGTGACTCTGGAGGCTCCCTGTCAGCAGTTGCCAAGGCTAAGAGGCTGCTTGGGGGATTTGGTCTTCTGAATACCTTGGCTCTCCATTTATTTCCTCTCTGGCTCCCTTCCAGAGAAGGAAGCCCAGATGAAGAGAAATCTGCATCCAAATGGCACCCTTGCTCTTGGATCCCATCTGGTGACTCTCCTTGTAAACCCTAAGTGCCCCCAAAGACCTCCCCCAGGCCATTTCTCCTGACATCTCTGCTTGGCACACTAGCCCCATCCTGCCCTTGACCACAGCCCCCTCCCCACATTGAGCTCTGTCTACCCACTCCCAGGACACTTGGCCTATTCTCCTGTTTGGGGACCTCATTTCTCCCTTTTGGGAGCTAAATGTTGGCTCAGCATCTCCTAACCCAGTAACTGCTTTGCAGTTCCCAGGCTGCTCTGTCACATCTCTCTCTGATATAGCTCTTTCTATGGTGCAAGTATGCAGTAAGACTGAGATTCAAGTCACACTCACTAGGCTGGGAGGGCCATTCTGTAATCAATTGCCATCATCTTCAGCATCTGGTGAGAGCTAATTGTATGTTGGGCACCAAACTAAGGACTTTATATGTATAATCTCAGTGTATGTATGTTGTATGTTCACCACATCTCCAAGAGATAGATTCTCCTATTATTCTCTCTCTTTTTTTTTTTTTTTGGACAGAGTCTCACTCTGTTGCCCAGGCTGGAGTGCAGTGGCGTGATCTCAGCTCACCCACAACCTCTGCCTCCTGGGCTCAAGCCATTCTCCTGCTCAGCCTCCAGAGAAGCTGGGATTACAGGCATGCACCACTACCGCCTGGCTAATTTTTGCATTTTTAGTAGAGATAGGGTTTCGCTATGTTGGCCAGGATGATCTCAAACTCCTGACCTCAAATGATCCACCTGCCTCAACCTCCCAAAGTGCTGGGATTATAGGCATGAGCCACCATGCCTGGCCAGGTTCTCCTATTCTTATTTTACAGATGAAGAAATAGGCAAAGATGTTAAATAACTTGCCCAAGGTCACTCGGCTAGGAACTGGGACTGGAGCCTGGTGCATCTTCACCACTGAACCGCACTGCCTCTCATAGTCCTCATCACCAACCAAGGCTCAGTTAAGTCCTCTGCCTAGGATCAGCCTCACTGGATTCTTCCCAGAGCAAATGTCAGGCCAGGGCTAAGGCTCATACCCAGAAAGCTGAGCAGATGGTAACTCCAGGGGGATTTTGCCACAGTGGAGTTAGGTATCGGAGGTCAAAAGGACTGCAGTTGAGTCTTGCTCTGCCTCTTGTTATCTGAGTGAACGTGGCCAAGTCTGACCTCTCTGAACTTCAGTTTCCTCATCTGTGACATGGGGATGGCAGCAGAAGCTACCTCTCAGAGGTTATGAAGAACAAATGAGGAAATGTGCAAGGTAGGATTGTATCAACTGCAAAGAGCTGCCTGATGTAAGTGACTATTAGTGCCAGCAGTCACTCAATATTTATCATGAATTACTAGGACCGAATCCAGGTGCTGTGAGTACAGCCAGGAGCCAGTCCCTGGACCTGGACTTGTCCCTAAGATGACAAATTGCAAGTCAAACAAGAATACAGTCACCTTGCCACTCTCCGCCTTCCAGGGGGCTTTTGTGATCTTTCTGAAGCTATGACTTGGGCCCTGGCCATCTTTCCTTACCTGTGTAAACTGAGGGTCTCTAGCCCTCTAACAGTCTAGACAGCCCCCAATTTTAACATTCCAGGGGTGGAATGGAAGGCAGGTCCTTGTGACATTTGCTAAAGCAGAATTGTTGCTGAAAAGTGGCCTCTTTCTTCATGCAATGAATAAAAATCTTAGTGCCTCGTGTTTGTGTATGGCAAGTCTCACTGCTGAAAGTTCTGTTAATTCATTTATTCAAATGAACCACATTTATTTAAATTTATTTTAAATTTCAAAAGTAAACTAAAAATGCATTCTTGTTGTAAGAAATACAGATGAAATACTCCTTCTAATTCCAGAATCATCTGCAGAGGTCACTGCTGCGGTCAATTCACTGTGTATCCTTCTAGATCATTTCCTATGAATTTACTTACATGTATATATTATACAAAAAGAAACATACGATTTTTTTTGTTGGGTTTTACATTTATACCTGAGTATTTTGTTTTCTGCAATTTGCTTTTCCAGTGAGTGGTGGCTTATACTTATCATACCAGCACTTTGGGAGGCCGAGGCAGATGGATCACAATGTCCAGAGTTTGAGACCAGCCTGGCCAACACAGTGAAATGCTGTCTCTACTAAAAATACAAAAATTAGCTGGGCATGGTGGCGGGCACCTGTAATCCTAGCTACTCGGATGGCTGAGGCAGGAGAATCACTTGAACCTGGGAGGTGGAGGTTGCAGTGAGCCGAGATCATGCCACTTTACTCTAGCCTGGGCAACAGAGCTAGACTCCATCTCAAAAAATAAAAAATCTCTCTATATATGTCTACCTCATTATTATTATTATTATTATTTATTCATTATTATGTATATTTTATTTTTTGCAGACGGGGAGTCTCGCTCTGTCGCCCAGGCTGGAGCGCAGTGGCCAGATCTCAGCTCACTACAAGCTCCGCCTCCTGGGTTCACGCCATTCTCCTGCCTCAGCCTCCCGAGTAGCTGGGACTACAGGCGCCTGCCACCTCGCCCGGCTAATTTTTTATATTTTTTAGTAGAGACGGGGTTTCACCGTGTTAGCCAGGATGGTCTCGATCTCCTGACCTCGTGATCCGCCCGTCTCGGCCTCCCAAAGTGCTGGGATTACAGGCTTGAGCCACCGCGCCCGGCTACCTCATTATTTTTAATTGCTTCATATGAAGTATTCAATAGATAGGGTGCCACTGTTTATTCACCCATTCCCACCAGTGGATTGTTAGGTTGCTTCTGATTTTTCCTTGTTCTGAATATCGCTTAGTGAACTCTCTGGTATGTGGTTTTGTGGGCGGACATGGCTATTTTGTTAGGATAATGGATATCTAGAAATAGAGTTGGTCAAATGAAGATGGGTATTGTTAATTTTAATAGAAACTGCCAAAATACCTATCAAGAAGACTGAACCAATTCAGGGCACTTCCAAGACAGGATGAGAAGACCAACTTACGTACACTCTCTCCCATGCTGGGTACTGTCAATAGGTTGAATTTTTGCTAATCTAATGGATGAAGCTAAAACAAATCTTATGTTTCTTTTAATTTGCAGTTCTCAAATTATGATTGCATTTCTCTCATGTTGAGCATATTTTCCTAAGTTCATTGAATATTTTGTATTTTTACTTCTGTAAATCGCCTGTTCACTTACTTTGCCCATTTTATTTTTATTTTTATCCTTGGAGACAAAGTCTCGCTCTGTCACACATGCTGGAATGCAGTGGGTGATCTAGGCTCACTGCAACCTCCGCCTCCCAAGTTCAAGAGCTTCTCCTGTCTCAGCCTCCCAAGTAGCTTGGGTTAAAGGTATCCGCTACCATGCCCGGCTAATTTTTGTATTTTTAGTAGAGACAGGGTTTTACCATGTTGGCCAGGCTGGTCTTGACCTCCTGAACTCAGGTGATCCACCTGCCTCAGACTCCCAAAGTGCTGGGATTACAGGGGTGAGCCACCGTGCCCTGTTGCCTATTTAAAAAACTGGGGTTTCAAATATATTTTTCTTATTAATGTGTTGGAAATTCTTAATTCTAGTTATTAATATGTGTTGTATTTTGGCTGAGTGCAGTGACTCATGCTTGTAATCCTAGCACTTTGGGAGGCTGAGGCAGGAGGATTGCTTGAGGCCAGGAGTTTGAGACCAGCCTGGGCAACATGCAAGACTCCCATCTTTACAAAATATAAAATAAAAAATTTAGCCAGGCACGTTGGAATGTGTGCCTGTAGTCCCAGCTACTCTGGGGACTGAGGTGGGAGGATTGCTTGAGCCCAGGAGTTCAAGGCTGCAGTTGAGCTATGATCTTGCTACTGACCTCCAACCTGGGTGACAGACCAAACACACACACACACACACACACACACACACACACACACACACAATTTTATTTTAATTTACTTTTCTTTTTCTTTAGAGATGGTGTCTTCTCCTCTTGCCCGGGCCAGAGTACAGTGGCATGATCATGGTTCACTGCAGCCTTGACCTCCTGGGCTCAAGCAATCCTCCCACATCACCCTCCCAAGTAGCTAGGACTACAGGCATGCCACAATGCCCAGTTTACTTGTTGTATTTTAGCTGTTTGTCTTTCAATGTCTTTACCATCTTCTATTATACAGCAGTTTCAAATTTAGATGTAAATATTTTGTCAATATTTTCCTTTATGGCTTTTGTAGTTACTGTCTTATTTTAAATCGCCATCTTTAGCCTGAAATTATTTAATTTTAACTCACATTTTATCTTAACATTTTTAGAGTCAACTCTTAATTTCCTCTGGAATCTACGTTGTGAATAGTGTGAGATAGAAATAACCCTTTCGTGAAGTTTGGAGGGCCTCCCTATCACCGTGGGTATCTGGACTATGAGTCTGATTTACTAATATCAAAGCACACCATTAGTGTTTTCATAATTTAGAAGCAAGAGAATGCAAAGCAACAGTGAGCATCGGGTGAGGTGAAGGAAGGGTGCGGCAGAGTGGGAGTGATGGGAGAGGACCCCTCGCAGGACTCGGCTGACTGGAGATATGAAAATGTCTCCCTGCAAAGAGAATGGCAGGTGGCCCTCAGGGATCCTGGGGGGGCATCTCCACGTGCCCCTGGTGTACAAAACATCTTTCCAGTACACCTTGTGTCACATCATATAAATGATCTGTTTCCTTAGCAAGCAACCTCCTCCCAACTACAATGTCAGCTGGAGGGCCAGGTGCGGTGGCTCATGCCTGTAATCCCAGCACTTTGGGAGGCTGAGGCGGGCAGATCACCTGAGGCCAGGAGTTTGAGACCAGCCTGGCCAATATGTTGAAACTCCGTCTCTACTAAAAATACAAAAAAATTAGACGGGCATGGTGGCGCGTGCCTGTAGTCCCAGCTATTCGAGAGGCTGAGGCAGGAGAATCACTTGAACCCAGGAAGTGGAAGTTGCAGTGAGCTGAGATCATGCCATTGCGCTCCAGCCTAGGCAACAAGAGTGAAACTCTATCTCAAAAATAAATAAAATAAAATAAAATAAAATAAAATGTCAGCTGGGGGACAGGGACTGCATCCTCCTAATTTTTGTCTCCCTTGTACCAACACAGAGCCAGCACCCCTGTTTGAATGTGTATACACCTTCCTGTGCCAGGCACATGCCCACACTTCTGTGTGCTCAGGCTGGTGTGTGTGGGGTGTCTCTGGGTAAGCATGGGCATGACAAGCGTTGGGAGTGCACATTGACACAGCCCATGTGCTTGCGTCTCAGTGTGGCCATGTGCATGAAGCTAGCACACCTGAGCCTGTGGGCATGGGAATACATATGTGTCTGCCTTTCTTCTCTCTTCAGTTTTCTGCCCTCTACTTCCTTGGGTCAGAAAAGCAGGAACTTTTCTCTTGGCAGGAGGAATATTTAGTAACAGGGACAAAGTGAGGACACTGCAATCCTTGTAGTTTCTCCTGGGAAAGCCTCTTTCTTTCTGAGGCCTCTGCTCGCCTTCTTTGCTCTCTTCTCCCCTCCTTTTTCTATTGCACATCTCTTTGCTTCCCCGCTTCGGGAGGAAGCTCATCTGAGCTCAGGCTTTGCTGACAAGGCCATTTGGGCCCATTAGTTGCCTCCTAATGAGTGACTGCCTTCTCAGCCCCTCCCCCCACCGCAACTGGGAGGGAGGGATCAATTAGCTGCTGTCGTAAACACACACACACACACACAAACACACACACACCCTTACACGTGTATTTATGCTTCCACGTATATATGTACACGTCACATATGATCATAAATACACTCATAGCAAATACAAATACATCTTCTCTTCTTGACCAGTAATATCTCCTAGGGTTCCCCATTCTGCTCCTTGTTCTCTTCACCAAGAAGAACCATGGCCAACCCCACACTCCCCAGCTCAAACCCAGATTCCCATGATTCCAAATGAAGTTCAACTCTCATGTTTTATAGGCGGCCAAATTGAAGCTCAGAGTAGGCAGGTGACTTGTCCAAAATCCTTCAGTCAGTTAGAAGCCAAGCAACAAGCCACAACCCTATGCCATCTGATGCCCAGAGCAGTGCTACTGCAGCCAAGAGAGAAATGGGGTGTCCCACGCAGGCCCATCCTGATCATAACAGAGCTGTGGGACTTTGAAGGTAGCACGTCTAGGTTAAGGTGTGCAGACATGATCCTGAAGGTGATGGGGACTGGAGAGGCTCTGCCATGTACCAAGGAGGGAGAGGGTAGGCTTTCAAGGAGGACTGCCTTGTCCCCTGGGTTGGCCTGGCCTGGAAATTGTGGAGAGAGGGGTCCAGTCTCAGTCCCCCTCTGGCTTCTGCAAGTCTCACCATGGCTGTCTCTCCCTCCACTGAGTACTGACCTCAGGAATCCTCGATTCCTGGCAAGCTCACTCTTGGCCAGAGTACCCTGTTCCAAAGAGTGTCCTCTGGGGGAAGATAGGTTCCATCCTGGCCCTGGCCCTGGCCTGTTCTCCAGATTCCACACTAGGATGGGAGGTGTGAGGACTGGGTCCAGGCCTGAGGCACACAAGACCCAGCAAGTCCTGCATGACCAGCCTAGGCCACCTGGGTCAAAATGCCGTGGCACCACTGTGGCAAGCCGCTTGGAGACACTCATAACAAATACACATACATCCTCAGCAGCTGGGGTTATGGCTAAGTCTTAGCAATTTATGTCTCCTAAGGTCCCAGCCCTGCCAGGGACCCAGGCCCTGAATGAAAGAGCTGAGGATGGGTCTGAGGGGCCCTTGGGCCCTTGGGGAAACTTACCCAGGAGGGGTCACGGCAGGGGCAGGGGCTTCCAGAGCCTCCTTTCACCCCAGAAGCTGGAAATGATACTCTCCTTGCCCCCACTCAGTCCCTCTCCCAGAGGCGGGTGTTGCGGGAGGGCTGCAGTTCTTGTCTACAGGCCCCTTTTCTCCCTGGGAGCACCAGACCCCACCTCCTCTCCCCATCCTGAGTCCCTGGCTGGGAGGTACTGTGGAGACCGAAGCCTATCACCTGCCACTCTCCTTAGCCCTTGAGGCCTCAGTGAAGTCGGCCGGGGCTTGAGGGGCATCCTGTGAGCCCATCGCTTGGCTGATCTGGGTCTCAGTCAAGTCCCCAGGCCTGCTCCCTGGCCTCCCCCTCAGCAGGGCTCAGCTCAGCAAGTACTCCCCTAGATTAAGTTTCCAAAGGGAATGTCCTTTTCCAGCACAGCCCTCGCCCTACCCTGAAAGGCTCAGAGCAGCAGAGTCTTGGCTCTTGGGGTGTTGAGCCATCAGGTGCCAGCAGGGTATGGAGGAGGCAATGGGCCCTGGGGCAAGGGCACGAGGGCACACAGGCTCCAGGTCAGGGAGACTTGGGCTGAAATCCTAACTTCCACTTAGTACCTGAGTGACCTTGGAGAGCTATGCCACTTTTTTCCTAGAGAGCTTGTTAAAATGCAGTACCGGGCTGGCGTGGTGGCTCACGCCTGTATTCCCAGAACTTTGGGAGGCCAAGGCAGGAGGATCACCTGAGGTCAGGAGTTCAAGACCAGCCTGGCCAACATGACGAAACCCCATCTCTACTAAAAGTACAAAAATTAGCCAGGTGTGGTGGCACATGCCTGTAATCCCAGCTACTCGGGAGGCTGAGGCAGGAGAATCGCTTGAACCCTGGAGGTGGAGGTTGCAGTGAGCTGAGATCACACCACTGTACTCCAGCCTGTGGATGGAGCAAGACTCCGTCTCAAATTTAAAAAAATTAAATTAAATTAAATGCAGTACCCCATTTTTGAGAGATTTCTTTCTTTCTTTCTTTCTTTCTTTCTTTCTTTCTTTCTTCTTCTTCTTCTTCTTCTTCTTCTTCCTCTTCTTCTTCTCCTTCCTCTTCTTCTTCTTCTTCTTCTTCTTCTTCTTCTTCTTCTTCTTCTTCTTCTTCTTCTTCCTTTTTTTTTTTGAGACAGAGTCTTTCTCTGTAGCCCAGGCTAGAATGCAGTGGCGTGATCTCAGCTCACTGCAACCTCTGCCTCCTGAGTTCAACCAAGTCTCTGCCTCAGCCTCTCGAGTAGCTGGGATTACAGGTGCCTGCCAGCACGCCCGGCTAATTTTTGTATTTTTTAGTAGAGATGGGGTTTCGCCATCTTGGCCAGGCTGGTCTTGAAATCCTGACCTAGTGATCCACCCGCATCGGGCTCCCAAAGTGCTGGGATTACAGGTATGAGCCACCGTGCCCGGTCAGAGATTTCTTAATGTGTAAAATGAGGAGAACAAAAGCTTCTCCACAAAGACTTCCTCGCAAGGATGAGAAGCCATGTATAATCTCTAATACTATTTACTTACATATGCATTGACAATTTTTGGAAGGGCATACCTCCGGAAATGGGAACAACAGGAGGAAGGACGGAGCCTTTTACCCTTCACTTTATTCCCTTCTGTCCTGTTTTAATTTTACTTCAAAGTGTGCTTTATTTTTATTTAAAGAAGGGAAGGGAAAGAAAAGATGAACCGCTCCCAGCCAAATAGCTGAGCCCTAGTTGAGTCAGTAAACATAGTCTTAATTGTTATCTGTTAAATAGTTAACAACCCATTCTTCACTGGGCATTGTTTCTGGGTGTGAAAGTGATTTGTAAATAAATTGCTGTATAAATGTTAGTTATGATGAACGACTAGGTAATGATGTATTTCTATGCACAATTATATATGTATGTAAGGTGGCTTGTCCTAAATATGAGTGAGTGTGTATATCCTACAGGGTAATTATGCAAATGTAAAGTGGTGGTGAAGAGCACACTGTCAATAGCCATGCTGCCTGGGTTTGAATCCTGAATTCAGTATCTACTGGAGATCCGATCTTGGGCAAGTTACTTAGCCTCTTTGTGTCTCAGTCATTTTGTCTTTAATATGGGGACAATTAAGCCAGGTGTCTCACAGCTGTAATCCTAGCAGTTTGGGAGGCTGAGGCAGGAGGATAGCTTGAGCCCAGGAGTTTGAGACCAGCCTGGAAAAGATAGTGAGACCCCATCTCTACAGAACAAAATAAATAAATAAGTAAAACAACGGGGATAATTAGCCGGGCATGGTGGGGTACCACTGCACTCCAGCCTGGGTGACACAGCAAGATGACCCCCTCTCTAAAATAAAAAAAATTAAAAATTAAAAAATAAAATGGAGATAATACTGATTCCATAGGATTACTGTGAAGGTTAAAGTGAACTAAGTCATGTAAAACTCTTAGAACATCCCCCAGCACATGGTAAGTGTTCAACAAATGTTTTTTATTTTGTGTATCTATGTGAGCATGTTAATGTTTCTCATCCCTTTAACAGGAGGAGCAGGTGGCCAGGCATGGTGGCTCACGCCTGTAATCCCAGTACATTGGGAGGCCAAGTGGGGAGGATCACTTGAGGCCAGGAGTTAAATATTAATAATAATAATAATAATAAAAGGAAGAACATTGTATGACCCTTCCTCCATTAGAGGGGCTTTGTGACTCTGTCCATCCTTTCAGTCTGTTTGTAGACACTTAACTTTGGTAACTGCGAGCATCTGGAGTGCTTGAGGAAGCTGGACTCACTCAGAGCCAGGGCCCCATTCTCACGGGGAGCCCTGGGAGGGGAGGAGCGACACACATCTAGCTTGCATCCCTCCATCGATGCTTCCAGGACACTCCTGGGGGTGGCAATGCACCCATTGTGCCCCTGGGTCACTCAGATAAAATATCACCTGAGCCAGGAGGGAACCATTGAGGGTGGGGGTAGAGAGAAGTAGGTCACTCTCAGAGTCCATCCTAGAGCCAGGGGCAGGGAGGGGCAAGGCGGGGGTGAGAGGGGTTTATAAGGGAGGCTCTGCAAGCTCAGGTCAGAGAGAGGTGTCATTCCAGCAGCAGTGGCAAGCTTAATTCCCCATCCTCTTCTGCAGGGTCAGCCTGCCCTCCCATCTACTCCACTCCCTTTTTGCTACTGATGCTGCTGGAAGGGCTGTTCCAGTGCATCCCACCTTTGGGAGGCACCTCTGGGAAATGCTGGGCTGCCAGGCAGGTTAAGCAGGTTTGAGAGAAGGTGGGAGGGGCCCTGACTTGGGGGAGGGACCTGGGCCTGGGATGGAGCCGGGTTTCTCAGGCACCCAGGCAGGTGGCAGCCTGAGGAGGGGTGCGAATGTGCTCAGAGCCACAGCCTAGCCTGGAGGGAGATGGGGGAGCTAAGACAGGCTGACCTCCACCCCTGGGCTGCACAGCCCCATTCCCAGTATAGGCCCTATGTCTCAGAGAGCTGCAGAAGTCAGAGATTCTGAACGCAAAACTGGGATGTAGGGTCAGGCAAGGGCTTGTAAGACTCATGGGCAATGTAATTTAAAATGGGACCTACCACTCTACCCCCTCCATGAGGCATGAGCACATGCACCTGGGAAATCATCACATGTCGGCTTGTGTGTATTCATCACACAAGCACACACTGTCACACACCTCACCCGCAGGCACGTGTACACAATCATGAACACATAGATACTCGCAGGCACAGACACCATACAGGGATGGTGCTGGAGCCCAGAGTACTCTCTCTCGCTTTCCAGGTTCAGAAATCAGATCCTGGGAGTTTAAATAGTGTGACCAAGGGCCACCTTTGGAGGGTCCCCAAAGCCCTCTTCAGGCTTTTCTCTCCTAAGAAGCCACTTTTTTTTTTTTAAATTTTAGAGCAAACATCAGCCAGAAGCCACTCTTGCCTAATGCCCTGCAGCCATGCTCTCCCTCCATATGTCTTTTGTCCCTCTGTGGAGTGGCTGGCCTTCCAATACTGCCACATTTGTGTGCACACCTGAGGTCTGACCCCTTCCAGGACTCCGACTTGGGGGCACCTGGAGGGCTAACTCCTCCCTGATCAGGGTTTTTCCCCCAGGGACACTGCTTTATTTATTTATTTTTATTTTATTTATTTTTTTTGAGACGGAGTCTCACTCTGTTGCCCAGGCTGGAGTGCAGTGGTGCGATCTTGGCTCACTACAAACTCTGCCTGCCGGGTTCATGCCATTCTCCTCCCTCAGCCTCCTGAGTAGCTGGGACTACAGGCGCCTGCCACCAGGCCTGGCTAATTTTTTTTTTTTTTTTAGTAGAGACAGGGTTTCACCATGTTAGCCAGGATGGTCTCGATCTCCTGACCTCCTGATCCACCCGCCTTGGCCTGGGATTTCAGGCTGTGAGCCACCACAGCTGGCCGGGACACTGCTTTAGAAGGGAGTCAGTGAGTTCCGGCGAGGAGGTCAAGAAAGCTGAGGCGTAGGTGGGCAGGAGGGCTGCGGCAGTGAGGAGAGCCTTGGTTTGGGCAGGCATCTCACATTGAGGCTGGCCACCCAGATCCATGTGCCTCCTGCACACAGACACCTCACCTGGAGGGGTGTGAGGAGCAGAGAGGAGGAAGAGCATGGGGCAAGTTGGTGAGATGAGCCATATGGGCACACGTAGGGGAAGGTGCAGGCGACAGTCTTCCTATTTTATTTTGGGGGTAAGTGGATATATGTAATACTTGTCCCCAGATACTCACGCTTATACATACACAGGTTCTTACACACATGAAAACATTCTTAAAGCAGACACACCATATAGACCTGGAATTTCACCCACAGATGCCCACTGTCACCCCTCACCCTCAGCCCCTACGCTGCCCTGCTTCTCACACACATGTGCTCACTCTCACATGCCGGCTGATGCCCAGCTTCTCTGGCTCAGGCTCTGAACAGACAGAAGAATGTGATAAAATCGACAGCTGAAAACTGTCCTGAGAGCAAAGCTGTACTTTGTTGAGAAACCTGAGCCCTTATTGGAGGAATACAAGTGTCTGTGTCTGGGGGCTCGGGGCTCGGGGAGGTGGTGGGGTGGCCTCCCAGGGCGCCTGTGGCCACTGGGCTGTTTCCATCATAAAAAAAAAATGATGAAAGGAGCCGGTCAGTGAGAGCATGGCTGTGAGTAAATAAAGCTGCCACCTTTGACCCTTGGAGGCCAGAGCTCATCCCATAACGAATGCTCATTAGGGAGGGGATGCTCAGTCCCATCCCAGGTTCTCCAACACCAGAGGCCCAAGGCCAGACTCCCAAGGCGGAGGGGATATGAGAACCCCTGTGTGAGGCTAGGGGACCTGTACAGTGAGTAGGGGGTGGAGAAAGGAACAGGGGATGTGGGAGGGGGTTGGGGACATTAGGGAAAGGATGATGGTCATCGGGGAGGGATGAGGACTGGCAGGAGAGCTCTGACTTCTGGCTCCCCCTCCCTGGACTCCTCTCTCTGCAGCCTCTCCAGGTCTCTTCTGCTCTTGGGCTCTGAAACAAGCATACATCTCCCTTCTCCTGCTTAAGGCTCGGTTTGCTTATTTTTCTAATCATCAGGAACTACAGGCAAACAGGGGTTAGCAAAAATAACAGACACAGGGCAAACTACAAAGTCACCAGGAATCCCAGAAAGGTTGAGAAGTGGTTGATTCTGGCTTTGATTCAGAAATAAAAGTATTGGCCAGGCACGGTGAGTCATGCCTATAATCCCAGCACTTTGAGAGGCCAAGGCAGTTGGCCTGCTTGAGCTTAGGAGTTCGAGACCAGCCTGGGCAATGTGGCAAATTGAAGAAGAAAAAGAAAGGAAGGGAGGGAGGGAGTGAGAGAGGGAGAGAGGGAGGGAGGGAGAGAGGGAAGGAAGGAAGGAAGGAAGGAAGGAAGGAAGGAAGGAAGGAAGGAAGGAAGGAAGGAAAAGAAAGAAGGAAGGGGAAGGAGGGAGGGAAGCAGGGTGGGAAGGAGGGAAGGAAGGAAAGAAGGAGAGGGAGGGAGGGAAGGAAGGAAGGAAGGAGAGGGAGAGGGAGGGAGGGGGGAAGGAAGGAGAGGGAGAGAGGGGGGAAGTAGGTAAGGAAGAAAGGAGAGGGAGGGAGAGGGGAAGGAAGGAAGGAGAGGGAGGGAAGGAAGGAAGGGAGGGGAGGGAGGAAGGGAGGGGAGAGAGGAAGGAAAGAAGGAGAGGGAGGGAAGGAAGGAAGGAGAGAGAAAGGGAGAAAGAAAGAAAGAAAGAAAGAAAGAAAGAAAGAAAGAAAGAAAGAAAGAAGGAAAGAAAGAAAGAAAGAAAGGCAAAGAAAGAAAGATTGCCAAACCCACATCCCATGGGTCTGTCTCAAACTCCTTTCCTACAGATCTGTTCAGCTCAGCACCGGGCAGTCCTGGCTTGGAGCAAAGCTCAATAAAGTTGACCATATAGACAAATAAGTGGGTATATAGATAAATGCATGGGTGGATGAATGAAAGAAGGCTCTTGGTCATCAACCCCAACTCTGTCTGGGTTCAAACTTCAAGCACTTATGTGGGGCTGGCCGCTCTGTGGGGCCAGGCAGGATCCTCTTCCCCTTCTCTGCAGCTGACCTCTGGGCTCCCCTCCCCGCAGGGCTGACATTCACTTTATTCTGTAGTCACCTTGGCTCTTACAGGCTCACCTGGTCCAGTCTCAAGAGAAGAAAGCACTTTGCGATGTGGCTCTGAAAGACTCCTGCGCTGTGTGTCTCTTCATCCTCTGTGGACCCAGCAGCCGCTCCCTTTGTAGCCAGAGGCTACTATGTGGCCACTAAGTAGGTCCTGGAAAGTCCTATTTTGGCTAATTTTAATGAGTGATATGATAATAAAATGTAGCAATAAACAAAGTTTTTACCAAAAGACAAGAAGACTCCCAGGTTTTACATCAGGACATACAGGCAACAGTGATAAGAAACAGATCACTATACTTCCCAACCCTGCCACCCCATCTGTCCCTGACTTAGAAGGAGGAATAGAAAGAGGAAGTTCAAGAAAAGCATCCCTATTTTTCGGTAAGGGTGAAGTTGCTGGAGGAAGCCCAGCACAAGGACACTCCAGGCAAGACAGAGTTAGCAGGAGGCCAGTCCTCCGCTTGGGGGGCTGTCTCTGTCCCGTAAGACATGCCTGCAGCCACATGCCCAGAACTTGGCCTTTCTTTATGCCCCAGACACAATGCTTATTTTCCCTGAATCCCTGAGAGTGACCTGGCTGGGTCTTTGTCCCTGGGGGAAATAGGGAAGCTGAACCCCCAAATGGGGAGGAGGAATCCAAGGTAGCTGACCCCTGTATATTCCCACTAGATGCTTGGTCTGCACCAATGGCCCCCTCCTGGCCAAATTTCTCTTGCCGCATCAGATGAAGGAGAAAACCAGATGGGTTCAGCTTCAAAAACCAGCCAAAGACCCAGGAGACAGAGGCATCACGGAAGTCAATCACCATTTTCTGACTCCCCTGTTAGAGTTCCCTCAACTCAACTCCAGCCTGAATCATCGCCAACTTTTCCTAAGTTACTCTGGGACAGACACTATTCTGTGGGCTTTACATGAATTTAACCCTCACAGGTGCTCTATGAAGAGGTGCTGTAATTATCCCCAATTCCAGATGAGAAAACTGAGGTCTAGAAAGGTCAAGCTACTGGTCCAAGGTCACCCAGTTATTATTATTATTATTATTATTATTGAGACGGAGTCTCGCTCTGTCGTGAGGCTGGAGTGCAGTGGCGTGATCTCAGCTCCCTACAACCTCCGCCTCCCGGATTCAAGCAATTCTCCTGCCTCCACCTCCCGAGAAGCTAGGACTACAGGCACCTGCCATCACGCCCAGCTATTTTTTTTTTTTTCTTTTTTTTTGACGGAAAGCTCGCTCTGGATCGCCCAGCCCGGAGATGCAGTGGCTGGATTCAGCTCACTGCAAGCTCCCGACTCCCGGGTTCATGCCTTCTCCTGCCTCAGCCTCCCGCAGTAGCTGGGACTACAGGGCGCCCACCACCTCGCCCCGGCTGGTTTTTTTGTATTTTTCTTTTTTTTTTCTTTTTTTTTTTTTTTTTTGAGAAGAGGTCTCGCTCTGTCACCCAGGTGGAGTGCAGTGGCCGGCCGGATCTCAGCTCACTGCAAACTCCGCCTCCCGGGGTTTACGCCATTTCCTGCCTCAGCCTCCCGAGTAGCATGGACTACAGGCGACCCAGCCACCTCGCCCGGCTAGTTTTTTGTATTTGTTTTTTTAGTAGAGAACGGGGTTTCACCTGTGTTAGCTGGGATGGTTCTCGATCTCCTGACCTCGTGATACGGCCCGTCTCGGCCTCTCCAAAGTGCTTGGCTTACAGGCTTGAGACACCGCGCCTGGCACTATTTTTTTTTATTTTAGTAGAGTTGGGATTTCACCATGTTGGCCAGGATGGTCTCGATCTCTTGACTTCACGATCCGTCCGCCTTAGCCTCCCAAAATGTTGGGATTACAGGCGTGAGCCATGGCGCCCAGCCCAGTTTTTATTTTTTTATTTTTATTTTATTTTATTTTATTTTATTTTTTGAGACAGAGCCTTGCTCTGTGGCCCAGGATGGAGTGCAGTGGTGCAATCTCGGCCACTGCAACCTCCGCCTCCTGGGTTCAAGCAATTCTCCTGCCTTAGCCTCTGGAGTAGCTGGGATTACAGGCACACACCACCACACCTGGCTAATTTTTATATTTTTAGTAGAGACTTATTGGGCAGGCTGGTCTCAAACTCCTGACCTCAGGTGATCTGCCTGCCTCAGCCTCCCAAAGTTCTAGGATTATAGGCGTGAGCTATCGCTCCCGGCCTTGCCCGGTTTTTAAGTGGAAGATTGGAATTGGCACCCCAGTCATCTGGCTTCTAGGTGGCTGGCAGGTATCTGAGTCTGGTTAGGGGACAGGAAAGCACAGGCTCAGGATCAGATTGGAAGATGAGTAAGTATCCCCAGCTAGCTTCCCTGGAGCTCTGCTGCCAGGACCCCTATCGGACCCACAGCAGGTAGAGGCACAGCCCTTTCACAGCAGCACCAAGGTCTCCTCTGTGCTGACAGAAAGATGCAAACACATCCCTCTCCCTTCCCCATTTTACCGAACTCCTACCTTCTCAGCAACAAAAAACTTCATCAACATTAAACACCACCATGATGTATGTTTACATCAATCATAATGCTTCATCCCTTAATCTTTATTAACGTTAAAACCAGCAGTGGCTCACACCTGCAATCCCAGCACTTTGGGAGGCTGAGGCAGGTGGATTGCTTGAGCTCAGGAGTTCGAGACCAGCCTGTGCAACACGGTGAAACCCTGTCTCTACAAAAAATAAAAAAATTAGCCAGACATGGTAGTGTGCACCTGTAGTCCCAGTTGCTCAAGAGGCTGAGGTGGGAGAATCCCCTGAGCCCGGGAGTTTGAGGCTGACGTGAGCTGCGATCATACTACTCCATTCCAGCTGAGCAGCAGAGTGAGACACACACACAAGCTAAAACCTGTGCTTTTTCTGAGTTTAGCCTGTTAAAGTATACCGTCTTCTTCAAATTTTTAAAAATTTAACATGCTTTTTTTTTTTTTTTAAAGATAAGATCTGGCTCTATCACCCAGGCTGGAGGGCAGCGACGCCACCTTGGCTTATTGCAACCTCCACCTCCCAGGCTCAAGCCATCCTCCCACCTCAGCCTCCTGAGTAACTGAGACTACAGGCATGGCACCATCACACAAAGCTAGTTTTTGTATTTTTTGTAGAGATGGGGTTTCGCCATGTTGCCCAGGCTGGTCTCAAACTCATGAGCTCAAGTGATCTGCCCACCTCAGCCTCCCAAAGTGCTGGGATTACAGGCATGAGCCACTGCACCCAGCATGCATTGTTGGTTTTTATATTTTTAAAAAAATTGAGACAGGGTCTCGTTCTGTCACCCAGGCTGGAGTGCAACGGCACAATCACAACTCCTGGGGTCAAGCAATGCTCCCACCTTAGCCTCTTGAGTAGCTGGGACTACAGGCATGTGACACCATGCCTGTTTGCCTATTTTTTTTTTTTTTTTTTTCTGTAGAGACAGGGTTTTGCCATGTTGCCCAGGATGGTCTTGAACTCCTGGGTTCAAGTGATCTACCCACCTTGGCCTCTCATGGTTCTGGGATTATAGGTGTGAGAATTCCCCAATTCCCTGTCTAGCCTATTTTTATTTTTATATGATATAAAATAACTTAAATTTATTTTTAAGTAGTAAAGCTTTTTGCAACACCATTTATTGGTAATGTTCTTTTCCCCGTTTTCTAACACCTATATTAAATTCTTAGGTGCGATTATGTTTCTTTCTAGGCTCTATTCTGCCCCATTGATTTAAGTGCCAGTTTTGATGCCTACACTACATTGCTTCCATTTAATTACCCTAAAGCAAAATGTTTTAACATCTGGCCAAACTTGCTCTTCTTTAGAAAATTATTTGACGGCCGGGCGTGGTGGCTTACCCCTGTAATCCCAGCACTTTGGGAGGCTGAGGCGGGCGGATCACAAGATCAGGAGATCAAGACTATCCTGGCTAACAGGGTGAAATGCTGTCTCTACTAAAAGTACAAAAAAAAGAATTAGCCGGGCATGGTGGCGGGTGCCTGTAGTCCCAGCTACTTGGGAGGCTGAGGCAGGAGAATGACGTGAACCCGGGAGGCAGAGCTTGCAGTGAGCCGAGATCACATCACTGCACTCCAACCTGGGCGACAGAGCGAGACTCCGTCTCAAAAAAAAAGAAAAGAAAGAAAATTATTTGACAGGTTCACCTATTTACTCTTTCATGTGAAATGTAGAATCTTTTTGTTTTTCTGAGTTCCAAGAAAATGAGTTTTTGGTTAGTAGGGCATTAGGTCTATGAATTGCCTTGGGAAATACTGATATTTTATAATGCATGGCGTCTTCACCTAGAATGTGGCACACTGCACCATTTTCCTGTGTTGTGTTTAGCAGTTTGATGGGCTGTGTGCTATTCCTTTGTGCTGATGTCCCCTAGTTGACTTAACCATTTCCCCAGTGTTGGGTATTTGGATTGCTTCCAAGGTTGAACTATTACGAATAGTGCTGCTATAAACATCTTTGTACAAATTGCTTTTTCATTTCCTTGGGATATGGTCCCAAAAGTGAGATTATGTGATCAAAGGATATGAACAGTACTGTGGCTTTTGTTACATAACCCAGGGAGGATGGAACCAATTCGCAGCACCACCAGCAACATATGAAGAAATAGCTACTTTTCCCTTACAAACCCTTAAACAGCATGAAGACTTAAAAGGGTAACTTGTTCCTAAGAGAAACAAACCACAACTACCTGAGGACAAAAGGGGGAGTTTGAGAGCACAGGGTTCTTTTTTTTTTTTTTTTTTGAGACAATAGTCTCTCTGTTGCTCAGGCTAGAGTACAGTGGCACGATCTCTGCTCACTGAAACCTCTGCCTCCCAGATTCAAGGGACTCTTGTGCTTCAGCCTCCCATGTAGCTGGGATTACAGGCATGCACCACCATACCTGGCTAATTTTTGTATGTTTAGTAGAGATGGGATTCGCCATGTTGGCCAGGCTGGTCTTGAACTCCTGGCCTCAAGTGATCTGCCCGCCTCAACCTTCCAAAGTGCTGGGATTATAGGCACGAGCTACCATGCCCAGCTGAGAGCAGAGTTCTAAGGAGCATGGATCTCACAGCCAGAGGCAGGCTGCCCACCTCTCTCCCCACCTGTGGCAGCCCTGCTGCCCCAGACCTTTTCAGAACCCAGTTCCTTGTCAGTGTGGGAACCTGGTTTATTCTTATTTATTTAGCATACATTTTATAGTATTATATTATGTGATGGGTACTAGTCAAAGCACTTTACAAATACTAACTCACTGACTCCTCATAATAAGCTCATGAAGTAGATCATAATTTTACTGATGAGAAAACTGAATCAGATAAATTTTCTTTCTTTCTTTCCTTTTTTTTTTTTTGAGACGGAATCTTGCTCTGTTGCCCAGGCTGGAGTGCAGTATCATGATCTCGGCTCACTGCAACCTCCACCTCCCAGGTTCAAGCAATTGTCCTGTTTCAGCCTCCCAAGTAGCTGAAACTACAGGTACATGCCACCATGTCCAGCTAATTCTTGTATTTTTAGTAGAGATGGAGTTTTACTATGTTGGCCAGGCTAGTCTTGAAATCCTGACCTCAGGTGATCCGCCTGCCTTGGCCTCCCAAAGTGCTGGGATTACAGGCATGAGCCACCACTCCCGGCTGAGTTAGAGAAATTTTCTCTGGGTCACATAGCTAGTAGGATTCAAGCTGGGGCAGTCTGACATGAAATTGTTAACCATCTGCACCACTCCATTGACTAGGAACAGGCACTTCAGCTTGTAGTTGCCCTTCTTTTTGTGGGTCCTGCCTTTGTCGCAGCAGCCCCAATCCTAAGGAGGACCCTAAGTCTTCCTGTCCTGGGTTTCAGACCTTCTTACACTGGCCTTCTAGTTACTTCTGTCTCTTATACAGCCACCATCTGTGGGATCCTGCCAAGTGCCAGGCATTGAGCTAAGCACTTTTACATCTTTCAATTTGTTTTAACTTTCACCACAATCATATGGGATAGGTAGCATATCTCCATTTTATAGGGGAGGAAACAGTAGATCAGAGAGGTTAAGTGCATTACCCAAGACCACACAGCTAGTGAAGTGGCAGAGGAAGAATTTGAGCCCAAGTGGCCAAATATCAATGCCTTTGGTTTTTCCATTATACTTGGCTCCAATCTGGCTCCACTCTGGCTCCCTGAAGCCCCACCGGTTTACCCTAGTCCACTCCTCTGTCCTGATTGGTTTTCTTGAAGTACACAGAGGTAGAAACAAACTCTTTGGTGTAGCTCAGCTGTTCTTCCTAGCCATGGTCAGGCTTTATCAGGCATGGCCAGGCCGTGATCAGGCCTGGCTTTATCAGGCCCCAAGTGGCCACACCTTCTGCTTTTTGGAACTGAGAGCCACTCCCTGAGAGAGGCCCAAATAGCTCCTTCCTTTCTTTTTTCAAAGTCCACACCCCACTGAAGCCTGCCCACTAGGTTCCTATTTCCTGTTTTAAGCTCTTCAGTTGGCTTACAGAGTGCAGATGATGGGCAGGCTCTGATTCCAATGAATAGGCCACACCCCTCAGCATAGACTTTTGCTCTTCCTACTTCTCTAGGTTCTCCGGGATGATTCATAGCCCAGGTACCTTCTGGGGAGTGGTTTTTACCAATACCGTCATACGATTGCACAAGGCCCAAATACATTGAACGCATTATAATATGTACACAGAATTCCCATCAAGGATAAGAGAAACCACTTTCCTCAATCCTGGCAAACTCTGGGATATTCTGTGGCAGCATCACCTTTGGAAACAATGCTTGGCAGTTGATTGGTTGTGCATTTATGTGTGCGTGTTCTTTTGTGCGGACATGCACACCTGTGTGGTTGTATGCATCTCTGAGTGCATGCTTTTCAGTGGGGGATAGTACAGATGCGTGTCTGCATAGCTGGACCCACTTCAATGATGGTCAATGTGTTATGCTTAGGAGTTTGCATACACGTTTTTGAGAGTGAGGAGTCTGTATGTACCTCTGAGTTTGTGTGTGTGTGTGTGTGTGTGTGTGTCTGTGTGTGTGTGTGTGTCTATATACTATGTACAAGTCATGTGAAAGGCCTGGTTAGGAAGGTTTCCCATACCCAGAGCACTTAGAAAAGACTCAGGAAGAACACTGGCCAGAAGACGTGGGGTAGAGAGAAGGTCTAATCCTTCATAAATAAGCAGAGGGATGTTGTGGTCAGTCAGAAATGTCCCCAGGCGGATTAAGGCAGGTTTTCAGCATTCGGCAAAGTCACTTGTAACCCAGGACAAGAATTGTGGGTGGGAGTTGGGGGTAAGTTTGTGCTGGCCAGATTAGGTCTAGCCCCAGTTTTAAGGGGCAAGGGACAGAAGAATATAGTAAAGCATACACTGTCCCCCCATTCAACAGGCTCTGGGCCCCATCCTGTCCCCTATGGCCTTTCAGAGGCCGGCACAATTCGACCTTGATGGAGAGGTGGTGGCTGCTGGAGTGGGGCTCCAGGAGGCCTACAAAGAGGCCTTGTTAGTGCCCCTCACTCTTCTGCTTGCTCCAAAGGCAGAGAGGCCTCTTTCTTCCAGAAGCTGCTCAAAGGTTTTGCTGACTTCAGAAGCAAGGAGGAGGAGGGAAGAAGGAGAGGAGGCCTCTGAGGTGGGGAAACTTTTGCTGAGATTGCAGGCTCCCCAGCCCCTCCCTGGTTCCTCATTACTGAGTCCTTGGGCATGAAATTTCTTTTTATTTGAAGGCCGAGAAGAACCAGGGGTTGTGTTAATGACCAGCAAGCAACAGGGCAAGAACTAGGCAGGGGGCTGGCTCTCTTGACCTTGAAATCCTGTCTGCACTTTTCTGCTGTGCCTATCCCCTATTTTCCCAGATCTCTGTCACCTTAGCCCTGCCCTCTTAATGGGACCCTAAAGAAGACTCAAGAAGAGGGGTTAGGGAGGCAAGAAAGGCACACAGTATGTCTGAGGAACTCATCAACTGAGTCCGGAAAATTGAGCAGGACTGAACCAGTAGGGAAGACGTACATCTTACATAAAGGTCAGTGCAATCACAAGAAAGATAGGAAAACAGAGGTACCCCAATAAATTAGGAAACATTTACACTGTTTCTTCTTTATGTTGATACTGACAATGGCTTGATGAATTAGAAGACAGAATTCACTATACCTCTCATAAGCAAGAAAAGCAAGAGTTAGAGCAGTTAACTGATCTGTTTACAAACACACTATAAAAGCAGTGTGATTATAACTTTATATCCTGTGACTACACCCATGTCTCTGTGACTCCAAATCTGTGATCCAAAAAAGGATTGTTTTGTTTTGTTGTGTTTTTTGAGACAGAGTCTGGACCTGTCACCCAGGTTGGAGTGCAGTGGCACAATCATGGCTCACTGCAGTGTAGAGCTCCTGGGCTCAAGTATCCTCCCACCTCAGCCTCTGAAGTAGCTGGGACTACAGGCATGCACCATCATGCCCAGCTACTTTTTTATTTTTTGTAAAGATGAGGTCTTACTATGTTGCCCAGGCTACTCTTAAATTCCTAGGTTCAAGTGATCCTCCTACCTTGGCCTCCCAAAGTGCTGAAATTACACATGTGTACCACTGTGCCTGGCCAAAAACGGTAGTTTTAAAAAATTGTGTGCTCTTGGCCACTTGAGGAGGGACTCACGAACTGTGCTCTGAGAATGTGCAGGGAGGCGGAACTTTGACTTCGTTTTTGAAGTAGGAGTGGAAATTTTCTTTCCTTTTTGTGGGGCTGGGCATGGGGATAGGGGTTGTCAGGGCTTTGCACCCAAGGAATGACTGGGGAAGGTGTGAGCGTTTCTATCAGTTGGTACAACAGGACTAAGGGCAGCCAGCGACTGAGGCAAGGTACTACAGATGGAACGAAAGTAAGTGCAGCGCCTTGAATGGAGAGGGAAGGGGTTTGGATCCCCACCACCAAGGCAATGCGAAGCCTTGAGCAATTTCCGAGAGGGGGAAGAACAAGGCTTTCTCCCCTTTAGGGGAGAAAACTTGGGCCCCTCCCAGCAGTGTGGATTCGGAAGAGAGGGGCTTAGCACCAGCTGGGACTAAACTGCTGCAGAAATAGATGATAAATGGAGGAGGTGAGGGTGCAGATGAGGCTCCCGGCTTCGGTGAGGCTGCCTCCGGAGAAGGGGCGCAGGGGGAACTCCTGGCCAAGAGGCCCGGGAAGGCTGGGAACCCAGCAGCCCTGAAAGAGGGCGCAGGCCGTGGTCTCCAGCATGAGGCGGCCACGCTTCGCTTTGGCCGTTCTTGCAGAGTGCGCGGCCCGGAAGCCGCGGGCTCTGCGTTCTGAGCCTCGTGCCTCATTGAGAGGTTATTAATAGGGAGTTTGTCTGGTGTCAGAGCGCAGACATAAACTGCATTAGCATTACCCCATAATCTTATTTAGTAAACGCTCATGCCGTTCCGTTTCCTGTAATTGCATTGGGAAGATGCAATATTTATGAAAGGGGAGAGGGGAATGTCACTGTTCATCTCGGTGCTGCAGTAAAAGTCCCAGGAAATAGGGTGCTGGCCGCCCAGGCCTGGCGGTGGGCCTGCGAGAATATCCAATGTTGGTGCCACATGGCCTCTGGGTGTCCCCCTGGCTGTCCCCAGCCCAGAGCTCCCTCCTCAACCTACCTCACTGAGCCTTGGGCAGCAGTGGAGGATGTGCCGGCATGGGCAGCAGCCATGTCTCCCCGTGGTGTTACCCCTCCCAGGTAGTGGTCCCTGGCGAATAGGGCACAAAGACCTCAGAAGCACTGAGTCCTTCTGGTGGGTGGAAGGCTCAGCCTTTGCCTAGCTCCCACCCTTAGTCAGGGTTTTCTTTTGCCAGGAGGCAAACTACTCCAGAGTTGAGTGGGATGGGGCTAGGGGTAGCAGTGGAGGTGAGGAAGTGGGTGATTTGGCAAGTAGGGGCGAGGGGGCAGTAGAGGGCAGCAGCAGGTGGGAGGGGTCCTGGCTGGGGCTGTGTTGGCCACTGGGATGATCCTGAATACCCAGTGCAGCCTGGGACTCCTAGGATGGTTTCCCTCTTCCACCGCCCTAAGAACCCTGAACCTGGATCCCTAGGGCACCTCACATATACACTCAGTCCAGAACCAGGTATCTGGCTTCGCAGTGGAGAAGGCAAATTGCCCCGTGGGACTAAGGGGCATGCCCCGTGCCCACTTCCCCGAACATTCTGGTCTGCAACAATCTTGGGTGGAGTTCAACAGCCAGGGAAGTCTCACTGGTGTCCAGAACACCTCTGGGTGGGTATCTGCTGGTGACAAGCAGAGACTCTGGTCTGCCCCTAGGCACTTGCAGTTCAGGGACAGACACACAAAGTCTCCGCCCTAGGAGCCACGGGCCACCTAGGTCAGAGGAGTTATTTCCCAGCCACATATCGGAGGCTTCCTGTGTGTTGTGGAGTGGGTGGGGGAGATCTGTGAGCCTAACCTCAAAAGGGCTACAAGTACTGGAACAGTCCAGATATCAAGGATGTCAGGAGTGGAAGAGCTGAAGAGAAACTGCTGGTGCTCCATCCCAGGAAGGTGGAGCCCATGGCAGGTAGGGGAGAATGGGAAAAGTGAGGTGCCAGGAGCCCCACTGTAAATTGCTGGTGGTCGGGTCTAGGGGTGAGGTGGCTGCAGAAATCTGGGCAGACAGGAGGGCAGGTGCCAGGCAGTGACTTTATGTGGGACCTAGGGCAGTGCTGGGACTCAGGCCCAGCTCCCTGGTCTTGAGGCTACTGTGGCTCCCAGGGATGGAAGCTTCGTCTCCTTACAAATCCCATCCTTGCCTCACTACACACAGCTCTAATAATTCCTGCCCTGTAGTACTTGTGCACTTTACCATATCCACACCCCCCAGCATCCCACCCCACTGACAGGGGCTGACAGCTCTGGATGCTCTTGCACACTCGGGCACATGGCTGCACACCCAGACACACTCGCTCACCTCAGGCTCATACCACACTCAGGAAGGCCCCTAACTGGTCTAATTCCCAGCAGTGACCTTCCCCGCACCCGCCCCTCGCCCCTCCCCGCTCTAGCTTCCCGACTTTGGTGGGGAAGGGGCACCGGAACGCAGGGCAGCTGAGAAGGACTGGGCGGAGGAGAGCCACGGCCCTCCCGGTGTCAGCTCCCTTGCCGCCGTCCCATTAATCACAGTGCGGCAGTCCAGTTGGGGATCCCGGGCGCCCAGGGCCGCCCGCAGCCCCCGGGACAATGGGATTATTTCCGGGGGGAGAGGCCGCCTCGGGCGGGAGCTCAGGCGGAGACACCTCCTTCCCTCAATCCGTCCCTCGGCACCCAAGGAGCGCCTGCGGCGGCCGGAGACGGGTGGCAGAGCGGACGCGGGTGGCGCGCGGGTGGCAGGGCCGGGCCGACCTAATTCAATTAGTTGGGCCGCCGTCGCCTCCGTGCGACTCCGGGCCCGCCGGGACTCCAGCTCTGGGCAGCTGCTCTTTGTGCGCGAAGACCATGCATATGGATGCGGTTCATCCCCCTTCGGCGCTCACCCCACCCACACCCACTTCTGGCACCTGCGGCTTGCCCCGCACCCCCCCAACTCCTTCCCCGCGAGGGAAGGCGACCGTGGACTCCCCAGGAAGGTTGAGAAACTGTGGTTGCTTTTGAGCTCCCTGTGGCCGTCTTCAGAGTATGTGTGAGAGGGGAGGGGGTGTTTTTGTTTTGTGTTTTGTTTTGTTTTGTGTTATCTGAGCAGGAAGATCTGTGTGGAAGTGAGCATGCCTGTACGTCTGTAGGAGTGTGGTTGGGTGTGTCTGTGTGTATCTGTGCACCAGCGACCCTAGGGCTGTGTGCACGGAGGGAGAAGGCTTCGTTTGGCTCTGGATCTCTGCTGCAGAGACTGAGTGGGGTGGGAGTGTTTGTGGGCATCTGCACATGGGTGCATAAAGGAGGCTTTGTGGGCACCTGTGGGGACTGCACACCGAGGAGTTTCTGTGTGTTCGTGTGCAAGGTGAGTGGGCATCTGTGCATCTGCGTGTGAGGGTGTTGCCTCTGTGCCAAGCCTGTGTCTGGAAGTCTTTGGGAGTTAGGTATTTCTGTGTGTCACCATTGGTGTATATGCTGTGCTTTAGTGTGCAGTCAGGACACCATGGGGAACATGTTAACCTCCCTCCCACACTACCACTGGCCAGCAGCTGGGTCTCCCCAGCTGTGGCCATTTTCTCCACCACTCCCCACCCCGCCTTGCTTTTCTGGTGGAGGAGGAGCTTGGCAAGTTAATATAAAACCTGCACTCCATCCACCAGGCTTGGGGTGGAGGCAGAGGCCTGGGTAGCCAGTTCCTGTCATCTTGAGGAGGGGTCCCAGTCGGTTTTCCACTCCCAGCATAGTCCAGCTCCGGCTCAGCAGGAGCCTGCAGCTTCCAATGTGCAAACAGTCCTGAGCACCCCCTGAAACAACTTAGACCTGCCCATGTCAAGGAGGCCCTAGCAGCTAGGAGGCACTGCATGACCCCCACCTCCACATCTTCAGCCACAGTTCAGGACTGGGTCCCCTGGGAGGCTGGGTTTTCTGCGCTTGGGCCTCTCCACCCACCCTTACTCTGAGGCCAAATCTGCACCCCCGGCAGAGGCAAGGAATTGAGATGAGAAATCTGGGTAGAGCTGGCCACTTCAGGGCCATCACCCACCCAGCTGGAAAGTTTGCCTCATTCCTCTGTTTTACTGCGCACAGGCAGAGTGAGGGATCTGCACACCTGTAGAGGTCCTTTCTGCAGACCGCAAAGGGAGCTTGCCAACCCCAGGAGGGAATAGGATGGCTCTTAGAAGGCAGCGGGGCCCTCAGAGGGCTGGTCCCACAGCTGGCTGGTGCTCTCTTGGCTTCTTCTCCCTCCCCCACACCTCAGTACAGGGCTTGGTTTCTGGACCCAGCACAGACCCACCTGGCCAGCAGAGTGGAGCCAAGGGAGACACCAAGGATGGGAGAGGTTGGGGCTGGTCCACAGCCCTGGGTCCTAGGCTCAGCTGCCCTACTGATGGGACTCACTGATGGGACTCCGAACTCTGTGCCCAGGGAGCCCTTTGAGAGCTGTCTGGGGAGAGCAGGGCCCTGGGGGTCTGTCCTTCCTTGAGCCTTCTCTTAGCCCACTCCTTACCTGCCCCTTTCCAGGTTTCTGGCATCCTTGGAGGTGACTCAGGATGGGAGATTCCCTAATCAAGGCCACCATGATCAAGACAGTGCTGGATGGATGGTGGAACCTGAGGGTCTCTGGGCCTCCCTTGGGAGGGAATTAGTAAGAGAGAGGCCTGAGGCCTTAGCTCAATGCCCAGGGGTAATGAGGCCAACAGGTTCCTTTAGGGTCAGAAGCCAAGCAGGAAGGGAAGACAGTGAAGGGAAGGGATCCCTACAGAAGCACCCTATTTCTGAAGCATCCGCCTGCTGGGCTCTGATTGAGAGGAGAGGGCAGGGGAGGAGAAGAAAATTGCCTACCCCTACACAAGGTGACAGCTAAGTGTGGCCTACAGCAGGGACATGTCTGTCTTCTGTCTGTCTGTCCTCTAGCCATTCAGAGTCTCTCCACTGATGGGAAAATGTGTGCCTATCCATTGGTGTTGGAGAGGTCTTCCATATCTTATATAAGAATTGGGTGGAGGGACAGGGGGCTGGCCTTGGAACACCCCCCAACCCTGAGGACTCGTTGAGCTGAGTCACTTGACCTACTCACTCCCCCCACCTCCTCAATCTAGGCTCCTAGAGACCCTCCTCCCCAACCCAGGGCTCCTGGGGTTAGAGTGTCTTTTACCGGGTCTTTAAGTCCCTAAGTCACTATAGGTGATCCTGCCTTTCCCACAGCAGGGAAAGTTTTCTGCCCCTTTTTTGAGACAAGTGGGAAGGCAGAGGGAACACCTTTGATACTAGGAATGCAAACCCCATTGGCCCCACCATGGACCGTGTCATGTTATACATCCCCTTACATATTTCTCAGTCCCCTTTCCCTACTATATATCCATTGGGTATACCCTGTGTCCCCCTCCCCGTGACCACAGGCCCATGCAGGGCCACTTCTCTGACAATTCCATTGGAATAAAAGACACCCCTCCCACTGTACACACTATCTGCAGCACGCAATTGTAGCAGAGAGATGCCCTCATCCCATCACAGGCACTCACTACAGAGAAACAGTTGTAAACACATACTCATCCTGTTGCAGAAAACACATTCACTTGCATTCTCACTGACACATGCATCCTCACATGACAAAATCCAGTTGTGTAAAATACCCAGATTCTCTTTTTCTCCTCCAACGCTCTTACCGACATGCATTTTGCTTGCAGTTGTATCCTAACAGCCTAACACAGTGCCTGATACATACTAGATGCTCTATAATTATTCATTGAATATATTGTTAAAATTGTCTCTTAAAGACATGCCCAGGACATCTGCACAGCCCTCTCAACCCTGACTGTCACACATGCTTTCCCATCCAGCTTTCCCCTCATGGATGCATGGTCCCACAAACACAAAGTAATTACGTTTCCACACATAACCGTAAGCTAAAGGACAACCCCTGGCCCGGGGGTCTCTTTCAGAGCGGGGAGGAGGAGATTGTGTGGGATCCAAAGGGGCCTCCCCTTGGGCTGAGCCCGTCCTTTCCTCCTCCCCCAGCCCTGGCCCTGGCCCCAGCTGCTCTTCTTTTAATTGGAGGCACTTTTTTATTCTGCAGGCCAGGGAGAGCTGGTGCTTGGGGGAGGGGTGTTACCAGGTGGCCTCAGAACCAGAGAGAAGGATCTGCAACTCACCTAGGTTCCTGCAAGACGGTCCTATGAGGCAAGAGCCAAGTTTAGGCTTAAGGGAAGCAGCTTGTAGTGAGTGGAGTTAGGAAAGCAGTGTTTACGTCTGGTCTGCCCCTTCCCAGCTTTCAGTGTCTTGGTTTTCTCATCTGTAAAATGGGGATAACATTACAGGATTAAAGATGAGTGGAGAGATCATTCTTCCAATTGAAGGCGGCTCACACATGGCAGGCGCTCTGTGAGTCCTGCTTTCTTCCCCTCCCTCCTCGTTCTTATCAGGGCTGTTTTGCAAGGCATGCAAAAGCACTGTGGAAACACAAGCTGCAGCGAATATAAACTTGTGTGAGTCTCCTCTCCTATTTCAGAAAACTTCCCAACCTTGCAACACCGTGCTCAGGTAACACTGCTCCCAGGAGAAGGGGTGGGGGCCAGAGGCCAGCAAATCCTGACCCTCCAGTCTCATCTTTCTAGGTAAGGAAGGGACAGAGAGGGTAGTCTTGGCCCTCAGCAAATACCCTGTTGGAAGACAAAGGCTGGGATTAAGCTGACTCACACAACCCCAGCACCTCATTGAGGGTAAAAGTTAGGGGTATCCCCAATTGGGATAAAAGTTGACTCTGATAAGCAGAAAAGGTGGGAGGGGGAAAAAGAAAGAAATCAGTCAAGGAAGCGGCTATGATAGCAGGGGAAAGTCAGTATATCCCTGGGCTGCTGGATTTTAATGAGAAGAGCTTGACAGTCATAGTGGTCCTTGTACAAGGTAGTGGTGACCTCTGCCAACTTTAAGTTGGGCCAACAAGGGTAAAGTCTCCTCCCAAGTACCCTGGACAACTGGCGCCAGATCTGAGGAGTTCAACAGGTGGATCAGGCAGATGCCAAAAGGGTTGGAAGACCATCTAAGCTAGAGATGTGCACATGGAAAGATAGGTGGTTTTGTTTTGTTTTTTTTTTTTTTAGTCTTGTAAATTTTACCTTCAACCAACTCACACCAAAGGATGTGGTTTTAACTGCAGCAGGTAAAACGGTGGTGAGACTAAAAGGAGTGAGGCAACTAGGACCCAGCCTAAAAAAAAGCTGCAGTACCCCTCCCCATAGTTTTCAGCCTCAAACAAGGAAAATAGCTCAGGTTTTGAGATTCCAGATCAGTCTTCTCTCTCTATGGAACTTGGAGCAAGTTTATTCTCTTCGCTGAGTCTCAGTTTTCATTTTCTTTTTAGAGATGGGGCATTGCTCTGTTGCCCAGGCTAGAGGTGAAATTATAGCACATTGCAGCCTCGAATTCCTGGCTCCAAGTGATCCTCTAGCCTCACCCTGCGGAGCAGCTAGGACTACAGGCACAGGCCACTGCACCCAGCCATTTTTTTCTTTTTAAAAATGAGATAAAATTCATATGCTACAATATTCAGCCCCTTTAAAATGCACAACTCAGTGGGTTTTAATATTTTTACAAAGTTATGTAACCATCCAGAATGTTTTCATCACTCCAAAAGGAATTCTGTATCTGTTAGCAGTCAATTTCCATTCCCTGCTGCCCCCAGGCCCCAGAAACCACTAACCTACTCTCTACCTCTGTGAATTTGCCTATTTTGGGCATTTCAGACAAGTGGAATCATATAATATGTAGCTTTTGTGCTTGACTTCTTTCACTAGCAGAATAGTCTCCTAGGTTCATCCATGTTATAGCATGAACCAGCATTTCCCTTCTTTTCCTTTTTATGGCTAAATAATATTCCATGTGTGGATATACCAAATTTTGTTTATCTATTCATCAGTTGATGGACCTCTGAATTGTTTCCCCATTTGGGCTATTATGAATAACACTGCCATGAACATTCATTCAATTCTCTCAATTATAAAAAATTGGGACATTTCTATTAACTTCCCAGGGTTGTTATAAGTCTTAAATGAGATAAGTATGATATGGTACCTGGCACAAAGCCGTCTTCCAGTAAACAATTTATTTCTGCTTTAGTTCCCTCAAGATAAGAGCAGGAAGAGATTCATTCAGGTTCAGACGACTTCCAAAGTAAGTTATGGAAGTCCCTGGGTAGGGGTATAGTACCTGGATTCGGTAAGTGGGAAGAAGAGAACTGGTGAGGGAGCAGAGCCCTTCATGTTTCTGCTTAGTGTTTACAAACGACTGCCAATTTCACATTTGGCTTTGTCTTGAGTGGGCCTTTGTTCACCTGGCTGGAGCTCAGACAAGGTTTACCCACAGATATGAACTTCCAACCAGCACCTAGGTTTCCAGGCTAACCCACAAAATCAAGTTGAGTCTAGCTCCTCCATATTGATCCACAGCAATCATAGCTATTCTGAAATGTGCTTTCCTCACATCTGTAAAATAGGGAGAATACTCATCCGAAGGATTGGTGTAGAGTTTATATTGTTCTCCATAATACTTACTAACATCTGTCTTGTTGTATTTGCTTCTTTGCTTATTGTCTGACCCCCTCTATAGAATGTAAGCTTCATGAGGTCAGGACCTTTGTTTTGCTCACTGCTATGTCCCCCGTGCCTAGAACAGTGCCTGACACAGTGAGTACAGTACTCAATAAATATTATTGAATAAAGAGATACATTCACTTGTTATTCCCCAAGATGAACATATTTTGTTGTTTGGGGCTGTATTCTTCAGGAGAGAACAGAAATGAATAAGCCACTCTCTGTCTCCAAGATCTCTTCAAGTGGAGGTGACAGACATGCCCAAAGCAAATAGATTGTAATAAGACTTGAGGAGGAGAGAAAGTGAGTCTTCACATCCTAGCATCTTTCCAGATAGAGAAGGGGCGTACTCAAAAGTCTAATCTGAAACTGAACTGAAATAGACCAGAAATAGATCCCAAGTGATGCAACCTGTGCCCTTCCCAAAGCTTGACTTCTAAAAGGTAGCAAACATTTTCTACTGGAGAGGGGGAAGAGAGGAAGAAGAAAAAGAGAGTTTCCTCCTTTTCTCTTGGGCTGTCAGCCAGACAGCCACTGGCAAAACGTTGGAAAGGCCTAAATTTGTCCTGGATGCACTTCCCTGATCCTAGTCCCACCAATCCCAGCCCCTACGGTCTTAAGCCCCTATGGCTTCCTCCCAAGATTCCAAAAGTAAGAAAATAACACACACTACAGTCCAAAGTCTTCTTGCCTGGAATAGCCAACCCTGGGGTAATTGTTAGGTGGAAAGCAATCTGGTTGAATTCATTCAAACACTGTAGGAATTGCCTCTTTCAAACCCTGTAGGATTTTACTTCTTGAGGCATCTGTTTATTTAAAAGGAAAGGCATGTGTTGAGGCATGGTCACCCTGGCAGAAGACCCCAAACCAACCCTCTTGACTTGTGCCTGCCTTTCAGGAAATGTTCCCTTCCTGAATTTCTCTAAGAAGGCTGAGTTGGGGGATGGTTGCTGATTTTTATAACATATAGCCAGTTGTTCATAGGCCTGTGTTTTAAAGAAGGACAAGCCTGAACTCACCGTTCTGCCTCAGGGCCTGGGCTCCATACCTGGGGAGTAGACAGTCTTCTACTTTCTAACAAGCTGGACTTGAAGTTTGGAGTAAATCTCCTGGTTGAGTGACAGGTGTTTCCCAGCTGAGCCCTTGGGGAGATTCTCCAGTTGGGTAGGGACATCCCTTCCCCAGTAGCCTTGTGGGCTGGACTCCTTTGACCCGGTTCAAAGTGAGGGGATGCCTACCAACAGGCCGGGAAGACAGTTGACTTCACCCTCCTTGGGTTTGTCTGTCTGTCCGTCTCTGGGAATGGTCGCTTCCTGTTTTCCCTTTTCCTTTTAAGCCTCTCCTTTTCCCCCTCTTTTCTCTCCCCATGAACTACTCCGAGTCTTGGTCTCCGTCTCTCTATCTCTGGCTCCTGCATCTGTCTCGGCTTCTGGCCTTCCTCTCCCCCTCCCCTCCCCTCCCTCGCGCTGTCATTCACCCGGCTCCTCTCCGCGCACAGCCAATGGAGAGACCCGGCCGAAACCGCGAAGCGCTCTTGCACCGGGCTTTTTCGCCTGGTGATTGATGTCCCAGAGTCAACAGCGAGCGAGCAGCCCGAGCCGGGAAGCAGAAGCCAGAGAGGGGAAGAATACGGCCCCCCTCTCTCCCTCCCCTCCCCCTTCTACTTTAGCCCTTCTGCGCACTTCGCTTCCCAAGTCTCCGCGCAGCCAGGAGCCGCTGTTGCCTCCCAGCCCCTGCTAGCTGCCCCCGGAGCCCAGCGCAGCGAGCGCCGCCGCCCGGGCCCCCCCGTGGGGCCGGGGCTAGCATGGAGCACCTGGGACCGCACCACCTCCACCCGGGCCACGCAGAGCCCATCAGCTTCGGCATCGACCAGATCCTCAACAGCCCAGACCAGGGTGGCTGCATGGGGCCCGCCTCGCGCCTCCAGGACGGAGAATACGGCCTTGGCTGCTTGGTTGGAGGCGCCTACACTTACGGCGGCGGGGGCTCCGCGGCCGGGGCTGGGGCTGGAGGCGCGGGGGCCTATGGCACTGGAGGTCCGGGCGGCCCCGGAGGCCCCGGCGGCCCCGGAGGCCCGGCAGGCGGCGGCGGCGCCTGCAGCATGGGTCCGCTGCCCGGCTCCTACAACGTGAACATGGCCTTGGCGGG
>NW_016814655.1:6447989-6452440 GCF_001698545.2 Rhinopithecus bieti | reverse complement strand
CGGCGGCGGCAGCAGCAGCGGCGGTGCGGGGCACTCAGCGCTGCGGGGGTGATCCGGGTGCCGGCACACAGGCCGCTCGCCGGAGCCGTGGCCCACCCCCAGGCCCTGGCCACCGGCTTGCCCACCGTGCCCTCTGTGCCTGCCATGCCGGGCGTCAACAACCTCACTGGCCTCACCTTCCCCTGGATGGAGAGTAACCGCAGATACACAAAGGACAGGTTCACAGGTGAGTCCGGCCTGCGCGCGCGCCTCGCCTGGCCGCGGCCCGGGCTCCGTGTTACCCTTTCCCCGCCGGCTGGTTCCCCAAAGCCGGTTCTGTGCGCCAGGTCGCCCAGCTCTTCTTGGTGCTTCCCCCAAGTTGAGCCGCCCGCCCGATTCTACATCGCAGACTCGCCATGCTTGAAGAGTTCTCTCAGCCTGGACCCCTCTGTCTCCCAAAGGACCCCTGCTCAGAGAAGCTCTCCCTGGTCCCCTCTCGGGATCCCTGGGCCCTGTCAGGCAGAGAAGAAGGCCATAGATTCAGGACCACCTTCTGCAGCTACTCCGGGTCTGGGAATCTTAGAGAAAGGGGTGCAATGTGAACAGTTTCTTCCATCCTAGCTGCAGTTCTAGGACCGAAGAAGCCAGCCCCAGGATCAGACACAAGAAAAGAACAGGTCCCCCCACCTTCAGTACCCTACACACATGCACTTCGCGCTCCTAGCTCCAGTGCCCGTGGTGCTGCGGAGCCAGCGGGGTCTCTGAGCCCCAGTAAATCAGCAGAACCAGTGGCCCTTTTTTTTTTTCCAGAGAGGAGGCTTCGTCTGGGAGGATGGCAGCGGGGCATAGCCGCCCAAGACAGCTAGCTTTTCATTTTCATTCTGTCCGGGCTGTGTGTCCTACCCCGGGCCCAGCCCTGTTATCTTGGGCATGAATAATGCACCGGGTAGGCCAGTGATCGGTGGCGGGAGGACTACTCCCAGGACATTAGGTACTAGGTGGTGGCCGCTGCTGTCTTCTCTGCTGCCCACTCCTACCTTCCTCTGCTGGCCCTGGCTCCCTCTGCTGCCGTTTCAGCTCTGGGCACTCAACTCTCCCTCTGGTGTGGGTCCCTTCCCCTGTTCTCACTTCCTGCTCCCCTTAGGATTCCCTGGATCCCAGACCACGATCCTCCCGTCCCGGCTGGGAAGCAGCCACAAATTGAGCCCGGGTTAGCCAGCTGGCCTTAGAGAGAGGAGGCAGGAGACACTGGCTGCTGCTGGCTGAGACCGGGACTCCTGGGGATCCCCTGGCTCAAGGGCCCAACAGTGGAAGGGGGGTATACATAACTACTTGGGAGAAGCTGCTGAGAGCTAGACACTGGGCCAGGAGACCCCAAGGCACCCCTGACTCCCTGCTTCTGTTCCAGGCAGGAGCACGGTCAGGGAAACTGCTCCTGCAGCTTCTTACCAGACTCTGGGGCCACAGCAGAAGTGGTGTGGGGGCTGGTGTCCAGAGGAAGAACAGTTGCTTGGGTCTAGACCTCAGGAAGGGCCCTCGCTGGAGGGGCCCCAGTGCCCCCAACCCAAGTTTTCTCTGGCCTGGGGCAGCAGGGCCTGGTGCCCATCCCATTCCCCACCCAGGCCAGGCCAGTCTTGAAGGGCCCTGCTGGAACCCCAGCCGGGAGTCTACTAATCCTGGGCCTCTGGTGAAAGGTACTCGGTTTAGGGCCTACCTCGGGCCCTAATACTGTGTCAGGCATGAAGGAGTTTTGAGCGAGTGTATGGCTGTGGCCTTGTGTTGCTCTGTGTCCTGTGTTCTTGTCCCGTGCCTGTGCTTGTCTGGTCTTGTTTGGGTGTATAGATCTATGAGTTTGCCCCCGTTGTACATTGTGTTGGTGTGTGCTGCTGTGGATGGAGGCTCAGGTCGGGGTCCAGAGTCAGGTTCAGTCTCCTATTCTGAGCCTGAAGGTCTGGGGCTGACTGAGGGGAGGGGAGCGTGACCATTAGCTCGCCTTAGACTGCCCCTTGGAAGAGGGGCGGCAGGGAGGTGGTTGGGCTCACGGGAGCCCGGGGCTAGGGAGGCCTCCGTGGTAGCTGCGAAGGCGGCATCGGACTGGCGGGCAGGAGGGGGCTGTTTCCCGCCGTGGGCTTGGCGCTGAGGGCTAACGGGAGGATCTCGGCCCTGCTCGTGGGGCTTCAGCTGCTGCGCTCGCTGATTCGCGGGGTGTTGGGCCTGGGACGCTTCCTGACGCTCTGCTGCTTGCCTCTGCCGTCTGTCTGTCTCCCGCTCCAGTGGCCCTCTCACCCTTCACTGTAACACGCCGTATAGGTCACCCCTATCAGAACCGGACGCCCCCCAAGAAGAAGAAGCCGCGCACGTCCTTCACACGCCTGCAGATCTGCGAGCTGGAGAAGCGCTTCCACCGCCAGAAGTACCTGGCCTCGGCCGAGCGCGCCGCCCTGGCCAAGGCGCTCAAAATGACCGACGCGCAGGTCAAAACCTGGTTCCAGAACCGGCGGACAAAGTGGAGGTGAGCAAGCGGGGCGGGCCGGCAGCCCGCGAGCGGCGCGGTCTCAGGCAGCTGTCCGTTCGTGGCCTCTTCTGGTGCGCACACACTTTCTCCGCTTGCGGTTTCTGATCCTTTCGGAGGAGCGAGCTCCCGCTAGGCTTGCGGGGAGCTGGAAGCAACGGAGGCAGGCCGATAGCTGGGATGGGGCTGAAGGGCCCTGGCTCTGTTTTACCGGAGGCTTCAGGGCTTTCTGGCTGGCACACTCTCTGCCGGTGTAGACGCGGCAGGTTTCTTCCGCCACTTTGGCAAACAGGCGGGTTAGTGCACTCCACGCAGTCCAGACTCCAGGGATCTGTGTGTCCTGGGGAGCTTTTTGTTTGCACAAACTCTTGCTTATGGAATCCTGATCTGTCCCGGAGACTGCATGCAGAACGGCCCGCACCTTGTTGCAGCGCTCCAACCGGGCTCTGGCAGAGGGTTTGGGGGCCCCAGACCGCGGCGGTGTTGACGGTCTCCTCCCCAAACGCCAGGCTTTTGCGCAGCCGGTCCCTACCCTGGAAGGAGAAAATCAATCCGCGCCGGCTGCGGCGGGGTTTGGCTGGTCCCACTGAAAGGGGAATCAATTAGGAGCAGATGGGTGTGTGTGAGAAAGAGAATTTTCCCTTCTCCCATAGCCACAACTCCAGTTACTACGCACTGGGTTTTTTGTTTTGTTTTTTCACATTTACGCTCAAGGACGTGAAGCGTCCCCAACACTCCCAAGCAGCCTCCCTCTTCGCGCGCACTGACGCTTTCTCCGGCTGCACCCTCTGGCACGCTGCACCCTCCCGCACATCTGGCCCTTGCCCGCCGGAGTTTCTCCCCTAGCTCAGGTCCAGTGGGGCAGCGCGGGAAAGTCTGGGCGAAGTCGGCGGCGCCGAGACGGGCGGGCCTTGGGGCAGGAGGAAGGAATTGGAGTTTCCTCTTTTTCTGAACGAAGGCGAGGAATCTGCCTGGGATTCCGCCTACGGGGCCACAAAGGAAGTCATGGTCCCGCGATTCTACCGCACCCCACAGCATTCCTGCCGCTGGGGAAGGAGTGGGGGATGCGGCCTCAGACCTTGGAACGCTCAAGAGGGAGCCAGGGCTAGCTCAGGAGTTGGTGGGGGGGGGGGAACTCCGGTTTCCAAGGCCTACTGAGGGCTGCGGGCCTAGGGGAGGAAAGGCAGCCTGGCAGGCCTCCCAGAGAGAGGGGCACAGAGAAAGAAAGAGGCAGGCAAAGAGAGAAACTGAAACACAATCAGTTTCAGGGGTGGGAAGGGATAGGGACCCCGCTCAAGGAAAAAAAGGAGGAAAACAGGCAGCCTGCAGAAGTCTTATTTATGTATAATAAAGAAAAGCAATGGATGACTGAAATCACCATTTTCTTTTCAAACAAATTCGTTTAATTCAGAGAGAACCAAGTGGGTGAGGAGGAGAGAAAATGAGAGATAAGACACAAAGCATAAAAGAGAAATATTCAGGCCGTTTGAAATGCAGGGGAGAAGGGAAAGACGAAAGACAGAAAGATACACAGTCAAGAAAAGGCGGCCCAGAGCAGGTCAGCAGCCGCTGCTGAAAGAGGCCCTTGCAGGCTTCACATGGCTTCATCGATCGCCTACAAATTGCTTCTGAAGGCCCCGGGGACTCCCATTAGTTCTGTCCACCTTAGAGACAGACGTTTGATCTCAGTTGACAGGGTGGAGGGGAGGCATTAAATGGAATAAGTGAGTCATTGCCTCCCTGAACCGCCTTAGAGGAAGCCAGTGGGTCCAGCAGGAGCCCCCGCAGGGCACAGGGCTCCACACAGAAGGCCCAAGGCCTAGAGGACATTTGCAGAGAGAGGGAGGCAAGAGACGTCCCGCAGAGCAGATCATAGACTGGTCCTTTCCTCTCTGCCCTGGACTTGTGGGTAGGGTAAGGGCCCTCCGGCTTGGAATGGCACCTGGTCTCCCTCAGGGCG
>NW_016814655.1:6413265-6447759 GCF_001698545.2 Rhinopithecus bieti | reverse complement strand
GGGGCGGGGGGGGGGGCGGGAGAGGCAAGATGCCATCGTACCCCTGGCTGCCCCTTGTGAGGCCTGCCGGGTGTGGGCACTGCGCGTGGATGCGGAGTCCCAGCTGTTTGGGCCTCGCAGACTTTCCCACCGCTCCTTCTCTGGGATACCTTGGCTCCATCCGCTTCGGGGTTTCTAGTCTTTGTTGGAGTCAGGACTCTCAAAAGAAGGGAACGCGTTATAGGGGCCCAAACTGGATTTGGGGACTGCAAAGGCGAGCAACGCTCGTTCAGTTTATCTCCTGGGAACTCACCGGGAGCTGGGCGCACGCGGGAGCCGGGCGCACGCGGGAGCCGGGTCGGTGCTCCTGGCAGGTAATGGCTTGTTCCCGGTGCAGACGGCAGACTGCGGAGGAACGGGAGGCCGAGAGGCAGCAAGCGAACCGCATCCTCCTGCAGTTGCAGCAGGAGGCCTTCCAGAAGAGCCTGGCACAGCCGCTGCCCGCCGACCCTCTGTGCGTGCACAACTCATCGCTCTTCGCCCTGCAGAATCTGCAGCCATGGTCTGACGACTCGACCAAAATCACTAGCGTCACGTCGGTGGCGTCGGCCTGCGAGTGAGCCTGCCCATTCTGCCCTGTGGGACCCCAGGCCCATTCAGGGGTCACTGAGGCCTGAGACCCAGGACTCCTCCCCACCTATCCTGGCCTCAGACTGCACCCAGGAGGGGAACACTGCCCTCGCACGGCACCGAAGGGCCCCCACATTTGTGCCGACACTGTTCTCTCTTCGGTGGAAGAAGAGCTCAAGGGATAAGGACACGCGCCCCCCTCCCAGACGCGTCCCGCACCCGTCTGAACTGTTAAGAAATCTCTGTTTTTGTTTATTTCATTTTATTTTAATTTTTAACGTGGGATTCAGAGAGAGGCAAGGGAGGTAGGGGAAGAGGAGCTTCTTGGGTCCCCAGGGCTGTCATCTGAATTTGCCCTGGGAAACCCCTTCTCTGTGACCCACTTCTCATCACACACATGGAAACCCATAGGCCCACACAGAGGTGGTGTCACTGTCCCTCCTGGTGTCACCCCAGAGCCACACATGGGCATCTATGGCAGAGTGTCATCCAGACACAGGGTCACAGTGTTTACATATTGGACCTCATGATCAGACACAGGTCAGGGGTGACACACACTCATTCTGAACAGCATGGCACTCCCTCCAGCACAAACACAAGGTCAAGGCCACACTGTGGCACACTACACCATACACAACAGCCACAACAGCCTCACTTGGTCTGCCAGGCCCCCACCACACATCCCAGCCCAACCCAGGTATGCACAGACAGGTTTTCACATAAATACAGCCCATTTCTCCAGAACCCATTGGGGGGGGGGTGTTAAGTTATGCACTTATAAGGTGTTTTCTGTGTAACCATTTTATAAAGTGCTTGTGTAATTTATGTGGAAAAAATAAATAAAAGCCTCCAGATCCAGAGTCAGGGCTGCCTGCTCCTTGCGGACCCTAGCGTCCTTCAGCTACTTGGGTTTGGTGTGAGCTGATGCTTCAGGGGGGCAGCCCTTGGTATCTGAACTTGAGAGACATGTTGGGGGCAGGACCCTAAGGCTCTGGAGAGAGGAAAGGAGGAGGACAGATGGAGAGAAGGCAGAGTTGAGGAGAGCAGGGAGAGTCAGGCTCTCATGGGATTGCCAGTGCCTGAGACGATATGGATTTCTTTGGATGTGAGAGTCGTGTGTCTGTGTGTGTGTGTGTGTGTGTGTGTGGTGTTTGTGATAATGTGAGCAATCAGCAATGTGAACAAATAGTGAATATTTGTAATGGTATTTAAATGTATAATTATGTTTGCAATTCTTGCATGTAAATACTTGTTTCTGCTTAAGTTGCAAATCGAAACTATCATTTGAATGCATGAGCCTGTAGTGGTGTGTGTGTAACCGTATGCGAATGAGACTGTTTCTTTTTGGGTAATTGTGTAATCAACCATTGTTTGTGATTATGTATGAATCGTGTTAATATTTGGGAGAATATGTATTAGTTGCTCTTTGTAAATCTATTTTTCTGTGAAATATGTGACTGCTTCTGAAGTGGATCATCTTGAATTTTACGGGTGTAATTGTGTGTGAGATGTAATCATGTGTGAGCTGTGCATTTTCCCTGTATTTACTTGTGTGTGACAGAATGTAATTGGGGGAGTAAATGTAGTGGGGAGTGTGGATCATTGTGGGAGGCCATCACTGCAGGTGGGTGGGTGTGGTTCTGTATGAGTGTGTGTAATTGTGCGCTGGTGGTGTATGTGTTGGTGGGAGTCTGATGTGCGATACCCAGATACATTGTGGTGGGACCAACATCTGAAGTTCTGGGGCTCTAGACGCTTACCCAGCAAGCTGCAGAGACTAGAGCACATTGAATCAGGAATTAGGGCCAGGATCCTCTCTGGTGCTCTAAGTGGGACCTACCAGTTCCCAGCACTAGCCTGGCCTAGGAGGGGTCTAAAGAACTGACTTTCTGGGGACCTCCAGGGAGCCCCCAGACCACCCTTGCCAGACCTGCAGCCACAGTACACGTGCACACAGGCATAATAACAGCCAGTCCCCAGCCTCTCCGAACTATCCTACACAAGACTGACTTGGGTCTGCTTTTCTGGAAGAAGCTGGGTGGTGGAGGGTCTAGAGAACTCATCACCCTAGGGGTGAGTTGAAATGGAGGGATAAGAGGCTTTTTCTCTGGCATGGGACAGTGAGAGAACTTTTCAGCTGGAAAGTAGAAGTTCGTGGTGTGGGGGCCCCTGGAAGCTCTGCAGAAGTGTTTGCGGGACACTGAGGGTGGGGAGCCACCCTAACCGTCAGAGCCAGTGTCCCCCATACCTGCCCCTGCCATGGGGGCTGTGACACAGGTCATGAGCACAGCAACTTCCCATCCCAGCAAGCCCATGGGAAGTTCGGCTGAGTGGAGGATGGGCTTGGTCATCCACCCCCTCACCTGGGGTCCCCTGGGATATCCGCATGAGAGGGGGCTTCTGTCACTCATTTTGTGTAGACAAGAAGAAAAGAGAAAAGGGGGAGGCTTCAGGGTCCGAAGACAGCTGCCAGCCATTCCGCGCCATCCCCACAGACCCGCGGAGTGCCCAGGTTGGGCCCTGACGAGCTGTGTGAGGCGTAGTGAGAAGGTTCTGCTGCAGGTCTCCCGCATTCACCGGCCGTGGCACCCAGCGCCAGGCCGCGCAAAATTCAGAAATAGCCTCCAGAACCTCAGAAGTCGTCTCCCTCTACCAGGGCAGGTCTGCTCTCCCCTCTGCTCCCGCAGGACTGGAGCCACCGAGTCCGCGCCTTCTTCGCGGGGTGCGGTTTCTCTCCTCTTTTGGACTCAAGATCAATGCTTCCCGGCTGCGCGATCCCACAGCAGGACCCCAGGGGAGACTGCCGCCTTCTTCCCGCCTCCCAGGTTCCCAAGACCGCCTCTAGAGGCTGCTGTGTCCGGAGAACCCCGAGCATTTTCTGGACACAGCCTAACAGAGGAACGGAGGTTGGGTGGTGAGAGGCTGGCCGGCCCAAACACAGCAGCCCCAAGCTGGCTCCCAAACCTGGACTCTCCAACCCTTCTCCCATCCCCTCTTGAGCAAAGTTAGGCCCAACACCGCTGTCCCCCAAAACACCTCCTACCCTCCCTCCCACTCACCCCCCATCTTCAGGAACGTCATAGGGCTCACACTCACAAACCGCGGAGAGCACATGCAGGCCGGAGCCCTCAGCCCGCAGCTCTCAGACCCTGTCCAGCTCCACCCGGACTCGCACAGAAGCGGACATTCCGCAAGTTGGGACAATCCCAGCGCTGGGGCCCGGGGCGCCCAGGGCGGGCGGCCTTTGAGCTTCCCGGTTGCCGCTCGCTTGCTCCCGGCGCTGCTCGGCCGCCTGTGGCCCGGATCGTGCACTTTCAGCGGGGCCCCGCTGACGCTCCCGCCCTTGGGCTAGGCCTCCCGGGGGTGCCAGACTCCCGGGGACGCTGGGACCCGTGGTGCGGCGGGACACGCAGGACTCCCGTCTCTCCGCCCGAAATTCGTTGAGACCGAATCTCAGTGGATCCCGCGTCCGCCGAGCGCCGCGGCCAGGGAGAAAGGCCTGGGTGGCGGCTGGACCTGCAAACTCCGTCCCACGTGGGGCGGAGGCTGGAGGGGAGGGGGCCTGCGAGAGTCACAGTCAAGGCCAACTACTCACAACAGAAAGCTCGAAACTCTCCCTCCCCTGCCGGAAATGACCGGTCTCTGTTCAGAAATAGAAAAAGAACTATCGGAATAATTGCGTGTAGAGGTGCCGGGAGAGAAGGGGAATTAACAAACCTGTCTGCGCAGAAAGGCCCGCTTCCTTCCTTGGCTTGAGAACCTACGGCAATCTCGAAATTCCTGTGGCCAGCGAGCCCTGCCTCTCAGATCTGGCCCTGTGGCTGAGTGGGTGGCGGCCCCAGGCAGGGCTGGGGTCCTAGAGGCCCTGTGCAGTGCGGTGGGAGGCACACAGAGAATCTGGCTCAACCTGTTAACTATAATAGCGGCTTTGTGTGGCTGCATCTGTGCTTGGGGGCTGTGTGGCACCTCCTGAGCACTGACTACCCTGTCGTGGCTCCACTACCAGGCAGTTGTGGGGTTTGCCCTGGGCACAGGACTCAGATGGGTGCCCTAACTGTGGGGCGACTGACTCGCAGGTGGGCAAGGTAGGTTTCAGGTGCTTGAGACAACTAAGCAAGGGCCTCCAGCCAGCTAAAGCAGCTGGGACTCAGCTGCCAGGCTGCAGGGCAGCAGGGAGGCTGTGGCCCTGGGGCTGCCCTGAGGGTCCTTCAGCTCAGGTGCCAGAAAAGACCTCCTCTCTCATGCTTTACTCCTTCTGCTGCCCTCATGCCCACTTTCACATGTATGTCACTCCCACACAGCCCCCCAGTCTTGCTCCCTCCCAGGGCCCCCAGACCCTCCAGATCAGCTCAGAGTTTGAAGTCCCACAGCCAGGCTGTTGCCAAGCAATTGGCAGGAGCTGCCACCACGTTCCCTGCGTGGCTTGAAAGGGCCCATCCAATGCCTTCTGCCCGCATTCAGCCCTGGCCTGGTTGGTCCAGGGCGGCCCCTCCCACCCAGGAACCTTCACCTGGATTTCTTATCCTGGAGAATCTTACAGGAACAGGCTGAGCAGAGGTTGGAGTCAGGTCAGGTTGTCCAAGGACCTCAGAGCAGACTCCAAAGACTGGTTGTGTGTGATAGGGGTGAGGGGTGGCAGGTTGGGGTGTGAGGGAGGGCTGGGTGAGTTCCAGGGAGTGGTGGGTTACCTACATTGTGTTGAGGGGTGAGTACAATTCACATGCCCCTGCTCACAGCCTGCATTGCTGGGTACAACCTCACATACCTCCTTCAACTACGCAACAATCAGGGTGTGCACTGTTACACGAGGGGAGCTACAAGTGTGCAGTGCCAGGCACACACACAGCCTTCACTTCTGGCGCAAGCTCACACCCGACCAGGCCAGCTCCTGTAGGTGGTTAACCCTGGACACCCCTCCTCTCCTTCCGTCTTCCCCCACCCCCTAACAGAGGGGAATCTAACTCCATTCCCAACTGGCCTGGGGGTGGGGGTTGTCTTAGGAGCTGGCTTCAGGTTCCAGCCCTGCAGCTCAGGTGGTAACAGAACCCCATGTGCCTGAGGCTGAGCTTAGGGATAGCAGCAGCCACCCTAGATACTGGCTGAGGACCCTAGCAAGGCCCAGAAGGTCCAGCGGCCGCCACTGCCTGCCCAGAGCCTGGGGAAATCTGGCCTCCTTGTGTGTGAGAAGATTGCGAGGGGTGCGGGGCAGGGTGGGGGTGGGGGCTTCCACTGCGTGCCTCCTTGGGGAAAGGCTTGGGTGGGAGCTGCTCCTGCCCCTCCTGTTTTCTGCCCTACGAACCCAGAGCTCACATTTCTTTGGTTGCTGCGGGAGGAGCCAAAAGACCCAAAAGCTGGAGGCCGCGGCAGCGATTCAGCAGCCACCCAGCAGTGGGAACCGGACCTGGGACTTGGTCACGGAAGCCCAGAACGAGTGAGTTCCGGGCGCCCTCTAGGGGTCTCCCGTGGCAAGGCGCTTCGAGCCGAGGCTCTGGGAGCTTGTATTCTCCGTGGCACCCTCGGAAATGCAGTGGCGGTTGTTACTACTGAATGGGTTGGAAAACACGAATGGTAATCATACTAGCAAGCAATGTTATGGAGCATATGCTGTGTGCCAGGCACTGCACTATGGTTTAAGAGTACTAATTCGTGCCTAGCAACCACCTTATGAGGTAGTGGTATTTTTATCCCTACTTTATACATAAGGAAAATTGAAGTTTAAAGAGGTTAAGCAGGGGCCGGGAGCTGTGGCTCACGCCTGTAATCTCAGCAGTTTGGGAGGCCGAGGCGGGTGGATCACTTGAGGCCAGGAGTTCCTGATCAGCCTGGCCAACATGGTGAAAGCCCGTTTCTACTAAAAATACAAAAATTAGCCGGACGGACGTGGCGGCGGGCGCCTGTAATCCCAGGTACTCCAGAGGCTGAGACAGGAGAATCGCTTGAACTGGGGAGGCAGAGGTTAAGCAGGTTGCCTGAGAGCCCGCGGCTGGTAAACAGTGAGGCCAGCATTCCAACCATGAGGTCTAACTCTAGAGACAGGGTCTTTGAGAGGGATGGCCGAGTCCTGGGATGTCATGTATTTAGTGAGAATTGGAGATGAGACCCTACCAGACTCCTGTCAGATTTGGAGGGAGCTCTTAGTCTAGAGGTGGGCAGGATGTTTGCCCTCTAGAGCTCTGGGAAAATCGCCTTCAGTCCCATCCAGTCTACTGGAATCTTCCTCCCCATGAGGCGCCTGGCTTCCAGGCCCCACTCTGCCAGGCCTCTGAGGCCACCCCCTCCTCCCCTGCACTGACCTCAGGCCTACACTCTAGGTCTTCCCAGTAGGGCTTGGAGCCTTGCAGGATTGGAAGGGGGTTCCATGCACTTTCACCTCTTCCCCTCCCTCCTCTGGGTCAGGAAGGTGGGAGGACTCAAACTGGCAGAAAGTTAAAAATAGAAGCCAATGAATCACACTTCATTAGACAAAGGAACAGAGAACCAGAAAGGAAAATCCTTCCTCTCCTTGTCCATCTGCTGGTGGACTGGAGAATGGGGGGGTGAGCTGAGGTGGGTAGGAGGGTGAGACTTGAAGGTCAGGGAGTTACCAGAGGTTTTCATGGTGACCTCTTAGTGTGATTCAATCAAACTACAAAAAGAAAAAGCATGGCAGGCCAGGCATGGTGGCTCACACTTAGAATCCCAGCACTTTGGGAGGCCAAGGTGAATCGCTTGAGCCCAGGAGTTCGAGACCAGCCTGGGAAACATGACGAGACCACCCCCAGCTATATATTTAGGCTGGGCATGGTGGCACATGGCTGTAGTCCTAGCTACTCTGAAGGCTGAGGCGGGAGGATTGCCTGAGCCTGGGAGGTCAAGGCTGCAATGAATTGTGATAGTGACACTACACTCCAGCCTGGGTGACAGAGTGAGACTTTGTCAGAAAGAAAGGGAGAAAGAGAGAGAGAGAGAGAGAGAGAGAGAGAGAGAGAAAAGAAAGGAAAGAAAGAAAGAAGGGCGAGCTTGCCTCCTTCCCTCACCTTCTCCAAGATGATACAGGAGGTAGGGGTAGGGGAACATCCCTGGAAGGCTCTTTTGTATACTATGTAAGGTGTGTTCATTTATATACAAATAGCCCCTGCCAGTGTCTTAAACTTTTGTGTGTGCAAAAGTCACCCAAGGATCTTGTTAAAATGTGGATTCTCATTCATTAGATCTTGATGGGGCCTGATGAGATGAATCTTTATGAGACTGCACATTTAGAATAACCTTTTGGTATTGTTGACACTGCTTCAGGCATCAAGGTCTTAAACTACTTCCCCACGTCTAAGATCTAATCCTAGGATTTTAAAGTTGCCTGCCAAATATGACTTGTAATCTTGTTTTATTTGCTTAAGAGCATTTTTCCATTTTGTTTAAATAAATGAAAAACAGTGACACATATAATACCCCCTTCTGATAGACTGTTTTGGCTTTTCTTTTTCCCAGAGCACTGATAAGATGTTTTAGAATGCACTGTCCACATGCCACAGGTCTCACCGATCCCAGTGTTTTATGTCCTGCTATTTTCCCTGTTCCTGGCACTGCTCCTCTGATGCCAGTTCCCCTCTCCTTCTGCACCTTCCCTCTTCTAAAAACCCTCTTTCAGTCCCAAGCAGCTGTTGAAGTGTCTTTGAAGATCAGCCTAAGTGTTAAGCCTGGCTTCTTTGCTGTCCAACCTCGAGTAAGTTCATTAAGTTTTAGGATCTTGCAATTTCCTTGCCCATATTACAGGGCCAACCTGTAATTAACCTGGATTGAGGGGATTTAGGAGATAACTCAGGTAAAAGAGCTTGGCTCTTCACAGATGCTCCAGGAATGGCACACAGCACCCCAAAGTGTTGTGGCCTGGGTTTTCCACCCTCAGGACTTGCTGGGGCCCTCAGGGTGGGTCCTACAAATCTCAGGGCATCTACCCTCTGCACCTCATTCCCAGACCTTCAATTTCTGGAGGGAAGTTGAGGGGCAGCTTTCCCTTACCTTTGGCCTAGGGAATCTCAGGATCACATGCAATCACCCTGCTGTCAGGTGGCCACACCTGATTGCACAGACTGGGGAGGCCTGTCCCACAGGTTCATAGGAAAATGCATAGGGGTTTCATGGTCCCTCACCATTCACTTGCTGTCAGGGAAAACTGGCCCCTGCACATTGGCACACCTGTTCACAAAGCCAGCCACAAAAACTCACAGACACACACTTATACTCTTGTACCCATTTTGGGAATCAGAGGCTTCACGTCTGCAGGCTTTGACTTCTCTCCCTTTCCCATCTCAGGCCAGAAATTGGGTGCTTCCTGATCAGCGCAGCGGTGGTCTGATTATTGTAGTTATTGCCCTGGGGCGAATTCTGCAGAGGAGAGGGCAAAGGAATATGGAGGGATCGATTTATTAACCCCACAGAAGCCCCAAGGTTTCCAGTGTCTGTGGGACTCCATTCAGCCTGGGCTCTGCAGGACTGGCTTCTCTCCCTCGACATAAGGTCGAGCAGGGGGTGGGAGTGTCTGGGTGGGAGATGGGCTGAAGAAGCAGATCTTTGGAAGGCCTGGAGTCTTCGGTTGCACTAAATAAGCAGAGCCTGCAGTTCCAGGGAGGTGCCCCTAGCCATGCCTGAGCCTTCTGCCCTAGGGTGGGTTCTACTGTCCCCTTCGCATAGCAGCCCGATGTCCTGGCTTTTCCTGGGGTGTCACCTCCAGAAGAAGCCAAGCACAAACGTTCTCAGGGATCCACTGAGCTCCTGAGTTGCCAAGGGACACCTGCATGGAGGTGCCAAGCCATGTGCTGGAGACAGCCCGTAAGTGAGAAAAACTCGCTTCTCTCCAGCCTCACTGTGCCCAGGCCTCCCTGTGAGCCCTGCAGCAAGCTGGTGGGGGGCGGGGGGGAGGGCTTGTTAGTAAATGACCCAGAAGCGCCCCACCCCACACCTCGCCACAGGGACTTGTCCGGGCCAGGCTAGATGCCAAGATGCCATTCACCAGATTTGTGAAAATACGAGAAATCCGCTCTCATTTTGAAGCCCGGCCCCGCCGGCATCCAGGAGGCCAAATATAAACCTCTTCCGGAGGGAAGGGACATCTTGCAACGTTGCCCTACAAATCTGGCCCTCTAGGGTGTGGAAGAGTGCGGCGGGGATGCAGGGAAAAACACACAGCCCGTAGCCGTAGCCGTCTGCTTGGCTCTGACCAGTCCCCAGCCTACACTCAGCTCGGACTCCAGACCAGGGCTCCGCGGGGGGTGGTGCGACTCTAACCCCACGGTCGCCACAGCAGCTGGAGAATTCGTCAAACCTGACTCTCCAGAGGCGAGGGCTCCGCCCGAACGCGTGGAGCTGCACTCACAGAGCTGCCAGGGAACCGGCCCCGCCGCGCTCTCCTGGACTGTGGAGGCGGACTGAGAGGTGGCGCCCCAGTTCCCGGCAGAGAAGGGCTGACTCTTCATTCCTGCGCTTCAGGGCCACATGTCCCAGGCGGGTTGAGCCTCAGTGATGTCTGCCGTTGGGTTCGCTTGTGGACCATCGCTTCCTGGGACCCCAGACCCGGGCCAGGGCCTCCAGGACGCCTGGGTCTCTCACCCCTTGCTTTTCCCGACGGGTTCCGGAGTCTCATTTCTAGAAATGGTTCGGGACCTCGCGACTGTGCAGAGGCCGCCCCAGGGCTCCGAGGGCACCGCATAGGGCACCAGGCCCTTCCCAGCTCAACCTGGGCCCGCCGCGGCAGTGAATTGGCGCCTGCCGATTGCGCGGCAGAGACTGGCTAGCAGCGCTCTGCTGGAGCCAACCTGGCACCGCACAGCGCCCGGATCCGGAGCTCCCAGCAGGAGAAGGCAGGCGCTAGGAAAGCGTGAAAGGGCTAGGTCCTTTGGGTCAGGATTTGCCCTGCGACCGGAGGATGGGGCGCATCGTTCCAAAGCGCGGACTTCGAAGACGAGAACCTGGAAGGAGAAACACACACTGCCCCTGCCATCCTCCTTGAGTTCTCTTGCCCAGCCCGCAGCCTCACTGAAGGATCAGGGCAAGGGCAAGGCCACGAGACCTCAGGCGCTGTTAATTTCCGTTGAGGAGAAAGCACCCTGGGGTCCCTGTCACTTGGAAATTCCCTGTGGCAGTGCTGTGAGCTTCATCACAGTCGGCCCTGCAACTCCCTCTGCACTTCTTTGGAATCTCCGGGAGTTGGCGGGGCGAACGGAGGAGCTAACCCAGCCCTGGCTCCTCCTCCCCAGGGAGCCGAAACTTCTCTACCTCTCTGACTTTATGGGCCTTGGAGGCAGGGTAGGGGTTCAGGGGACTGATTCCTTTGGATTTCTGGGCGACAGGTCTGGCAAGTCAATAACCACCCCAGTTGTCCTGACAAACATGCCTTCTTGGTGATCAGAGTCCATAAAATAGGCCTGTAGGAAACAGTGTCCCCTACAACCAATACGGAGACAGAAGCCCCTCTCCTCTGTATAAGGTTTAGAGTGCTTCTCCACCCTGGACTGCAGAGAATACTCTCCTGCCTTGAGTCTTTGATTTTCTGCAGCCGCTCAGTGTGTGGAGCCTGAGTCCAGCTAACCCCAGAAGAAAAATGAACTGATTCCAGGGATATTCAGTAGTTTACAGGACCAACAGGAAGGCTGAGGAATTAAGGAACATCAGTTTCAGGAAGCACAGGAACACTTGGTTAGGGCACTGCTACTAGCACCGCAGTGGCTAGACTCTGGCATGAACATCACTGAGAGTAATTTCCTAACCTTTCCCCCATCTTCACTTCACTCCCTCAAGATTCAAAAGTTATGGAGTATCATTTGATGATACTAAGAGCAGGACATGTGTCCAGGCGCTAGTTGTCAGAGATGGAAGGGAAGACCATAGTCCCTTAGACCTCCATACTAAAAGCTAAAACTATTCCACCAATATTTACCCTGTTTGAGGACAGTCTCCCTATCAGGAAGTGTTCAGATGTTAGGTTAAAAAACGGTGGGGGGACCCACCTGAGGGGACCCACCCCTTTGGCTGCCCAATATCCACATATTCCTTTCTTCTCAAATGTACAGCCTTTTCCTCCACAAAATGCTCCCACCTAACGTTATGCTACTGTCACTCATTACAGAAAATGTATTCAACTTTCCTGACAATCCAAAGCCTCATAGCTCTAAGTTCACTATCTTTGTTCTCTTCCTTCTCTAGTTCTGTTGGAATCTGGTCTCAATATTCTGCAACTTGTGGATTAGACTAAATTGTAAAGCTAATAATCATCACACATAATAATGTAATAGTGACCAGGCATGGTGGCTCACGCTTGTAATCCCAAGCACTTTGGGAGGCCAAGGCAGGCAGATCACTTGAGGATGGGAGTTCGAGACAAGCCTGGCCAACATGGTGAAACCCCATCTCTACTAAAAATACAAAAAAAAAAAAAAAAAAAAAAAAAAAAAAAAAAAAAAAATAGCCTAATGTGGTGGCAGTTGCCTGTAATCCCAGTTACCCGGAAGGCTGAGGCAGAAGAATCACTTGAATCCAGGAGGAGGCAGAGGTTGCAGTGAGCCAAGATCATGCCATTGCAATCTAGCCTGGGCAACAAGAAAGAAACTCTGTCTCAAAAAAAAAATAGTAATAATAATAATAATAATAGAATTGCAAGGGAATAAGAACTGGAAGAAAATGCATGAAATTAAAATATAAACTGTCTAATATGACAACAGGTCAGGATGTAAAAGCCATTGTCTTTTTTTGCATATTTGGTGTTCATGACATCCTTCCTCCCTTTTCCATTCTGTTTCTTTTGCCTTCAGGCAGCACCTGGGCTGGTTTGGGTTCTTTACTGGAGAGAGCCAAGCCTTTGTTCCCGAGGGATCTGAGCCCTTGATGGTCCTGGTTAGAAAGGGCTGTCATGGTCTTCCATTGACTTTTAGCCCTGGACATAACAGCACTACAAGGGACCCCAAGGGAGCCCTGTGATTCCATGAATACTCCTTTTTGCCCCATTGTGTAGGAAAAAATTCTATTTGAACTTGCTATCACTCTAGCCAATTCCATAGTCTCCCTTAACCTTGCTCATCCATTGACAGGAGCAACCAGAAGTGACCAGGTAAGAATTTCTGCTCCCATTTCAGTGAAAACATTGTTTCTCTTGGTGGGAACTTTCTTCCCTTGGGGACTCTAACGCTAATACAGCAGAAACAAGAGTCACAGAAAGTGAGGGGGTCACTGGGGACTTGTAGAAGGTATTGTTCTCTCTTTTTGGGGTCATACAATCAGGCTATGGGGGAAATAGCAGCAAATATTAAGTACTAGCTCATAGCATATGTTTCATCCTGAAGCACTGCACCACACTATCGTAAATACAAACCAGGCTGTTCTAATAACACAGTGTCCAGAAATACAGTGACTCAAACAAGATACAAATTATTTTTTCTCTTGCATCCAGGAAAGACAGATAGCTCTGCTCTGTGAAGGCATCGGGAGGCCCAGGCTAGTGAGGAAGCTTTGCCGTTCTCCACAGCCACCTTCCACACTTGTGTCAATCCTTGACAGAAGGAAAGAAAGGGGGCAGCAACTCCAAGCAACCTCTTTAAGAAGATGACTGCAAAGTTGTGCATATTTCAGTTACATTCCATTGAGAAGAGCTAGCTGCAGGGGAGGCTGGGAAATGTGGGCTCTAGGTGAATCTAGTGGATATTGGCCCATTGTTTAAACTGCAAAATGAATTCTTGTCAACAGCAATGTTGTGTGGAAAACTAGACAATTATAAGGCCATGGATGAATGTATTAGCAGAAGCTTGATGCTCAGAAAAGGCATGTACAAGCCTACCACCAGATACCTCATTGGTGCTCCTGGAGTTATGGTATAGAGGCACCAGTGAGGTATCTGGTGGTAAGTTTTTACACGGTAGGGGCCTTGAAGCTGATCCCAGTTGCTGGCAAATTGGTTAATTTTGCAGTAAGGTTAGACTTGGGAGATGTTGAGTTTATGCATAGCTTTCTTTTGTCTTGATCTTGGGCATATTTCTAATCCCAGCTACTTGGGAGGCTGAGGCAGGAGAATTGCTTGAACCTGGGAGGCAGAGGTTGCAGTGAGCCGAGATTGTGCCACTGCACTCCAGCCTGGGAGACAGAGCAAGACTCCATCTCTGAAATTAAAAAAAAAAAAAAAAAAAAACCTTTTCAGGTTCCTTTCAGGGTATAATGTTTCTGACATTGTTACTTTAGATCAGGCTGATTTTAATGAGGTAAGAACTTATCAAAGACTCTGAAGTTGGTGTTTTAGTTTGAGCAGCTGTGAGTCCAGGTTTCTTTCATTTATCTGCTCCTTCGAACAGAACCACCTCCAGATGCTAGAACCAACCTTAGACTCTTTGGCAGGTGCTCCTACATATGAAATTCAGTGAAAACTAAAATTTGTTGCCTTCCCCATTCCTGTTTTAAAGCCCTAAATTGTTTTGATATGGGGGACTTTTCTTCTCAGGTTTGCTTTTCTGGTTGGCATACTGGGATTTGGTAAGTCTGAAGAACGTGTTGGGTTGGAGGGTGGGGTATGAGGATACATGATGTCCCCTTGCAAGGGCCCTTCAGAAAAAGTCACAGCCTCATCAGACAAGCGAAGAGCTTTGCCAGACATGGGGAGAAGTTGCATAAGCTTGTAAGGGAAGCTCAGTGAGAGTGGGGGTCTGAGTTAGTCTGAATCTTCTGGACATTCCTTATATATCCCCAGCCCAATTTTCAAGGTCCTGCTTTTTTCTAATCCATGTTCTGACTTGATAGGATTGTGATTTGTCTAATATTTAGTCCAAGAGCCACTGGGGTCAGATTTCAAGATTGGTTTTCATTTACGTCAGCCCTGATGCTACAAGAGATAAGGTCTAGTTTCAGTAATGATTGAAAGTCCATGAGTTTAATTCATTACTTTGAGCTAGTTTAGAGCTTGAGCTTGTTATCCAATTTCTATAAGCTGTCCTATAGCATTAGAAGCAGCACTGCATCCAAGATGGTCTCCCAAAGCCTGGTCCTCACTGGACACGTCATTTTATTTTACCTATTTATTTATTTAGAGACAAAGTCTCGCTCTCTCAACCAGGCTGGGGTGCTGTGGAGTGCAGTAGCATGATCACAGCTCAGTAAATCGTTGAACTCCTGGGCTCAAGGGATCCTCCTGCCTTATCCTCATGTCTGTAGCCTGGGACTATAGGCATGCGCCACCATGCCCAGCTCATTTTTTAGAAAATTTTATTTGTAGGAACAGAGTCTCACCATCTTGCCCAGGCTGGTCTCAGACTCCTGGGCTCAGACTCCTGCCTCAGCCTCCCAGGCTGCTGGGATTAAAGGCACCCAGCCAGGTTTTCATCCTATGGAATAAGCTACCAAATTCCCATTCCTTAATCCCAATAAACCTACAGCCCTAACTAAGCCAAATAACCAATTCCAATTTCCCCCATTTCTCTGATAATCTTTCACCTGGCATCGTTTTCTGGTACAATTTTATGCCAGTTAGAATTCTTGGCAGTAAGCACAAAAAATATTAATCTTGGCTTTCCTAAAGATAAAAGAGTAAAGGGAGTTTTGGGGAAAGATTTTAAGTAGCTCATAGAATCTAAATGCCAAAGAATCACTGTGCAGAACTGGGAAGGCAGGAAATACAGCCAAAGTCAAACCACAAGGACATCCTGACTAGGAATCTCCACTGGTGTCTCTGCCACTGAATACTCAGTGTTGCTGGCACTGTGATCCCAGCCCCATTGCCCCCATGCTGAATAATATTTTTGACTGTCCATATGTTTTTGAGTCATCCTGAGCAGGGGCATACATTGGCTCAACTTGGGTCATGAATCCATAAGCTGCTGCTGATGGAGTGGAGAGAGGAAACGCTGGGCCTTTTCCTGTGGTGGCAGATGAGATTCTGCCTCCCTCCAAGACGCACACGAGGGAGATTCTTCCTGGATGGTAACTGTGTTTAGATGTGGAGAGGCCACACACACACACTCACACACACACACACACACACAGCTGTTCACTACAGTTGGAGACTTTCTTTTTTTTTTTTTTTTTTTGAGACGGAGTCTCGCTCTGTCGCCCAGGCTGGAGTGCAGTGGCCGGATCTCAGCTCACTGCAAGCTCCGCCTCCCGGGTTCAGGCTTTCCTTTCTTTTTCCATAGAGCCTAGAACCCCTCACTGATGACAGCCTTTTCCCTTCATCTAACTCACGCGCGAATAGATCCCAGGCCTGGAGCCACATCACCACCTCACGTTTTCTCTTGGTCACTGCTGGAGCACTGCTGGAGAAATTCACACAGCTGCAGGATAGGTAAACCCATGGGGTCCAGCTTTTGTTGAACCTCACCAGGGCTTAGAAACCCTTTTATGTCAAATATCATAATATTAACTCTAAAAACCAAGAATCTTTTTGTACATGGCTAAAATTCATAATAATAACTTAATAGCATCTAGTATCCAGCCCACATTCAAACCTGTTCCCCAAATCTTGTGAAAGAGATCTTTCTGTAAGGCAAATATAATTATATCACTTCCTTCATTAAATTATTATAATATATAAATATTGCCGGACACGGTGGCTCATACCTATAATCCCAGCTCTTTGGGAGGCTGAGGCGGGTGGATCACTTGAGGTCAGGAGTTCGAGATCAGCCTGGCCAACATAGTGAAACCCTGTATCTACTAAAAAAAAAAAAAAGAAAGAAAAACACAAGAATATAGCTGGGAATGGTGGTGGGCGCCTGTAATTCCAGCTACTTGGGAGGCTGAGGCAGGAGAATCACTTGAACCCAGGAGGTGAAGGTTGCAGTGAACCGAGATTGTGCCACTGCACTACAGCATGGGCAACAGAGCAAGACTCCATCTCAAAAAAAAATTATTATAATATATAAATACTGTAAAATATGCAAATGCAAACAGTACAAAGTGGTTTGGAGTCAAAAGAGGAATCATCCTTTTTCCCCTCTCTCTTTTATTCTCCCCTCTTCTTTCTAGTCCAGGCTGCCTCCCAAGAAGTGCCAATTGTGTTTTTGTTTGCTTGTGTTTTTTTTCTGACATGGAGTCTGGCTCTGTCGCCCAGGCTGGAGTGCAGAGCATGATCTCAGCTCACTGTCACCTCTGCCTCCTGGGTTCTAAGCGATTCTCCTGCCTCAGCCTTCTGCATAGCTGGGATTACAGGTGCCCACCACCATGCCCAGATAATTTTGTAATTTTAGTAGACACGGGATTTCACCATGTTGGCCAGGCTCGTCTCAAACTCCTGACCTCAGGTGGTCCACCCGCCTCAGCCTCCCAAAGTGTTGGGATTACAGGTGTCAGCCACCGTGCCTGGCCCCAATTGTTAATTTCATGTATTTTCTCCCAGTCATCTCCCAGACATTCACACGCATGTACATACGTAGATATAGCCTTAACACAGAATACAAAGGAATCACCCCATACACAATCTCACGTGACTTGTGCCTTTCATTTGATGACCTATCTTGCATGTCTTTCCATGTGAGTAAAGATAAAAATCCTTTGGTGGCCCCTGTCTTCTTCCCTCACGCCGAGTTCTGTGTCTATTCAAGTGCACTTTACCCTTTCCTAACTCCTTGGCCATGTACATGTCATTTCCTCTGTCTGGAATAGCTTCTCTTTCATGGGACCCATAAATTCTTATTCATCCTCTATTAAAACCTTTCCTGTGCTTGGGGCCAAATTAGACTTTCTTCCCAGCTCCCAAAATGCCCATTTCTGTCATCATACTTATCACGGAGTTGTTAGTTAGTTAGTTAGTTTCAAGAGACAGGGTCTCATTCTGTTGCCCAGGCCGAAGTGCAGTGATGCGATCATAGCTTACTGCGGCCTTGAACTCCTGGGTTCAAGCGATCCTCCTGCCTTAGCCTCCTGAGTAGCTGGGCCTACAGTCACACACCACCACACCCAGCTAATTAAAGAAATTTTTTTTGTAGAGACAGGATCTTGCATGTTGCCTAGGCTAGTTTTGAATTCCTGGCCTCAAGGGATCCTTCTGCCTCAGTATAGTGAGGGACATGGATAATAATGACCCCAAGCTCACCAGCCTGGCCTTGGCATCTCAGGGGCAGGCGGTGAGAATTACTGAACACTGGTTTTGCCTGGAAAACAAGGTCACATTTAAAAAAATTTATATATATACATATATAGCTGTTTTGTTTTGTTTTGTTTTTCCAACTGCTCCCTGAAGAGAAAGGCTACCCCACAGGCAGTGTGCCCAGATTTACCACAAGGTCATATTTGGCCAAAACAGATAAGACACCTCTACAGTAGATGGGGTAGGGAAGCTCCTTCCTCTTGAGACAGTCAGGCTGGGGCTGGGGAAGACGGGGGTGGTGGTGGGTATGGCTAGCTGGGCTGAGTTTATGGAATTCTGGAAAGGAGGATAGATAGAACCTCCACTATTGCTTGGAATGTGCAGGAAATACCGTGAATTGGTTCACTCAGCATTCATTCAACCTTCTTCTAGTGTGCATTACTGTACTGCAGGGGCTAGAAAGCTAAAAATTACATTCCCCAGGCTTCTTTGCAGCTAGAGTGCCAGATGTGACTTTTAGGTTGCACTCATAAGACATATTTATGCAAGGCTTAGATTCAGAGCTCAGTTAACTGGGGAAAGGAGTAGAGCATGAAGCATCATTTAATACACGGTAGCATACCTCTTCCTGTCTAGCTAGATGGTCTCTGCTGCCTTCACTGAAACCCTCACTGACACAAGGGATAGCTCCTTAGCCACCTCCTCCTCCCTTCATGGGGTATTTTCCAGGTTTGTCTGCAGTGGCTTCTTTTTGCCGCCCTTGAGTGTGGAAGTTCTCTCCTCTACGCAGAGAGCTCTGGGAAGCCTCAATTTGTTTTTTGTCTGGCTCAGTCACCCTCACGGCTACCATGTCTGTGTTCGCCTTCATTCCTGCCACGTTCCATCCAAGCTGTGGACATCTGGTCACTGAGACTTCCTTGACTGAGGGATGCCCTGTCCTTGCAGGTCTGGGTCCACATGGGGAGTTGTGACGAAAGTACTATATTTTTGCCAAGTTCTTTTTTTTTTTTTTTTTTTTTTGGTAGAGATGGGGTCTTGCTACGTTGCCCAGGCTGCTCTTAAACTCCTGGCCTCAAGGAAGCCTCTCACCTCGGCCTCCCAAAATGATGGGATTACAGGCATGAGCCACCACACCCGGTCCTATTTTTGCTAAGTTCTGAGAGTCAGTATGGTGGGTGGAAGTCAGGCCGACTTCAATCAGCTGGCCTGGGTCCACTCCTAACTCTTCTGCCTAGTGACTGTCTAGCCTTGGACAAATGATTTGCCTTTCTACGCCTCAGTTTCCTCATCAGTAAAATAGTAGTGACCATAAATAATAATAATACAATTATAGAATTATATAAATATGTAATAATAAAACGGTGCAGGTTGTTGTAAAAGTTGGTATTGCATGTAGGTTCTCGCTACCAGGGTAGCTACAGACTTCGAGGGGTCTGGATTCGAGGGAATTTCTCAGGATTTTCTCCAGTTTCTGCTCCTGGGTCTGACCAGAGGATCCCCAGGCCTCCCAAGCGGTGAATTATCCTCCTTACCCCCTCATTTCTACACTCTCAGATTTTCCTTGTCTGGAACATTTTACGCAAAGTGATGCATTGACAAATACTTCCTGAATGCCTACTATGTGCCAGGCATTGTACTGAGTACCAAGGATGCAATTCAAATTAGTAAAATCAAGCTTTTGTCCACCTGCCAGCCACCATATTACATGAAGATGCTGGAAGGGTTTCATGGATTTGGACGGTATGATGGTGTAACCGAAAACAGTTACATGACTTGAATAAAACTCATTTTGGGGAATCCCTGGGGAGATATCTTAAAGAGACAGGAAGTCATCCTCCAGAGTGACCCAAACTGACATACGACAGGTCTGTGTGTCCACCCATGGGGCATGTTATGTCTCACCTACAGAGGGGCAGTAGATAGAGAAAGCAACAGTGGCTTAAAATGCAAACTCCAAACCAAAAGTTGTAAGGGAAGCTGCTCTGTTTTGCAGGTGCTGATTTGCTATCTAGCAGTTTTTCAAGGGCACTTCTATGTGTGGAGCTCCAGGGTGAGTGACACCAGGATTAGGATTCTCCTAAGCAACTGGAGAAGGCCACTAGTGATAAATAAGATTTGGTCTTCCAAGAATCTGGGAAAGGAATGTCTTTCCATTATCTACTGCTGCATAGCAAATCACTCTAAAAGTTAGCAGCTTAAAACAACAAACATGTATTTTCTCACAGTGACTGTGAGTCAGGAATCTTGGGGCCACCTAGCTGGGTGTCTTTGCCTCCAGATCTCTCAAGGATATGATCAAGGTTTCAACTGGGACTGCAGTTTCATCTAAGGCTTGACTAAGGAAGCATCCACTTCCAAGTTCATTTACATGGTTGCTGGCAGGATTCGGTTTCTGTTTCTCACTGGCCGTGAGCTGGTGGCCTCACCCGGTTCCTTGCCATGTGAATCTCCCCATAGGGCAGCTCACAACATGGCGAGTGCTTCAGAGCATGTACTCAAGAGAGGCTGAGAAAACAAGCAAGATAGAAGTCCTGTCTTTAAGTCACCTAATCTCCAAAGTCACATCTTATCACTTCTGCCATTCATTGGCAGCAAGTCTCTGGGTACAGCCCATGCTCAAGTGGAGGAGATTTCACAAGGGCCTGGGAATTCCACAGCAACCAGGGGTCATGGGGGGTCATCTCAGAGACTGCCTACCACACCCCTCACCTATGGGAGCCCCAGCAGCAGAGGTAACTCCTTCCTCTCCCCATCTCCACCCCTACTTTCTCCCCTAGGACTCTGCCCTTGCAAGCCACAGCCTGGCTGCCTTTCCCAGGTGAGGATCCAGGACAGCCTCAGAAGCACATTAGTCTCAGAAGACAGCAACCCAGAACTCAGGAGTCCCGCCTCATGGAAAGCATAGATGTATTGGGTCTGGCCATTGTCCTTAGCTAACAGACAGGCTAGGTGTGGAGGAGAACCTGGGGCCAGACTGGAACCTGGGGACATTGTCTGTCCTAGTGAGGAAGGAGACAGGACTCAACTCTGGAGGCAGGGCTTGGACACTGGACCAAATTGAGGACTAGCTAAAACAGGGACAAGGCAGAAGCACCTTTCCGTAAGACACACCCACCAGTGTGCCATGTCAGTTTACCATTGCCATGGCAACACCTGGAAGTTACCACCTCTTTCTGTAGCAACGACCCACTGACCCAGAAGTTAACACTCTTTTTCTAGAAATTTCTGTAGAACTCACCACTTAATTTGCATATAGTTAAAAGTGGGGACAAATATGACTGCAGAGCTGCCACTCTGGGCACACTACCTATGGGGTAGCCATGGTCTATGGGGTAGCAGTACCTCTCCTGCTGGTGTACATTGCCATCTCAATAACAGTTGCTGTCTAACACTACCAGCTCACCCTTGAATTATTTGCTCTGCAAAGCCAAGAACCCTCCCAGGCTAAGTCCCAAATTTGGGGTTCACCTGCCTTGCATCACTAGGGCTGGTCAGTGGGACAAGGCCACACAAGACCATAAATCCAGCTCATGGTCTTTCCCAAATGGGCAGGGGCTGCAGGGTTGGCCCTGCCCCACTTGGCTGGCCTTGCCCCACTTGTCTGGGTTTAAGCCTCCCTTGCCTTGGTGCTGGTAGGAGTATCACTGTCTTCGTTGCAAAGAAGGGGGTGTCTGGGAACTTCCAGAGGCCTGTGGAGCTAGAAAATACTAACAGAATGGTCTTGGTAATTTTCTCTAGAGGTAGACTCATCACATTTTGGTGGACCCATTTCTCCATCTGTATTCCCCCCTTCATTTTGTTTTGTTTTCAGATTCTCATTTCTCTGGCTCCTCTTGATCTTACACTCTAAAGCTGAGGGCACAGGGTACCCCCCAAATTGGGCCTCCACTCTGTAGTAGGGGTGGTGGGATTTGGGTGGACTTTTCACCTCTGCTTTTAGGATCTTAGGTAAAGGAGAGGTCTTGAGGCCAGGAAAGGCAGGCAACCTGGGTCTTCCCACACTGCACCCACAGAGATCCACAGCATGTACTCCCCCCCACTCCGTGCTGCGCCTGTTCCTAGTGTCTCTTCCAGAAGCTTTCTTCTGGGTAGCTTCTAGTAGCCTTCCAGAAGCTACCCAAGTGGACATTGACAGGACAGAAGACGGCCACACAGAGAAAGAGTTGGGGAGGGCACAGGGCAGTATGAAGAAGAGCGTGGTCTATGTGAGTCCCAGCACCCATCCAGGAGCTTGAAGAAGGTCAGAGCCTTTCCCTGGGCCCACTCTCCATCTCTGCCAAGTGCACACTCCTGCAGGGAGGGGCTGTGCTATTCATCTCTGTGTCCTCAGAGCCTGCATCTACAAATGGGCAAAAAGATGGCCAAAAAATGAGCAAACCAACAAGGTTTAGTGCATACGAGGCTTTCGTCCAGATACACGTGCATGTGTGTCAAAGGACCTGTGTACAAACATATTCATTTGGCGCATTCATTATACAGATTAGAAACAACTTAATATTTGTAAAGATACTTGCAAAAATTGGAAACAACTTAAATGTCTATGAGTAGAGGATTGGGAAAATTCATGAGAGTGAATCCATCAGTGTGATCGTGTGCAGCCGTGAAAAGGATGAGTCCACACTGATGTGAACAAACTCTGAGATATTGTTGATGTGCTGGCAATGTGGCTCATGCCTGTGTTGATGCTCCCAACACTTTGGGAAGCCGAGTCGGGAGGATCACTTGAGTCCAGGAATTCGAGACCAGCCTGGGCAACTTGGTAAATCCCTGTCTCTACAAAAAATACAAAAACTAGATGGGCATGGGAGTGCACATCTGTAGTCCCAGCTACTTGGGAGGCTGAGGTGGGAGGATCACCTGAGCCTGGGGGTTGTCGAGGCTGAAGTGAGCTGTGATTGTGCCTCTGTACTCCTGCCTGGGAGACAGAGTAAGGCTCTCTCTCGAAAAAAAAAAAAAAAAAGAATAAGATGCAGAACAGGGTGTGTTGGTGTGTTGGTGGGGAGAGAATATGTATGTCTGTTTGTATAGAAAATGTCTGGAGGGACACCCAAGAAAATGACAGCATTAGTTCTCCAGGGAGGACAGTAGCGTGCCTAAGAGATAGGGTGGAAGGAAGGCTTATTCATTGCTGTTTTGAAAGGTTTAAATTTTGAATTGCATGAATATATTATTTATTCAAAAAAGTTTAAGAGCACACATTTGGAACCACAGACTTGGACTGCCACCCCAGCTCTGCAACATCTTCCTCTGTGACAAGGACTGCTGGATATCTTCCAAATGCCCTGAGAGGATGCAGAAGGTGTTTCTGTAGCACTTGGGGAGCTGGAGTTTTGCTGGTACTGCTGCCATCTCCACCAGATGATGAAAGGGGAGAAACCTCTGGCTGGGAGAGGCCAAGGTCACTCATTAAAACCTCACAGAAGGTAACACACTGAGAGATAGACGGTGTGACCCCTGACCCCACAGATGTTGGCCCCAAGTCAGCCAGCCGGTTTACACACCCTCTCAGGGTTCACCTGCTGGGTGATGTTAACCAATAGACCCTCTTTCCCAACTTTAGTGACCACACCCAAGACTTGCAGGGACTCCAGACAGTTATGTCATAAAATTCAGCACACAGGGCACAGAATTCCCCCATGTTTCCACTCTCTGTATATCTTACCAGTAAGGGAAGGGCGGAAATATGAAGGAATATAACCTGTAGTCATTTGGGATTTTCCAAGGGGAACTGCTTGTGATTGTGAGGTTAATGGTCTCTGCAGACATTCTCTATAAAGTGAGTATGGCCTTGGGCAGTGCGTGCTCCAGGCTATTCATTTAGGTGCTCCTGTAACCAAGCTCTGCATGCAGGAATGCTTTCTCATTCATCATTTATTCATTTGACAAACTTTCATTCAGCCCCTTCTCTCTGCTAGGTATGTAAAGGAGAGCCTAGCTGCCTGAAGAAACGAGGGTCCATAGGTGAAGACAGACAATTAAATAAACTCAGACGAAAGTGCAACAAGTGCTGGAGAGACAGCCAGCCTTTGTAAAAGTGCAAAGCACTGGACCCAGGGGCTGAGGTCAGCGGGACTTCTGGGAGGAAGTAAGCTAGCTTCAGCTAGCACCTGACGTGGAGAGTGGAAGGCAAGCGCCTGTGAAAAGGAGCTGTTTTGAAGGTGGCATGTAAATGGCTTAGCCAGGGCCCAACACAAGGTGTGTGCTTCATTGGTTCCCAGCGTTCGGAGGAAGGAATTCTCCCAGATGCCCGAGTTCAGGGCTGCTGGCACCCTGAATGGCCACAAGGGGGAGCTCGTGCCCTGTAAGTGTGTGTTTCAGTGCTTGTGCCGTCTGCTGCAAGGTACCAGTCGTTTCCACTAGAGATTAGTTACTTGCACTTTACAAAGTTGTTAGGAAGTCTCCCGGACATTTGCTGCCCCTGCTAAGCGTAGTGTGTACCACAGCCTAAGTGGCTCTGATAGACTTGTCCTAATGTTTTCTCGTAAAACCCAGGATTCTTTCCTTTAAATCGGAATAGAGCCAATTCCCCCAAGCAGCCACCAATCATGTCCTTTTGATCCTTCCTGGTTCTTCACATTCTTTCTGGGCATCCACAGGGCGCATCCCCTAGAGCACCACCAATAGGGATGGAGCACTGGCTACTGACACGTCTGGACCCTCCAGGCCAGAAGAGCTTCATTTCTCTGCACTTGCTAACCCTCAGCCAAACCCCCAGTCCTTTCCAAGATGGAATAAAGGGGCATTCTCCCTCAAATGTCCTTCCTGAGTTAGGAATGTACTCTTGTCATTGTGAACCCCATTATCTCTGCCCCACTGGTTTCCAGAAAGCATTTGATGACCACATGCTTTGGAGTGAGACAGACCCGTTGTCCCGTCCTCACTCTGTTATTGACCTTGGGTAAGCCACATAACCTCCATGGCTGTCATCCACGAAATAATGATTAAAAGAAGATCTACCATCTTACGTGATGGGATGGTTGAAAGGACCAGGTGTCCCAGGGAAAAAAAAAAAAAGAATACTCACAAACCACCTTATTGCTTTCCTCCCCTCACCCATGGAAGATCTTTAAGTGCATAATGAGGCTGACATACAGGTAACTCCGAAAAGGAGAGGGAGCTGTTTCCTGACAGATGGCTTCAAGCCAAAGAGATAAACCTGGGTTCAGGCAGGGCTGGCAGGAAGTCAGGCACTCCCTTTCTAACTCTCTCCCTAGAGGAGTTCGGCTGAGGTTGAGAACTGACAGGTACAGGACCTGACAAGGTCAGAAAAGGGACAGGGGAAGGATTTCCAGTGGGGAAGCACAGACATGGGAGGGCTTCTCCAGTCAATTACTGGGTCACTATCTGCCCCCTCCAGGAAGCAGGATCAAGACCTCACCTGTGCCCAGCTCCATACATGGCACATAGAGGGCAGCCTCCTGGGCCAGGGGTGACCAGGGCCTTCTTCCTCTTGGCATGAGTTCCATCAGGAACACATTACAACCAACTGATGATTTATCCACCTTTGGAAGGGGACAGAGGCCATCCCAAAGGTGCCCTATATGAACTGCAGTTTGCTCCTCGTTGAAAATTATTTCACTGAGTTGCAAGCTGTGCATGGTGGTACACACCTGTAGTCTTAGCTACTAAGGAGGCTGAGGCAGGACGATCACTTGAGCCCAGAAGTTCAAGTCCAGCATGGGCAACATGGTAAGATCCCTTCTCAAAAATAAAAAATAAATTGAAAAAATTTTAAATGAATATTTTCATTATCAGACAGGTCAAGAAACAGAACACCAAAGTTGTAGTGAGCTATAATCACGCTACTGCAGTACAGCATGGGTGACAGAGTGAGACCCTGTTTTTTTTTTTTTTTTTTTTTTTGAGACGGAGTCTCGCTCTGTCGTCCAGGCTGGAGTGCAGTGGCCGGATCTCAGCTTACTGCAAGCTCCGCCTCCTGGGTTTATGCCATTCTCCTGCCTCAGCCTCCCGAGTAGCTGGGACTACAGGCGCCCGCCACCTCGCCCGGCTAGTTTTTTGTGTTTTTTTTAGTAGAGACGGGGTTTCACCGTGTTAGCCAGGATGGTCTCAATCTCCTGACCTCGTGATCCGCCCGTCTCCCAAAGTGCTGGGATTACAGGCTTGAGCCACCGCGCCTGGCCCAGACCCTGTTTAAAAAAAGAGAGAGGAAGGAAGGAAGAAAGGAAGGAAGGAAGGAAGGAAGGAAGGAAGGAAGGAAGGAAAGAAAGAAGGAGGGAGGGAAAATGTTATCTGCACCCCAGGATCTCCCTGTATATCCCTTCCCCCATCAGCCCCTCGTCTCTCCCTCAATACAATTATGATCTTCACTTATGCTGGTTTTCCTTTATAGTTTTACTCTTTGTGGAAGCATTCTTTTTGAATATAGTGTGTTTGTATGTTTTCAAAATTCCCACAAGAGGAATTATACTACATATATTCTTTTATGACTTCCTCTTTTCCTTTGACATTGTGGGATGTTTTTTATTTTTTTTATTGTGGAAAATTAGACACCACATAAGCTTATCATATGAACCTTTTTTCTCTCAGGTTTACTGAGGAATAATTGACAAATAAAAATTGTATATATTTAAGGTGTACAACTTGAAGTTTTGATACATGTATATGTCAACTGGAGAATGAAGAGGTTCAGACATTTGGAAAGGGGTGCTTTATTTCTCATAGAGGGTTGCAGCCTGCAAGCCATTCTGACAGGCTGGGAAGTGTGGCCTCTGGCCAGAAGCCAGAAACAGGCACTTCAAGGGTCAAGGTCGGGAAGAATAATACAAGAATTTATGAGGAGTAGGGTGGCCACATATACATATTCAATAAGCTCTGGGAGGAGTCATGAATATTTATGAAAAGATAAACATGTGCATGTGCAATTGAGCTTCATGGATCCCATGCCTGGCATCACCTGGCATGATCCTAGGGTGGAGTTTCAGTTGACGTCAAAAGATGAAGCAGATGACATGAAAACCCTCACTGTGTCTCCTCCGCAGACTGGCCAGAACCACTCTGTGGTCAGTGGTCTTTGATCAGGAAGGGATACTGGTTGTTTATTGCGTCAAACCACAAAAAGTGTGGAGCAGTGTCAGGCAGTTAGTTGATATCAGCTGGTGGAGTCTTCCAAACAGGCTGGTTTCTGTTTAACCCTTAAGAAGAAAGCCTAATGGCGATTAGTGAGGGAAGGGGTGTAATGAAGTGTGTCTGACCTCCCTTCCCTTCATGAAAAGAACTCAGTTTGTAAGCTTTCTCTGGGGTCCCCTTGGCCAACAGAGGGTTGGCCAAGAGTAGGTCTGAAGGATTTCATTTTTATTTCTCACATACATTGTAAAATAATCACCACAATCAAGTTTATTAACGTATCTATCACCTCACATTGTTACCATGTGTGAGTGATGAGGATACTTAAGATCTAACCTCTTAGCACATTTCAAGTATACAATTCAGAATTGTTAATAGTCGCATCGCTATCATTAGATCTCCAGAACTTATTCATCTTGCAAAACTCAAACTTTGCATCCCTTGACCAACGTTTTCCCATTTCCCCCACCCCCAGCCCCTTGTGACCACCATTCTACTCTACTGCCATGAATTTGACTATTTTAGATTCCACATGTATGTGAGATCATAGCATATTTTTCTTTCTGTGCTTGAATTATTTCATTAGCATAATGTCCTCCAGGTTCATCCATGTTGTCACAAATAATGGGCTCTCCTTTTGGTTTAAAGTTGAATAGCATTCATATATATATATATAACATTTAAAAAAATACCATCTGCACCATTTTTAGTTGTACAATTTGGTAACATTCACAATGTTATATTCACAATGTTGTACAACTTAGTGGCATTAAGTATATTCACAATGTTGTGCAATCATCACCACTATCCATTCCAGAAATTTTCCATTATCCCAAACAGAAACTCTGTACCCATTAAACAATAATTCCCCATTCTCCTCTCCCCCAACTCCTAGTAAGCTCCATTCTACTTTCTGTCATTATGAATTTGCCTATTCTAGGTACCTCATAAAAGTGGAACCATGCAATATTTGTCTTTTTGTGTCTTTATGAAGTGTTTATTTCACTTACTACAATGTTGTCAAGGGTCATCCATGGTGTAGCACATGTCAGAATTTCCTTACTTTTTTGGGGGGGGGGTACGGAGTCTCACTTTGTCACCAAGGTTGGAGTGCAATGGTACTATCTTGGCTCACTGCAAACTCCACCTCTGGAGTTCAAGCTATTCCCCTGCCTCAGCCTCCTGAGTAGCTGGGATACAGGTGCCCATCACCATGCCTGGCTAATTTCTGTATTTTTAGTAGAGATGGGGTTTCACCATGTTAGCCAGGCTGGTCTTGAACTCCTGATCTCAAGTGATCTGCCTGCCTTGGCCTCCCAAAGTGCTGGGATTACAGGCATGAGCCACCACACCCAGTCATAATTTCCTACCTTTTTCAGGCTGAATAATTTCATTGTATGTGTATAACAAAATGTTTGTCCATTCATCTGTTGATGGACATTTGAGCTGCTTCCACCCTTCGGCTATTGTGAATAATGCTGCTATGAACATTGGAGTACACAAATCTATTTGAGTCGCTGCTTTCAGTTCTTTTGGATATTTATTCAGAAGTGAAATTGCTGGATCTAATGGTAATTCTATGTTTAACTTTTTGAGGAACTGCCTAACTTTTCAAAGTAGCCTCACCATTTTACATTCCCACCAGCAAGGCTTTCTCTACATCCTCGCCAATACTTATTTTCTGTTTGTTTTGTTTTGTTTTGTTTTAGATATAGTAGCCATCTTAGTTGGTCCAAGGGTCATGGGTTATAATTAAGCTGATTAACATTGTTTCTCCCCCATAACTAAGTTTGTCTAGCTTAAAAAAAAGAAGAAGCAAATATAGCAGTCATCCTAATAGGTGTAAAGTTGTGAACATTATGTTTAATATTCTCCTATGTTGTGTGTAATTGTCATTCATTTCTTTTCATTAATTGTATAACATTCCATTGAATATACTATGTTTATTCATTTTATGATTGATGAACATTTGGGTCATTTCCATTTTGGGGTTGAGAGTCCTAATACACGCAAGCACATGCTTCTCTAGGATACATAATGAGGAGAAGAATTGCAGGTCATGGAGTGAATATCTTCAGATCCTTTAGCTGATGCCAAATTATTTTCCAAAGCAATGAATGAAAGTTCCCATTGCTTCATATCCTTGCCAACACTTGATGTTGTCACACTTTTTATTGCGAGTATAATATTAATCATGTTGGGTTTTTTTAGTAATAGCCAAACTGGTGGGTATGTCATGACATCTCATTACGGCTTTATTTTGCACTTTCCAGTTTATTTTTTGAGATTGAGTAGCTTTTCATTGCTTAATTGGCCCTGGAATTCCTGAGGCTCGCTCCGTCCCTGGCCTTTGAAATCACCTGAGCCAATCAGTTCTCACTTTCATTTAAGCCAGTTTGAGTTGGATTTCTGTCTCTTGCAACAGAAAGAATTCTGAATATACAAAGATTCTGGATTGGGTGCACCGGAAGATGGAGCCAGAAGTTGTTTCACCCTTGAAGCTGGTAATCCTCTCCGGGAAGAACGAGGGTGTTTTCAATGGGCCAGAAGGTTGAGTGCTGCTTGGTCAGGGTCAGGCTCTAAGAGTGGTGGCCTCTACCCAAGAACGTGCTGCTGTTGGGGATGCTGCCTTCACACTGCAGAAGGCAACACCCAGATACCCCCTTGCCAGGATCCCTGCAGCCAGTTCCTTCTGATGTCACCAGGCCTGGATGCGTCTCAGTCCTGAACTGAACTGTGGGTGAGTGGGTAGAGATGGGGGAGATCTGAGACAACTCCTTTTCCTCTTGCTACACACATCTTATCGGCTGCAAGTGTGAAATGGCTTTTGAAACATTTATTTGTTCATTTGGTTGCTCTTTGGAGACAGGGTCTCTCAGTGTTGCCCAAGCTTGGAGTGCAATGGCAATTATAGCTCACTGCAACCTTGAACTCCTGGGCTCAAACGATCCTCCAGCTTCAGTCTCCCAAGCAGCTGGAACTAAATGTGCATGCCTACACACTCGGCTATTTTTTTTTTTTTTTTTTTGGTAGAGATGGGGTCTTGCTTTGTTGGCCAGACTGGTCTCGAACTCCTGAGCTCAAATGATCCTCCTGCCTCAGTCTCCCAAGGGGAGATTACAGACGTGAGCCATCACACCCAGCCAGGTGTGAGTCTTTTCCTGCTAGCTGTCTTGGAAGCCAATAGGTCTGGTACAAGATGTAGCTTTCGTGTGTGGTGTCTGTTTTGGTTGGGCTTGTGTAAGACCTTCCTTACTATATGACCCAGCAATCCCATTACTGGGTATATACCCAAAGGAATATAAATCATTCTATTATAAAGATACATGCACACATATGCTTATTGTAGCACTATTCACAATAGCAAAGACATGGAATCAACCCAAATACCCATTAATGATAGACTGGATAAAGAAAATGTGGTAAATATACACCATGGAATACTATGCAGCCATAAAAGGAATGAGATCGTGTCCCTTTAAGGGACATGGATGGAAGCTGGAAGCCGTCATCCTCAGCAAACTAACACACGAACAGAAAACCNCATATGCTTATTGTAGCACTATTCACAATAGCAAAGACATGGAATCAACCCAAATACCCATTAATGATAGACTGGATAAAGAAAATGTGGTAAATATACACCATGGAATACTATGCAGCCATAAAAAGGAATGAGATCGTGTCCCTTTAAGGGACATGGATGGAAGCTGGAAGCCGTCATCCTCAGCAAACTAACACACGAACAGAAAACCAAATACCACATGTTCTCACTCATAAGTGGGAGCTGAACAATGAGAACACATGGACACAGGGAGGGGAACAACACACATTGGAGCTTGTTGGAGGATGTGGGGAGGGAGAGCATAAGGATAAATAGCTAATGCATGCGGGGCTTAATACCTAGGTGATGGGTTGACAGGTACAGCAAACCACCATGGCACACGTTTACCTATGTAACAAATCTGCACGTTCTGCATATATATCCCGGAACTTAAAATAAAATAAAACTTTTAAAAAACCCCTTCCCTTGCTTTCTGCCATATGTATTCTCCTTCCCTGTACCTCCATCATTGCTCATATTCCCCCTTTCCTCCGTCAACACCTACTATCTTGGATTCGGCATATGTCCTTGGGTATGCAGTTGTGTTCCACATCATGATGGTTCAGTCAACAACAGATCACATATACAACGGAAGTCTCATAAGATTATTATCTATGTTTAGATATATTTAGATACACAAATATCACTGTGTTACCATTGCCTACAGTATTTGGCACAGTCACACACTGTACATGTTTGTAGCCTACATGCCATAGGATATACCACAGAGCCTAGGTGTGTAGGAGGCTATGCCTTCTAGGTTTCTGTGGGTATACTCTATGATGCTTGCACAATGACAAAATCACCTAATGATGTATTTCTCAAATTGTATCCCTGTCACTAAGTGCTGCAGGATTGTACACGTATCTTTGAAAAATATAACGTGTATTGTATATGGAGGCAATTTAGATCTCTTTCTATTGCTTACTTTTTAAATACTTTTTAAGATTTACCCATATTAATATGGATACCTCAAATCCATTGTTTCTAAACTGCTGCCTATTTACTCCACGGAATAAATCTATCATGTTTTGCTTACCCATTCTGATGATTAATACTTATGACGCCTCTAATTCTCTGCTGTGGCTAACAGCACTGCAGTGAAGGAACATCACACATGTCCCCTTATGGACTTCAGTTTGTGTTGCTTTGAGCTTTATGACCAGGAGGAGCCATGGTTGTCCACATATTTAATTTAACACTTGGGATACTCCCCAGTCTACACTCCTACCAGCGTGTAAGTCTTCCCATTTCCCAAGCCCTTGTCAACACTTATTACCCAACCTTAGAACCTGTGCCAATCTTATGAATTCAGAATGCTATTGTACAGCTTCAATTCAACATTTTTTCTTTTTTTTCTTTTCTTTCTTTTTTTATTTTTTTATTTTTTGAGATGGAGTTTCACTCTTGTTGCCCAGGCTGGAGTGCAGTGGCACAATCTCGGCTCACTGCAACCTCTGCCTCCCGGGTTCAGGTGATATTCCTGCCTCAGCCTCCCGAGTAGCTGGGATTACAGGCGTGCGCCACCACACCCAGTCAAATTCAACACTTTCTGATTATAAGTAAGCTTGAGCATCACTTCATGTGTTAGTCTTTTGTTCTCTTCAGTAAATTGTTGGTTCATTTCCTTTCCACATTTTTCTCTTAAGTTCTCTGTCTTTTTGTTGCTGATTTGCAGGAGTGATCTGTGTATTCTTGTCAGTTTTGGACACTGCAAAAACCTTCTCCCTGTCTGTATCTATTATCTGTTAAATACAAATAGTTCCCTTCAGGAACAAGATCCTTAAGTTTGATGCAGTCAAATCCATCCGTTTTTAAAAATCTTATATTCACACTTTTTTTTTTTTTTGAGACAGAGTCTTGCTCTGTCATCCATGCTGGAGTGTAGTGGCAAGATCGTAGCTCACTACAACCTCCATGTCCTGGGTTCAAGCGATTCTCATGCTTCAGCCTCCAGAATAGCTGGGATTACAGGTGTACGCCACCATGCGCAGCTGAGTTTTTTTGTCTTTTTCTGTATTTTTTGTAGAGATGGGGCCTCACTATATTACCCAGGTTGATCTTGAATTCCTTGGCTCAAGCGATCCTCCTGCCTCGACCTCCCGAGTCACTGGGATTATAGGCATGAGCCACCACACCAGGCCCTATCACTATGGTAACTTTACATTTATCTGAATTACCTTTTTTTTTTTAGACGAAGTCTCACTCTGTCACCCAGGCTGGAATGCAGTGGCGAGACTGTGGCTCGCTGCAACCTCCACCTCTTGGGTTCAAATGATTCTCCTAAATCAGCCTCCCAAGTAGCTGGGATTACAGGTGTGCACCACCACTCCCAGCTAAATTTTTTGTATTTTTAGTAGAGATGGGCTTTCACCATGTTGGCCAGGCTGGTCTTAAACTCCTGACCTCAGGTGATCTACCTGCCTCAGCCTCCCAAAATGCTGGGATTACAGGCGTGAGCTGCTGTGCCTGAACTATATTATTTTTTATTACTTTTTTAAAGTATATCCTTATCTCTGGAAAGGTATGTCCTCTCTCTTATACTTTCTTATCTTTTTTAAACTTAACTTGTTTATTTTTGAACACTTATTCTTCAATTTACATTTTAGAATAAGTTTGCTGAATTCCTAAAAAAAAATCTTCTGCAATTTGGTTGAAATTGAATTGAATCAAATTTATTTACTTAGGAGGAATTGTCAACTTTACAATGTTAAGTTATCCCATCTAGGTCTGTTAGTTCAAGTCTTCCTTTAAATCATTAAGATTAAAATTTTATTTCTCCATAAAGGATCTATACATTCTTTTCTAAATCAACTCCTAGATACTTTACATTTTCTGTTGCTTTCATGTAGGTATTCTTTTTAAAAAATTAATTAATTATTATTATGAAGATGATTATTATTTTTGAGGCAGGGTCCAGGCTAGAGTGCAGTGGCGGGATCACGGCTCACCACAACCTCCTCTTCCTGCCTCAGGCTCAAGTGATGCTCCCGCCTCAACCTCCTGAGTAGCTGGGACTACAGGCGTGCACCACCCCACAGGCCATTTTTTTGTATTTTTGGTAGAGGCAGGGTTTTGCCATGTTGGCCAGGCTGGTCTCAAACTCCTGAGCTCAAGTGATCCTTCTTCCTCAGCCTCCCGAAGTGCTGAGATTATAGGTGTGAGCCCCCAGACCTGCCTCATGGAGGTATCTTATTTATAGCTGATGAACACTGGGGTAAGAACCATTGTCAATTTTGTAAGTTGATAACCTTGCTGAATTTGCTCCTTAGTTTTACTTTTGCCCCAGATATTTATTTTTAAAACCTTCAGAAAAATTGAAAGAAGAATCCAATAAACACCTGTTTTGCTTCCACCTATATTCAACACTTTAACATTTTGCCACATTCTCCTTCCCGCCTATATACCCACATTCATGTATAAAGTAAGTTTAAGCCAGGCACAGTGGCTCATGCCTGTAATCCCAGCACTTTGGGAAGCAGAGGAGGATGGATCACTTGAGCTCGGGAGTTCAAGACCAGCTTCAGCAATAGAGCAAAACCCCATCTCTACTGAAAAAAAACTACAAAACTTACCCGGGCGTGGTGGCGCGTGCCTGTAGTCCCAGCTACTTGGAGGGCTGAGGCAGGAGGATTGCTCGAACCCGGGAGGTCGAAGCTGCAGTGAGTCAAGATGGAGCCACTGCTCTTCAGCCTGGGCAACAGAGCAAGACCCTGCCTCAAAAATAAATAAACAGTTTATACTCATGATGCTCTACCTCTAAATATGTCACTAGGCACCTCTTAGAAATAAAGAACTTCTACATAGCCACAATGGAATTATTACATCTAAGAAAATTCACCATAATTTCATAATATTATCTAGTCCGTTTTCTGTTTTCTCTGGTTCTACCAAAAATTCTTTTACAGTTTGTTTTTTTTTTTTTTTTTGAAACAGAATCTCTCTCTGTCTCTAGGCTGGAGTGTAGTGGCTTGATCTTAGCTCACTGCAACCTCCAACTCCTGGGTTTAAGCAATTCTCCTGCCTCAGCCTCCCAAGTAGCTGGGACTACTGGCACATGCCACCACTCCCAGCTAATTTTTTTATTTTTACTAGAGAGGGGATGGTCTCTATCTCTTGACCTCATGATCCGTCTGCCTCGGCCTCCCAAAGTGTTGGGATTACAGGC
>NW_016814655.1:6393602-6409823 GCF_001698545.2 Rhinopithecus bieti | reverse complement strand
TAAGCCCCCCCCCCGCCCCCCCCCCCCTTTTTTTTTAAGAGACTGAGTGTCACTCTGTCACCCAGGCTGGAGTGCAGTGGTGCAATCACAGCTCACTACAGCCTTAAAACTCAAACTCCCATCCTCCGGACCAATTTGGTTAAAAAAAAAAAAAATCCGAGGCTGGGTGTGGTGGCTCATGCCTATAATCCCAGCACTTTGGGAGGCCGAGGCAGATGGATCACCTGAGGTCAGGAGTACGAGACCAGCCTGGCCAACATGGTGAAACCTCGTCTCTACTAAAAATACAACAATTAGCTGGGTATGGTGGCGAACTCCTGTAGTCCCAGCTACTCAGGAGGCTGAGGCAGGAGAATCGCTTGAACCTGGGAGGTAGAGGTTGCAGTGAGCCGAGATGGCACCATTACACTCCAGCCTGGGCAACACAGCAAGACTGTCTCAAAAAAAAAAAAAATCCAGTCAAAGTTCATGCATTATATTTGCTTGCTAGGACTCTTCACTCTCTTTCAACAGCCCCTATGTGAAATTGTTGTGTTTTATTGTTTGTTTGTTTTATAATAACTAAAAAAACCTGGTCCCTTTTGAAGAGACCAGGTCCGGTTTTTATCCCAGTTTGAATTTGCGTGATTGCTTCCTTCTAATGACATTTCATTTGTTTTATCTTCTATGTATCCTGTAGTAGAAACCAGCAATTTCTAGTATAAAGACTTGATTAAATTCAGGTGCCACATTTTTGACACAAATGCTTCGTAAGTGATGTTGTAGATTTCACACTGCATCACATCAGGATGCTTATATTCCCTGATTATTCATTATTAGCCATGCTAAATTTGATTGCTTGGTTTCAGCAGTGACTGCCCTGTAGTTATTTTGCAATTTCTCTCCTGTTCAATTTTCCTTTGCAATTAATAAGTAATCTATGGAATGATACTTTGGCACCATATGAGTGTCCATTCCTCAGCAACCTTTCACCTAATGTTTTGGACATCCATTGATGATCCTTGACTGAGCTAGTTATTACATTAGTGGTTGCCAAATGGTGACTTCGTATGTAATTGAATAGCTTGTTAATGCTGTTGGATTTATTTATTTATTTATTTTTATTTTATTTTATTTATTTATTTGCCACAGAGTCTCATTCCATTGCCCAGGCTGGAGTGCAGTGGCACAATCTCCATTCACCGCAACTTCCGCCTCCCGGGTTCAAGCAATTCTCTGCTTCAGCCTCCCAAGTAGTTGAGATTACAGGTGCCCACCACTATGCCTGGCTAAATTTTGTAGAGACGGTTTCACCATGTTGGCCAGGCTGGTCTTGAACTCCTGACCTCGTGATCAACCTGCCTCGGCCTCCCAAAAGGGCTGAAATTACAGGTGTGAGCTACCATGTCCAGCCCTAATGCTGTTGAATTTTTAAAATGTAGATGATTATCTTCTGAAAATAATGAATAATTGTTTCATTTCATCCTTTTTATGTCACTTATTTGTTTTTCTTATATTATTGTATTGGCCATGACCTCCAGTACTGTGTTAAACAAGAGTAAGATATTTGACATCCATTGTCTCATTCCTGTTCTTAGAGGGAATGTTTCTGATTTTCCCCTGTAAATGTAGTGTTTGCTACTTGTTTTTTGGCAAATAGCCTTTGTCAACTTAAGGAAGGTCTCTTCTATTTTTTGTTTTCTTGAGTTTTTATCATAGATATATGTTAAACTTTATAACGTAAACCTAAGCATTGTACTTTTTTGCATCTACTGAGATAATCATGTTTTTCCCACTTTAGTTCATTAACAGGATGGATTACATTGAGAGATTTTCTATGTTAAACCAGTCATGTATTTCTGGTATAAACCCTATATAATCATTATAGATAGAAGATAGATAGATGATAGATAGATAGATAGATAGATAGATAGATAGATAGATAGATAGATAGATTCAGGGAGTACATGTGTACATGGGCGGGTTTTTTTTACAAGGGTATATTCCCTGGTGCTGTGGTTGGGGCTTTTATCAATCCTATTACCCAGATAGTAAACACAGTATCCAATAGGAAGCTTTTTAGCCCTTACCTCCTTCCCTCCCCGTTTCTGAGTCCCCAGTGTCTATTGCTCCATCTTTTTGTCCATGTGTATCCAGGGTTTAGCTCCCACTTATAAGTGAGAACATGCAATATTTGGTTTTCTGTGTCTGCATTAATTCACTTAGGATAATGGCCTCTAGCTGCATCCATTTTGCTGCAAAGAACATACTTTGATTCTTTTATATGATCATGATATATTTTTAAATGCAATATTGGATTTGGTTTGCACTCACATGTAGTTTTTGTATCTATGTTTATAAGTAAAATGAGTCTGTCTTTTCTTTATCTTATACTACCCTTATCAGTTTTAGAATCAAGGTTATACTAGCATCATAACCTTAGCTGAGCAATATTTTTCCTTTTTTTGTTGTTGTTGTCACCTCTGTTATTTAGCGTGTATCCACTTGCACATGGGTCTTTTTCCAGGCTCTTTATTCTGTCCCACTAGATTATTTACATCTCTAATCTAATACCACAGTGTATTAGTTGGTTTTACTATTTTTGTAACCTTTATTGTGATTGTACTTGATTCCCCTACTTTGTTATTTAGTTTACTTGCTTTGTTCTTAGTTTATTGGCATGTTCTTTTTTCTTGATCAGTCTTTCAGACATTCCATATCTTGCCAATCTATTCAAAGAACCAGGTATTATTAACCTTTTACATTTTTGTTGTAATTTTCAATTTGGTTGATTTTCTCTTACCTTTATTATTTTCTTCATTTGTGCATGTTTCTGCTGCTTTTTTTGGCTTCTTGCATTAAATACTCAGCTCATTTGTTACTATTTCTCTATATTTTCTGATAAATATACTTGAAGCTTAAATTTTCCTCTAAGCTGGAGTGCAGTGGCGTCGCCTCAGCTCACTGAAACCTCTGCCTCCCAGGTTCAAGAGATTCTCCTGCCTCAGCCTCCTGAGTGGCTGGAATTACAGATGCCCACCACCAACCACATCCAGCTAATTTTTGTATTTTTAGTAAAGACGGGGTTTCACCGTGTTGGCCAGGCTGGTCTTGAACTTCTGGCCTCAAGTGATCCACCCACCTTGGCCTCGCAAAGTGTTAGGATTACAGGCGTGAGCCACTGTGCCCAACCCTTAAAATCTTTTTGATCTGACATGAAAGCTGCAACAATGGCTTTTTTTGATTAATATTTTGGTTTATCTTTTTTTTATTGTCTATTTGCAACTTTTCTGTATCCTCTTTTAAAATAATAAGATAGTTCAATACATTGTTTTAATGTAAGAGATTCTTTTTTCTTTTATATATAAATTTAACCCATTTACACTTATTTCATTTGCCATTATAGTCAGTCCCCTATCAACCATCTTATTTCCTATTTTCAATATCTAATTTTTCCCTTTATTCTTCTTTCATACTTTTATTGCATAAATAGAATTTTCTTTTGTTGGTTTGAAAATTATGCATTTTATTTTTATTCTTCTGGGTGTCACTCCCAGCTTATTATAACCATGTTTATGTATATTTATCCTTGTCAATTTTGAGCTTATTGATAGCTATATCTTTCTAACCAAAAAAGCAAGTGCTCACCTCCCACTGGACTTCAGTACACTCACTTCCACACACACAATTCTATCATGTTGTTTCATCTAGAGTTTCAATGCTTAATGATGAATATAGGGGTTTTTTAGACTTACTTATACTACCATATATGTTTCTAAGTACTTTAGTCACCCCTCATTCCCATATCTCGTAGTGTCCTCTGAGATTTAATTCTCTTCTTGCTAATGAACTTCCTCCAAAAGTGTTTTTCTTTCTTTCTTTCTTTTCTTTTCTTTCTTTCTTTTCTTTTCTTTTTTTTTTTTTTTTTTTTTTTTTTTTTTTTGAGATGGAGTCTTGCTCTGTTACCTAGACTGGAGTGCATTGGCTGACCGCAGCCTCCGCCTCCCAGGTTCAAGCGATTCTTGTGCCTCAGCCTCCTGAGTAGCTGGGACCACAGGCACACACCACCACACCCATATTTTTAGTAGAGACAGGGTTTCACTATGTTAGCCAGGCTGCTCTTGAACTCCTGGCCTCAAGTGATCCACCCAACTCAGTCTCCCAAAGTGCTGGGATTACAGGCGTGAGCCACCACAACCAGACCAAAAGTGTTTTTCAAAGAGGGTCTTTAGGTAGCAAATCTTCTGAGACCTTGAAAGCTTGAGAACATCTTTCTTTCTAGTTTTGGTACTAGAATTATAGTTTAGCTGTTCTAAACTATAAAATTCTAGTTCTAAAGTTCTTTTTCTGGTATCAGGCATTGCTATTGAGAAAACTGATATCAGTATGATACTTGTTCCTAGTGAGTAGCATGTGGGGATTTCTTGTTATGTTTGTTTGTTATCTTGTTATGTTATGTTTGATCTTGCTTGTATGTCTTAATTCTTGAGAAGCTTTTAGAATTTTTGTCTCTATTAAATTTTCTTTAATGTGTTAAGTATTTTCCAAATCTATCTTGTTGATATTCTGTCTGAAATCTTACACTTTCCTCTAATTCTGGGAAATTTTAGGATTCTTGGGAATTCTTTTATTCATTCTTTTTTAAAGAATTTCCTTCCAGCTTTTTCATCCCTCTTCTCTTCTGAAACTCCCATTTTAACTATATATCTTCCATATTTAATAACTTTAGCCTTATATCTTTCATCTTCTTATTTCTTCCTGATAATTTCTGGAAGAGTTTGCCATCCTTATCTTCTAGTTTATGAATTCATTCTTAGTCTGAATCTATTTCACTATTTAACCTGTATATTGCCTTCTTTCTTTCAGCTATTATATTTTTTACACTTGTTAACTTTATTCTTATACAGTCTCATCCTATTCCAAATTTATAATATTCTTTAACCAGGCATGGTGGCACCTGCTCGTAGTCCCAGCTACTTGAGGCTGATGCAGGAGGATCCTTGAAGCCCAGGAGTTTGAGGCTTCAGTGAGCTATGATTTTGCTACCCCATTCCTGCCTGGATGACAGAGGGAAACTCTTTCTGTATAAAAAAATTAGATAATAATTTTTAAAAAATGTGTGACATTCTCCATTATTTCTTAGAAGACTTTTATTGTGATTATTTTATTTTATTTTATTTTTTACTTATTTATTTTTTTCAGAGATGAGGGCTTGGTCTGTCACTCAGGCTGGAGTGCAGTGGTGCAATCTTGGCTTACTGCAGCCTCAACTTCCCAGGCTCAAGCGATCCTCCCACATCTCATCTCCAGGTAGCTAGGACTATAGGGGTGTGCCACCACACCCGGCTAATTTTTTTTTAAATATTTTTTGTAGTGACAATGTTTCACCATATTGCCCGGGCTAGTCTCAAACTCCTTAGCTCAGGCAATCCGCCCGCCTTGGCCTCCCAAAGTGTTGGGATTACAGGCATGAGCCACTGCGCCCAGCCTATAAGGATTATTTTAAATTCTTGTTCTCACTGGTCCATTAATTCTGCTTCATCTCATAAGGTTCTTCATTTTCAGGGTTCTCTTTTAAAAGAATTACATTACTTAGATGTATTATTTTTCTTTCTGAGCTCATAGTACTCTGGATGTGTCATTCTCTTGACCGGTGATATGCATCTGGGGAGGGAGTTACTATCTGGGTCTAATTCTGCCACATCCCCAACCTCCTCTCCTATCCCTTCCCTCCCAGTTTACTTAAGCAAAAGAGGATGTGCCTTTGGATGAACCTGTTGTGTCTCACTCCAGGTTCTGCTGCTCCTGAAATACCACTCCCCAAGGCTGACTCCTCACTCTGGAGGCCCAAAGTGGAGGAATTAGCAGGAGGAAAGACTGTCAAGTGGTGAACTACAGGGTCTGGGTCTCTGTGGTGGTTTTGTATTGTGTCACCTTGGTTAAGTTGGGACTACTTTTCCCAGAATACCCTTCCCTGTATGGTTCTGGGTTGGAGTTGGCGTAAGGAAATTTGCTCAGGATTTGGAAGTTGGAAGTAAAGCAAGTCTGAAGGTTTTATACTTCTGAAGGTTGTTGTGGCTACAGGCAGTGAGAGAGAGATGCAAAGGTTCCAGAGTTCCATTTGTTTTTGTTTGTTTGTTTGTTTGTTTTGAGACAGGTTTTTACTTTGTTGCCCAGGCTGGAGTGCAGGGGCATGAACATGGCTCACTGCACCCTTGACCTTCTGGGCTCAAGCTATCCTCTTGCCTCAGCCTTCTGTTTACCTGGAACCACAGCGGGGCACCAACACGCCTGGCTAATTTTTTAATTTTTATTTTGGTAGAGACGAGGTCTCACTTTGTTGCCCATGCTGTTCTCAAACTTCTCGGCTCAGGTGATCCTCCCACCTCGGCCTCCCAAAGTGCTGGGTTGCAGGCATAAGCCACCACACCTGGCCTCTACTTCATTCTTACTCTTCTTCCTGACTCTGTGATCAGTTCTTTTTCCTCATTGACATCTCTCATCACCAGCAGAGGCCTACAACTAGACACCAGGTGAGAACTCACAGAAGTAGAATCTATGAAGAAGCAACAAGCTTCTGTTGGCTTTTTACAGTAGCTCCCTTTCTATCTTCCACTACAGGAAGAAAGATAAACTTATCTTCCTCATTTTCCAGCAGGTTCCAGCTTGTCTCCCCTCCACCCCCAACCAGTGCTTTCCAAGGACTGAGAAGTGATTTTCCCACCATCCTACAACTCCCTTTGTGACCTTTACTTCTACATCTCCACCAACAATTGTGCAAAATCTTATTCCTGTAATAATCATTCATTCCATGATATTTGCAGTGGTTCTATTTTCCTAGTTGAGCCCTGGTAGATACAGTTCCTGAGAACTTCATGGAGCAGTTTCTGCACCAAACCTGCCCTCTCTACCTCTGGACCTCTACATGAGAAAAAGTACATTTCTCCCTTGGGTAATCCACTGTTATTTTGGTCTGCCCTCCTGGAGCCAGGCCGCCACTGGTCTTGAACCCCCATCCTCCTCTACACCATTATGGGAGACAGAAAGAAATTCTACCTTATCTGGCACATTGCATTTTTTAGTTTCTAACAGGAACTTACCTTATAGCTTAAATAAATTCCACCCCCTCTACCTCACTTTTCACTTGGCTGTATTTAACTCACCCTTTGGTTTTTCCTGACATCTAGATAAGTCTGATCCTCTTATTGTGCCAGCATTCTCCCAATACCCTAGGCATCTCCCTTCGCAGAACACCCATCATTTAGGAAATATTTGCTCCATGACTGTCTCCCCTACTAGACTAGACCCTGACTCTTTTTTCCTTGTTTTTGTTTTTGTTTTTTTTGAGATATAGTTTCACTCTATCCAAACTGGAATACAGTGGCACAATCTTGGCTCACTGCAACCTCCACCTCTCAGGTTCAAGTGATTCTCGTGCCTCAGCCTCCTGAGTAGCTGGGATTACAGGCACGAGCCACCACGCCCAGCTATTTTTTGTATTTTTAGTACAGACAGGGTTTTGCTATGTGGGCCAGGCTGGTCTTTAACTCCTGACCTCAGGTGATCCGCCCGCCTCAGCTCCCAAAGTGCTGGGATTACAGGTGCGAACCACTGCGCCCAGAAACCCTGACTCATTTTTTTTGTGTGTTGTGTTGTGTTGTGTTGCGTGTGTTTTTTTTTTTTTTTTTTTTTTTTTTTTTTTTTTTTTTTGAGATGGAGTCTCACTCTTTCTTCCAGGCTGGTGTGCAGTGGCACAATCTCGGCTCACTGCAACCTCCGCCTCCCGGGTGCAAGCGATTCTTCTGCCTCAGCCTCCAGAGTAGCTGCGATTGCAGGTATGCACTACCACACCAAGCTAATTTTTGTATTTTAGTAGAGACGGCATTTCACCATGTTGACCAGGCTGGTCTTGAACACCTGACCTCAGTGGATCCACCCGCCTCGGCCTCCCAAAGTGCTGGGATTACAGGCGTGAGCCACCGTGTCCGGCCTCACTCCTGACTCTTATTCCTGTTCTGCTCCCAGCCCATAACACAGAACTGACACACAACCACTCATTGAATGAATTAACTTCTTTAAGGTAGCTACAGAGAAGATAAATCTTTTTGTGGGCGTGGCTGAGATTGGTCTGTACAGCATCTCTAAATTCCTTGAGCAGGGTCTGGCTTGTCCGCGTCTTTTGCTCTTTCATTCTAAAGCCTTGAGCTACTTTCTAAACATTGGGTGCCTCACAGCCAGTTACTGCATGTTAAGAGGATATGGTACGTGTGCTCCAGACATCAAGGCCACCAGACCCACCCCATTATGTGTGACATGTGGAACACAGCATTGGGACATACCCAACCTTTGCTATCTTCTTTAAGAACTGCCTACCAAACACTTTCCTGCTGAGGAGTGGACCCAGCCTGGGATCACCACTATCCCATGGAACACCTATGTGAGTATTAGGAAAAAGTATACTTTCTCAGCATGCTTTATTGCCATCTGCTAAAATGGTTTCATTATGAATACAGGTATTTACAGTGTCTGTAATGTGAATGGGACCCTTGGAGTTATCCACTGCACAGCCTGCATAACCAAATGTGGATACTGCCCTGCCAGCCTCCCATTAGCCTTATTAGCATCGTGTGACCTTGCCTTCCTCGGAAGCCAGGCTGATTGGACCAGCAGTGGAGATCCCACTCAAGCTGGCCAATCAGATTGGTTCTCCCAGGAATTTGAAGTTGGGATAAGCAACTGTATCTTGTCATCACTGCACTGGGAGAAAATGTTGAATAGTGGCTGGCATGTTTCAGTTAGGTTTCCTGATTGCAAGCAACAGAAACCAATATTAATGTAAATGGATAACTTAAGCAAAATGGAATGTATTGGAAGTAGTCTCTGAAAGCCAGAGAACCAGGGGGCCAGAAAGGAGGAGGAGCAATGGAACATCCTCATACCAGAATAGTCAGAATAGTCTGGTCAGGCCCCCACTGCTGGGTGAATGACCTCCATCCATTTCTCCCTCTCCTGTGTCTTTCCTGTAGGACTCATAGTCTTGGGCAAGAGCATCTGACCAGTCAAACTTCACTCAGGTGTCCAAACCTGGATATACGGCGATGGTGAGAGGAGTCCACCCGTATTTTTCTCCCTTAACTCAAAAAACTTTATTTTCATTTATAAAAATATTTAGAACACATAAAACTAGACAACGTTAGCCAGGCATGGTGGCTCACGCCTGTAATCCCAGCACTTTGGGAGGCCGAGTCTGGTGGATCACCTGAGCTCAGGAGTTCAAGACCAGCCTGTCCAACATGGTGAAACCCCATCTCTACTAAAAATACAAAAATTAGCCGGCCATGGTGGCACATGCCTGTAATCCCAGCTACTCAGGATGCTGAGGCAGGATAATTGCTTGAACCTGGGAGGCGGGTTTTGCAGCGAGCCAACGTCATGCCACTCCACTCCAGCATGGTTGACAGAGTGAGGCTCCTTCTCAAAAAAACAGAAACAAAACAAAACAAAAAAACAACTAGACAATCTTTATTCTTTTTTCTCCTCTTCTGGTAAAGGATCTATCGGTGGCTTCCCCACTGTGGCACTGTTGCCGTCTGAGCCAGTGTTACTCCCACTGGTTCCTTCCTCTGCCTCATGATCAACTCTTTCCTGTCCACTCACCTTATCCTCAGTAGAAGTGCCTTCTTCACCATTTTACTGGCTTTCTGTCATTTCTTCAAGGTGGTCTCCATTGGAACACCCTTGTTGTCTTCCTTTTCTTTGGTTTTATCAGCCACTTGCTCTTCCTCAGAAAGTCCTGCTCTGACACATTCAGCTTTCTCTGCTGCCTCTTTCTCCCTTTTTCTGCCTTTTGTGGGTTTGCTCCCCTGCTTCTGCCTTGTCAGATGCAATTTTCTCCATATGCACTTCAACTTTCAACCCACACAACCTTTAAAGTTTATTGTGAAATAAGTCTGTGCTTTCCAGGAATTTCTTTTTCTTTTCTTGGTGTTCCTCTTCTATTTGAAAAAGTTCGGCTTTTAGTTTTTGCTGATGGGCCATTAAGGACTGGATCTTGTTGTTTGGGAACACGCATTCTAGCTGTGTGACAGCTGATGATTGTCTGGCAATGCACTCTTATTAAGTAATTCACCAATGAAGTGGTAGTTTCTCTGGAAATGAATACTATTTTTGTGCTTCACTGAAAAGCCATCATTAAAAGATAACATAGGGCCTGGCGTGGTGGCTCATGCCTGTAATCCCAGCACTTTGGGAGGCTGAGGTGGGTGGATCACTTGAGGTCAGGAGTTTGAGACAAGCCTGGCCAATATGGTGAAACCCCGTCTCTATTAAAAATATAAAAAAATTAACCAGGTGTGGTGGCAGGCACCTATAATCCCAGCTGAGGCAGGAGAATCACTTGAACCCAGAAAGTGGAGGTTGCAGTGAGTCAAGATTGTGCCACTGCACACTCTAACCTTCTAACCTGGGTAACAGAGTGGAAAAAAAAAAAAAGATAGGAGAAAATCTAGGTGACTTTGGGTATGATGAGGACTTTTTAGACACAACACCAAACGCATGATCCATGAAAGAAATAATTCTTCAAGGGAAGACAAGCCACAGACACAGACTAGAAAAAAAAAATTTGCAAAAGACCTATCTGATAAAGGACTTACACAGAATATACAAAGAACCTTTAAACTTAATAATAAATAACAAACAACTTGATTTAAAAATGGACAGAAGACTTGAACAGGCACTTTACCAAAGAAGATATATGGATGGCAACTAAGCATATGAAAAGATGCTCAGGCCGGGCACAGTGGCTCATACCTGTAATCCCAACACTGGGAGGATGAGGTGGGAGGATGGCTTGAGGTCAGGAATTCAAGACCAGCCTGCACAATAAAGTGAAACCCTGTCTCTACAGAAAAGAAAAAGAAAGAAAGAAAAAAGAAAAGCTGCTGGGCATGGTGGCCACATCTGTAGTCCCAGTTACTCAGGAAGCTGAGACAGGAGGATAGCTTGATCTCAGGAGGTTGCAACTGCAGTCTCATGAGCTATGATCATGCCACTGCACCCCAGTCTGGGTAATAGAGCAAGATCTTGTCTCTCTCTTTATTTATTTTTTTCATTTATTTAGACGGAGTTTCATTCTTTCACCCAGGCTGGAATGCAGTGGCACGATCTCGGCTCACTGCAACCTCCACCTTCCGGTTTCAAGTGATTCTTCTGCCTCGGCCTCCTGAGTAGCTGGGATTACAGGCACCTGCCACCATGGCCGGCTAACTTTTGTATTTTTAGTAGAGATGGGGTTTCACCATGTTGGCCAGGCTGGTCTTGAACTCCTGACCTCAAGTGATCTGTCTGCCTCAGCCTCCCAAGGTGCTGAGGGCCACCTTGCCCAGCCCTCATGTATTTTTTAAAAAAAGAGAAGATGCTCAACGTATGTAGTGTAGGGAATTGCAAATTAAAACAATGATATACCACTACACACCTATTAGAATGGCCAGACCCAAACTGATTGTGCCAAATGCTGTCAAGGATATGGAGCAACAAGAACTCTCATTCATTGCTAGTGGGAATGTAAAATGGTTCAGCTACTTTGGAGGACAGTTTGGCAGTTTCTTGCAAATTTAAACATACTCTTACCATTCAATGCAGCACTTATACTCCTTGGTATTGACCCAAATAAGTTGAAAATTTATGTCCATACAAAAAATTTGCACATGGATGTTTACAACAGCTTTATTCCTAATTAACAAAATTTGGAAGTAATGAAGATGTTTTTCAGTAGGCAAATAGATAAATAAACATCCAGACAATGGACTATTATTTGGCTGTAAAAAGAAACACACTATCAAGACATGAAAAGACATGAAGGAAATTTAAGTTCATATCACTAAATGAGAGAAGCTGATCTGAAAGGACTGCATACTATATGATTCCAACCATATGACATTTTAGAAAAGGCAAGACCATGAAGACAGTAAAAAGATCAGTGGTCACCAGGGATTAGGAGGGATGAAGGGATGAATAGACAGAGCACAGAGGATGTTCAAGGCAGTAAAAATACTCTGCATGACACTATAATGATGGATACTGGTCATTACACATTTGCCCAAATCCATAGACTGTACAATGCCAAGAGTGACCTTGAGGAAAATTCTAGACTTTCAGTGATAATGGTGTGCTAATGCAGATTCATTCACTGTAACAAATGTACCACCATGGTGCTGGATGTTGATAGTGGGAATGCTGGAGGGGACAGGAATGTGAGGGAACTCTGTACTTTCTGCTCAATTTTGCTGAGAACCTAAAACTACTCTTTAAAAGTCTGTTAAATAGGCCGGGTGCGGTGGCTCATGCCTATAATCCCAGCACTTTGGAAGGCCTAGGTGGGTGGATCCCCTGAGGTCAGGAGTTCAAGACCAGCCTGGCCAACATGGCAAAACCCCATCTCTACTAAAAGGACAAAAAGTAGCCGGGTATGATGGCACGTGCCTGTAATCCCAGCTACTTGGGAGGCTGAGGCAGGAGAATTGCTTGAACCCAGGAGGTGGAGGTTGCAGTGAGCCGAGATCATGCCACTGCACTCCAGCCTGGGTGACAGAGTGAGACTCTGTCTCAAAAAAAAAAAAAAAAAAAATCTGTTAAATAAATAATTAAGTCGTCGTGATAAACATCTGGATCTTCAGCAGACTGAGTGCTCTACAAAACAAACAAACAAATAAACAAAAAACCAAGGAATACGATTGCTGAATTATATGGTAAAAGTATGTTTAATTTTGCAAGAAACTGTCAAACTGCCTTCCAAAGTAGCTGAACCATTTTGCATTCTCACTAGCAATGAATGAGAGTTCCTGTTGCTCCATATCCTCGCCAGCATTTGGTATTATCAATAAAGGAGAAAGGTTCTCCTTTCTCCATGTGAGACTGCCTCTGTCAAATTCTTTCCTCTAGAGCAACTCCTATGGCTAGACATGGTGGCCCACATCTGTTATCCCAGTGTTTGGGAGGCTGAGGCAGGTGGATCACTTGAGGCCAGGAGTTCAAGACCAGCCTGGACAAAATGGCAAAACCCGTCTCTACTAAAAATACAAAAGATTAGCTGAGCATGCAGGTGCATGCCTGTAATCCCAGCTACTCAGGAGGCTGAGGCAGGAGAAAAGCTTGAACCCAGCAGGTAGAGGTTGCAGTGAGCCCTTACCCTGCCACTGCACTCCAGCCTGAACGACAGAGTGAGACTGTTTCAAAAAATAAAATAAAATAAAATAAAATAAAATAAAATATCTTCTGCATAATTTTTTGCATTTATGTAAGCAAAGTGTGTGGGGGAATTATGATAGACCTTCATAGAGTCATTGTACTCTATCTTTGTTGCCTCATATTCATTTAAATATTCTTGTTTTTCTTCATCAGTGACATCTCCCCACATTCCACCAATAATCTTGCCAATTTCCATCAATTTCAGGTCAGTATTGGAAGCCTTGACTCTGGCCCAGACATTTCTGCTGTACCTCATGTGGGATAAGAGTGGCTTATCTTTGAGGGTTTTGGAATAGTAGTACTAGAGGATGCCATGACCTGGGCTGTTGGTGCAGGGGTTCCCTCCCAGCCTGTAGCTGTAGGTGAGATGCCTGTGTGGAGTGCGTCCCACAAACAGTGGTGTGCTGGACACTTGTGCTGCAGGAGCTGGTGAGGGTGGGAGGTAGGGCACAAAATGGTCTTTTCACATTTTGAAAATTAAGTTTTCATTTCCTTAAGAACAAATGTGATTAGGGAGGTTGGCAGATCACTTGAGTCCAGGAGTTCAAGACAAGCCTGGGCAACATGGTGAAACCCCATCTCTACAAAACATACAAAAATTAGCCAGGCATGGTAGTGAGACAGGATTCATTCCCTTGACCTTGACCCCCTTCATGGGCAGGAACTGGAGTGGCTCATTTCACTTAGCCTGCAGCCCACGGATGGCTAAGTGTTAACAGCTCAGTGAAGGGTCAGGGTGACAGCCTCCTGCACCTGCCCTTTTTGACAGCCAAGTTTTTGCTCGGTGTCCGGGAAGAATCAGGTCACACGAATTGTTTGAAAGGTAACGAATGCAGAAGGCTTTACTGAGCAGTGGAAGTGGCTCCTGATGGAAGGGGAACTGGAAAAGAAGAAGGTGATCTTTCCCTGAAGCCGCACTGTCTGAAGTTAGCCACATCTATCTGTAGTCTCTGATGCTCAGTTGATTGCTCCTCTGCTTGCCACTCAGCCGCTTATATCCCCGAGGCTCAGCAGCTTGCATCCCCAACAACATGCCTCAGCCACTTGTGTTGCTCTTTTCTTCTGCCAGCTGGTCTGGTTTTTATGGGCACAGGATAGGGGCATGGCAGGCGAAAAAGGCAATCATTTGGGTGGAAAAGCGGGGTCAGCTGTTTTCACTTAGGGCCAAGGTTCCGGGCTTGAGGGTGCGGTTTAGGTGGGAGCCCAGCTGTTCTGTATCAGTAGCACATTTGTAGTCCCAGTTATTCAGGAGGCTGAGGTGGGAGGATCACCCGAGCCCAGGAAGTCAAGGCTGCAGTGAGCCATGATCACACCACTGCACTCCAGCCTGGGTGACAGAGCCAGATTCTGTCAAAAAAAGAAAAAGATAAAATCTTAAACACCCTGGAAAGAAAGAGCATCCACAGCTCCACCCCTTTCCTGGAAAATTGATGAATAATTGTCCACCCTTTTCCTGGAAAATTCATGAATAATCCATCCCTTGTTTAGCATATAATCAAGAAATAACCATAAAAATAGCCAACAAGCAGCCCATGCCGCTGTTTCCATCCCTCTGGTTGTGTAGAGGGAGGGAAATACCTGGATTTACCATCCCACACAGGTCACACCCAGTGCAAGAGAATCAGGTCTCCCTGTATTAATATACTGTCTTATTTTCTGTGTTCTTGATACTCAGGCATCTGAGGCCTAGCTGATTGGAGATGGACTGCCCCTACTCAGTCTAGCTGATTCTTAGAGGTAGCCAGGTACTCACCTCGCTGAGGAGTGTGCCTTTCATATGCCAATGAACCAATTCAGAGCCCATACTGCTCACCACCTCTTCTGTCTGACTCTTACAATCTATCAGGCAATATTCCTTTCCCTTAACCATTCCGGGCCAGGTAGCAGGCACTGTCAGAGACATTTGAACCAGAGAAACTCCATCTTGAACGGGGGCTGGGTAAAATAAGGCTGAGGCCTCTTGGGCTACATTCCCAGTAGGATTCTTAGTCACAGGATGAGATGGGAGGATGGCACAAGATACAGGTCATAAAGACCTTGCTGATAAAACAGCATGCAGTAAAGCAGCCTGCCACATCCCACCAAAGCCAAGATGGCCATGAAAGTGACCTCTGGACATCCTCACTGCTCATTATATGCTAATTATTATGCATCAGCATGCTAAAAGACACTCCCACCAGCACCATGACAGTTTACAAATGCCATAGCAACATCAGGAAGTTCCCCTGTATGGTATAAAAAGGAGAAGAAACCTCAGTTCTGGGAATTGTCCATCCCTTTCCTGGAAAATTCATGAATAATCCACCCCTTGTTTAGCACATAATCAAGAAATAACCATAAAAATAGCCAATGAGCAGCCCATGCTGCTGTCCTGCCTATGGTGTGGCTGTCACGCATGTCCGTGTGAAGAGACCATCAAGAGGCTTTGTGTGAGCAACAAGGCTGTTTATTTCACTCGGGTGCAAGTGGGCTGAGTCCGAAAAGAGAATCAGCAAAGGGTGGTGGGATTATCATTAGTTTTTATAGGTTTGGGATAGGTGATGAAGTTAGGAGCAATTTTTTGCAGTTAGGGGGTGGATCTTACAAAGTACATTCTCAAGGTTGGGGAGAATATTAAAAAGTACCTTCTTAAGGGCAGGGGAGGATATTACAAAGTACCTTCTCAAGGGTGGGGAGGGTGTATCACACAAAGTACATTCACAAGGATGGGGGAATATCACAAAGTACACTATCGCAAGGGAAGGGAGGGTGTATTGTCACAAAGTCAATTGATCAGTTAGGGTGAAGCAGGAACAAATCACAATGGTGGAATGTCATCAGTTAAGGCAGGAACTGACTCTTTTCACTTCTGTGGATCTTCAGTTGCTTCAGGCCATCTGGATGTGTACACGCAGGTCACAGGGGATAGGACAGCTCAGCTTGGGCTCAGAGGCCTGACACTCCTGTCTTCTTATATTAATAAGAAAAACTAAACAAAATAGTGGTGAAGTGTTGGGG
>NW_016814655.1:6366811-6393088 GCF_001698545.2 Rhinopithecus bieti | reverse complement strand
CACGAGGTCAGGAGATTGAGACTATCCTGGCTAACACAGTGAAACCCTGTCTCTACTAAAAATACAAAATATTAGCTGGGTGTGGTGGTGGGCACCTGTAGTCCCAGCTACTCGGGAGGCTGAGGCAGGAGAATGGCATGAACACAGGAGGCAGAACTTGCAGTGAGCTAAGATCGCACCACTGCACTCCAACCTGGGCAACAGAGCAAAACTCCCTCTCAAAAAAAAAAAAAAAAAAAAAAAAGAAGAAGGATTAGAAACAGCTTGCAGAGAGTGAGTGAGATTGATAGTGTGGTAGAGATAGCTGGGGAGAGGTAGAGGGTGGCGTAAGAACGGGAACGAGAATGAGAGTGAGTATAGAAGTAAAGAATAGGACTTTATCAGGGTGAAAGTACCGGAGGGTGCTCTGCCAGCAAAGATCATCTACCCTCTCCAAGAGGGAGTTAAAGTGGCAGGTTGGGGATAGTTCCAGAAGATATCCATTATGATGGTTTGGAGGAAAAGTATAAACCGGCAGTGTAAACAGGGGCAGGGCATTTATGAATAGTTGAGAATGGTGAATAGGAGTATGACTAGACAGAAGATACTAGGGATGACAAGTTTTTGGGGCACAGTCCAAGTATTGGGGGTGACTGTGTAAAGCCCTGTTGCAAAAAGTAGGGTAAGGATGAATAGACCTAATAGAATGAAGGGATGTATTAGGTTCATAAGGGTCATTACTGTTCTTCAGAAATGCAAGTGAGCTTAAGGGAAGTAGGGGAGAGTACTTGCGACTTCCAGGAGGAAGAGGAGAGATCAGGCTGGCTGTCCAATGGACACAGCTTTATTCTGGATCAGTGAACCTAATGGGGAGGGTTCTTCAGGCAGACGGCAGTTGGGGTACTATAGATGACTAAGTAGGGTCCGGTCCATTGAGGTTGTAGAGTTTGAGGGGTCAGATTCGTAACAAGAACCGATTGTCCAGCTAGGGTGTCTTTATATGGCTGGGTATCTGGAGTAGGCAAGAGAAGATTAGTAACCTGGTGAATTTCCTGTCTAGCCTGCTGGAGGACAGGAAAATAGTCGCCTAGAAGGCTGGTGTCTGGGATGAGGTTGGGGCCAAGCAAGAAAGTGCGTCCATATAAGAGTTCAAACGGACTGTACCCTGTATCATCTGGAGGACAGGCTCTAATTCTGAGAAGGGTAAGAGGTAAAAGTACTGTCCAGTCCTTTCTAAGTTAGAGGCTGAGCTTGGTGAGGTGTGTCTTCAAAAGACCATTAGTCCATTCTACCTTTCCTGAAGATTGAGGACAGTAAAGGGTATGAAGGTTCCACTGAATACCAAGAGCTGGAGAAACTGCTTGGGTGATTTGACTAACAAAGGCCAGTCTGTTATCAGACTGTATCGAGGTCAGAAGGCCAAACTGAGGAATTATGTGTGACAGAAGGGAAGAAATGATGGTGGTGGCCTTCTCAGACCCTGTGTGAATGGCCTCTACGCTTCCAATGAAACTGTCTATCCAGACCAAGAGGTATTTTAGTTTCCTGACTCAGGGCATGTTAGTAAAGTCAATTTGCCAGTCCTGGGCAGGGGCAAATCCCCAGGCTTGTTGTGTAGGGAAGGGAGGGGGCCTGAACAATCCCTGAGGAGTAGTAGAATAGCAGATGGAACACTGAGAAGTTATTTCCTTGAGGATCGATTTCCACGATGGAAAGAAAGTGAGACTTTCTAAGAGACGGGCTAGCAGTTTGTAACCTACATGGAAGAGATTATGAAATCACGACAGAATAGAATAGGCCTGTGAGACTGGAAGAAGATATTTTCCTTGGTCCAAGAACCATTTGCCTTGTGTGGGAAGAGACTGATGGGTGGAAGTTTCAGTGGGAGAGTAGGTGGGAGTGACCAACGAGAAGGAGAAAAACTGGCCGTGAGGGACAGAAGTTGGAATGCTAGCTGCTTCTTTAGCTGCCTTATTAGCATAAGCATTGCGCTGAGAGATGGGATCTGATGCCTTGCAGTGAATGACTCCAGCTTCCTTTGGAAGTAAAGCAGCCTTGAGAAGAGTTTTTATTAAAGAGGCATTAATGAGGGACGACCGTTGTGTAGTGAGGAAACCTCTTTCAACCCACATAACAGCATGGTGGTGCAAGATATGGAAGGCATATTTAGAGTCAATATAAATATTGACATGTAGTCCCTTTGCAAGAGTGAGGGCCCGAGTTAAGGCAATGAGTTCAGCTTACTGAGAGGTAGTGGAGGTGGGCAGAGCAGTAACCTCAATTATAGATGTGGAGAACACTATAGCATAGCCTGCCTTTGCTGGTGAGTGGCGATTAGGCCTGGTGGAACTGCCATCAATAGACCAAGTGTGATCAGGGTGAGGAACAGGAAAGAAGGAAATATGGGGAAGTGGAGTGAATGTCAGGTGGATCAGAGAGACACAGTCATGGGAGTCAGGTGTAGTATCTGGAATAATGTGGGGGCCAGCCTAAAACAGTAAGGTCAAGTTGTTTGGACAGAAAGGCTACAGGGTGTGGTCCTGGCTCTTGTGTAAGAATTCTGACTGCACAGCCCTGCACTTCGGCTGTGTGTAATGAAAAAGGGTTGGGATGAGTTTGGGAAAGCTTGTGTGGGAGCAGCTTCTAGCGCTGTTTTTAAGGAACGGAAAGAGGAGTGGGGAAAGGATTTAGGATCTATGGGGTCAGCTAGGTTTCCTTTTGTGAGTTTATATAATGGTTTAGTCAGGATGGCAAAACCAGGTATCCAAAGGCGAAAGTATCCAACCATGCCCAGGAAGGAAAGGAGTGGCTGTTCTGTAGAAGGGGTTGGGGTTTGAGAGACAAGCCAGACACAATTGGCAGGGAGATCATGTATGTTTTCATGAAGAATTATGCCAAGGTAGGTAACAGATGGGGAAGAAATTTGAGCTTTGGAGGGGGATACCCGATATCCTTTGGAGAATAAATATTGAAGGAGCAGGAGGATATCTTGTTGAGAAGACTCAAAGGAGGGACTACAGAGTAGAAGGTCATCAATGTATTGAATAATGTGGGAAGCAGAGAGGTGGAAAGAAAGTAAATCATGAGAAAGGGCTTGACTGAAGTAATGAGGGCTGTCCCAGAAGCCTTGTGGCAGTACAGCCCAGGTAAGTTCCTGGGACTGAAGGGTGTCCGGGTCAGTCCAGGTAAAAGCAAAGAGAAGCTGGGACAAGGGGTGCAGGGGAATAGTGAAAAAAGTGTCTTTAAGATAAAAAACCAAGTAATGAGTTGTGAAGGGAGGTATTGAGGATAAAAGAATGTACGGGTTGGGCACCACAGGGTGGACAGGCAAAACAATTTGGTTGATAAGGTGCAGATCTTGAACCAACCTGTAAGACTTGTCCAGTTTTTGTACAGGTAAGATGGGAGATGTGTAAGGAGAGTTTGTGGGCTTTAGTAGCCCAGGCTGTAGCAGGCAAGTAATAACAGGCTCCAACCCCCTTAAAGCCTGTTGTGGGATGGGATACTGGCATTGAGCAGGGTAAGGGTGATTAGGTTTTAATGGGATAGTAATGGGCATGTGATCAGTTGCTAGGGAGGGAGTAGAGGTGTCCCATACCTGTGGGTTAAGGTGGTGGGATACAAGAGGAAGATGTGAAGGAGACTTTGGATTGTGAAGAAGGGCAGCAATGAGATGTGGCTGTAGTCCAGGAATAGTCAGGGAAGCAGATAATTTGGTTAAAATGTCTCAGCCTAATAAAGGAACTGGGCAGGCGGGGATAACTAAAAAGGAGTGCATAAAAGAATATTATCCAAGTTGGCACCAGAGTTGGAGAGTTTTAAGAGGTTTGGCAGCCTGGCCATCAATACCCACAGCAGTTATGGAGGCAGGGAAAACAGGCCCTTGAAAAGAAGGTAATGTGGAGTGGGTAGCCTCCATATTGAGTAAGAAGGGAATGGACTTACCTTCCACTGTAAGAGTTATCCAAAGCATCTGTGATGGTCCAGGAGGGTTCTGAGGCAATCAGGCAGTGTCAGTCTTCACCTATTAAGCTAAGAAGATCTGGGAAGGAGTCAGTCAGAGAACCTTGGGCCAGAGTTCCAGGGGCTCTGGGAAAGGTTGCTGGGCAAGTTGGACAGTACAATTTCCAGTGGGGTCCCACACAGATGTGACATGGCTCAGAAGGAATCCCAGGCTGCGGGCATTCCTTGGCCCAGTGGCCAGATTTCCAGCACTTGAAGCAAGATCCTGGGGGATGGAGTCCTGCAGGAATGCCTGGACACTGTGGCTTAGGTGTTTTGAAGTTCTTGTGTGCTGGAGATATGGCTGGGGCTTCTCTTACAGCGGAGGCAAGTAATTGCAACTCAGAAATATGTTGCTGCTTGGCTGCCTCTTCTCTATTATTGTGTACTTTGAAGGCAAGGTTAATTAAGTACTTTTGTGGGGTTTGAGGGCTGGAATCTAATTTTTGTAGCTTTTTCTAATGTTGGGAGCGGATTGGGTAATAAAATGCATATTAAGAATAAGACAGCCTTCTGGACCCTCTGGGTCTGGGGCAGTAAAGCGTCTAAGGGTTGTTGCCAAATGGGCCATGAACTGGGCTGGGGTTTTATATTTGATGACAAAGAGCCTAAATTCTAACTGATTTGGGAGAGGTCAGATAAAAAGGAGCACTAACTTTGACTATGCCTTCAGCTCCAGCCACCTCTCTATTGTTGGGCAGATGGGGGAGAGCTAGTCACAGAACAAAACTGTAAGCCAGACCGGGTGTGAGGAGGGAAAGTGATAGAAGGATTGTAGGGTCGGGAAGCAGAGGCTGGGGAAGAATTGGGACCTGACTTGGCCTGGTGAGAAGCAGCCTGGGGAGGAGGGGAGAGGTCAGATGAGTTCTTAGAAAAGGAGGATTCAAAAGGACTCAGAGTTTGGGGTGGAAACTGAAGGAGCAGACAGGAGAGAAAGAAGAAAGATTTGGGATGAGTCGCATTGGGAGCAGAGACTAGGGGCGGATCAATGTGTAAAAGAATGCCTGATGTCAGGCACCTCAGACCATTTGCCCATTTTTCAACAAAAATTATCTAGATATTGTAGGATGGAGAAATTGAAAGTGCCATTTTCTGGCTATTTAGAACCATTGTTGAGTTTGTATTGGGGCTAAGTGGTATTGCAGAAGAAAACAAGATGCTTAGGTTTTAGGTCAGGCGAGAGAGAGGTTTTAAGTTTTTTAGAACACAGGCTAAGGGAGAAGCAGGAAGGTAGGGCGGAAGGTTGCCCATAGTAAAAAGGTAAGTTTAGAGAAAAGAGAGGGTAGAGACACAGAGGAGGGAAGTGGTACTTGCCACCAAGGGGAGCTGGTACTTGCCACCAAGGGGAATGATCAAGGCAGTCATCCCCACAGTAATCAGTCACCTCTGGAATGTGGGTAAATAATCAGGTAGGCGTCCCCGCAGTGATTAAACACCCCAGTCCATGACCGGTGCCAGAGTTTTGAGTTCATGGATAAAACATGTCTCCTCTGTCTCTACCAGAAAGAGAAAGGAACCAAAATTAAGGAAGGGAGATATTGAAGCATTGAGTACCTTCTTATGGGTAGGGGAGGATATTACAAAGTACCTTCTCAAGGGTGGGGAGGGTGTATCATACAAAGTACATTCACAAGGGTAGGGGAATATCACAAAGTACATTATTGCAAGGGCGGGGAGGGTGTGTTGTCACAAAGTCAATTGCTCAGTTAGGGTGAAGCAGGAACAAATCACAATGGTGCAATGTCATCAGTTAAGGCAGGAACTGGCTATTTCTACTTCTTTTGTTGATCTTCAGTTGCTTCAGGCCATCTGGATGTGTACACGCAGGTCACAGGGGATATGATGGTTAGCTTGGGCTCAGAGGCCTGACAGTGGCCATTCTTTCATTTAGGTAAAGGTTATTTTTTAATTTAATTTAATTTTATTTTATTTTTGAGATAGAGTCTCATTCTGTCGCTCAGCTTAGAGTTCAGTGGTGCGATCTTGGCTCATTTCAACCTCTGCCTCCCAGGTTCAAGTGATTCTTCTGCCTCAGCCTCCCAAGTAGCTGGGATTACAGACATGTGCCACCACACCTGGCTAATTTTTTTTTTTTTTTTTTTTTTTTTTTTTTTTTTTTTTTTTAGTAGAGAGAGGGTCTCACTATGTTAGCCAGGCTGGTCTTGAACTCCTCGCATCAAGTGATCTGTCCGTCTTGGCCTCCCAAAGTGCTGGGATTACAGGCGTGAGCCACCATGCCCAGCCAAGTAAAGGTTACTTTCTTAATAAACTTGCTTTCACTTTACTGTATGGACTCACCCTGAATTCTTTCTTGCTTGAGATCCAAGAACACTCTTTTGGGGGTCTGGATGGGGACCCCTTTCTGGTAACACAACTAGAGACATCCTCTGTAACCCAGAACCCACCAGAATTATTCAAACTAGCCAATCCTAAATCTAAATCTGCTCACCCTGACTTGCCTTGCCTTTCCCATGGAAACAACAAGAAAAACTCCTGCCTGTTCTTTGCCCTTCCTCCAGACTGACCCGTGTGCTTCCCCACAGGGCCCTGCAGGGCACTCTGTGCCCCTCCTCTTGGGAACTGTGCCTAACAAATTACATTTTCTTTTTTCTTTTTTTTGAGACAGAATCTTGCTATGTCATCCAGACTGGAGTGCAGTGGCATGATCTCAGCTCACCGTAACCTCCGCCTCCCGGGTTCAAGCGATTCTCCTGCCTCAGCTTCCTGAGTAGCTGGGATTACAGGCATACACCACCACGCCCAGCTAATTTTTGTATTTTTAGTAGAGATGGGATTTCACCATGGTGGCCAGGCTGGTCTTGAACTCCTGACCTCATGATCCGCCGACCCTGGCCTCCCAAAGTGCTGGGATTACAGGCGTGAGCCACTGTGCGTGACACAAATTATCTTTTCAATAGCAATCATCTCTTGATCTGTTAGCCTCACTATACCTGAATAAAAACAGAATCCCGGGTACAGTTAACAACAGTCTTCCATGGGAAATTGGGTGCTGTTAGGAAGGGATATAGATGCTGAGTCACTTCAAAATGACATCTATTGCACAATGCAGACAGAAGCAAATGAAGCCAGTCAGGAGTATGGGGGTAGGGTAGATAGGAGAATGGCAGACAACTGGGAAAGCTTGAAAGAGAGTTGAGGAGAGTAACTCCAGTTTATCACTGTCAACCTCCTGGATCTAGGCCCTGGATCCACTTCTAACTCTGCAACTTCAAGTCTGTGACAAGACCTTGTTTCCTTCCAGGAAGCACCCTGCTTTTGGTTAAGCAAGTCTAAGTTTCTGCTCCTTGCAGCCCATGATTCCTCCTTATAATGGGGAACTTTGCACCCACATAGATGCATCTCAAACTATAAGAACACCTTTTTCCAGCCTGTGGCCCAAAGGTTATCTGTCCAGGCACCTCCTGCCTTCCCCCTTTTCTCTCCTCCCCGAGACTGACCGCCTCTGGGCTTAGGATCCCAGGCCAGTGCCTTCCTAGCCCTGATGCTCCCTTCTCTTCTGGTCCAGCTACCTCCCACCTCATCTTCCTTGACCTCAGGTGGGGTTTCCCTTCTGCAGAGCAGGGATGGAGGCAGGGGTCCTCCCAGCAGAGAAACCCTGCATTCCTCCTCTCCTGCCTGGACAGCCCCACTCCCCAGGCTGGCAGAGGCTGGCTCTGCAGCTCCTGATCGTCTACCTCTGGTCTGACTGCCTTACCTTTTTAGTCTAAATCCCAGCCCCTCCTTTTAGGAACTGTCATCGTGTTTAATCCTGCCTGGGGGAGACCCCCTCCACCTTCCTAAATGGAAGGTATTCCATTACATGCTAAAGTGCAGTTTAAGCAGCTGTAAGGAAGTGTGACAGAAAGTCTGTCAGAGTGGGGCTGGACTTGCCAAAACTTGGTGTGATGTGGGGACTCTGTCAACATGCTCCTAGGGAAACCTGAGCTGAGCCGATGCTGAGGCTGGCAGGATGTTCAAGGTAAGACGCAGGAAGTGGTGTGGGGGAGGGGCAGACAAAGCGCTGGACCCCTGGGGTGGCCTGAGAAGAAGGGTTCCCAGTGGATGGGGGCCGAGGACTTCCTCGTCATTGTGCTGCCAAACAAAGGCAGATGGGCCACCAGGACACCCAGACCGCATTAGGGTGGGCAGGTCGGGCCCAACTCTTGTTGGAACAGGAGTGGGCTAGACGGTGAGTAGGGAGGAGGAAGTTGGACAGGATTTCCTCCAACAAGTGTTTCAACTTGAAGCCAGAGGCGTCCGGACCTGGAGAGGAAAAGCTCTCCCTCCAGAGGAGAGAAGTTGGTGGTTCCTGGAGGAGGAAACCGGCGCTTTGGCAGCTGGAGGGCCCAGGCCTGGACACCGACAATATTGAACAGCATGAACTGTGCCCAAAGACGGTCAATGGCACTAATACTGGCAATGGCCCAGCCAGAGTCCATAGACCTTTCCTGGCCCCTTCTTGGTGCCCCTGTCTCCCACACGCCCTGGTTTAATCTACACATGCCCAATCTTTATTCTTTTTCTTTGTTTTTTTGTTTTGTTTTGTTTTTTGTTTATTTTTTATTTTTTTATTTTTTTTGAGACGGAGTCTGGCTCTGTCACCAAGGTAGAGTGTAGTGGTATAATCTCAGCTCACTGCAACCTCCACCTCCAGGGTTCAAGTGATTCTCCTGCCTCAGCCTCCTGATTAGCTGGGACTACAGGCACCCGCTACCACACCCAGCTAATTTTTGTATTTTTAGTAGAGACTGGATTTCACCAGGTTGGCCACGCTGGTCTTGAACTCCTGACCTCAGGTGATCCACCCGCCTCGGCCTCCCAAAGTGCAGGATCACAGGCGTGAGCCACCGTGCTTGGCGATGTCCAATCTTTAGATGAAACCTCCTCTCTGTCTGGCCCAGGGCCAGGGGGTCACAGAGTCAGGGGTCAGTCTGCATCCTTTCCTTGGCCTCTCCCCTGGCATCTTCTGCACCTCACTCTGCACTCCCCAATCCCTCCGGGTGAGCCCAGGACCTGCAACACTGTGCCAACCTCGCCCAAGCCACTCTCCAGCTTTCCCAGCTCAGCAGGCTGAGGCACCTGAGGCTTTCATTTTAATTATGAACCACTTCAAAGCCTTTCTGGAAGCAGGTGAGAGACAAAATGTAAACAAGTGAATGAGTGAGTCATCCGGCCCTCCCTGCCCAGATATTTCTGTCATCCATCCTGCCTCTCTGTCACCCACAGTCTCTGCAATAACCAACCTGGGTTCTCTCCGAATGTGGGGATTTTCCTGGAGCGAGGCCTTCCAGGACTCCTCCGCCTGCCAACATCACCTACCTCGTCTTCCTCTTCAGCACATCCCCAACATTGTCTAAGTGGTAACTCACCTGAACAAAGCACTTGACACAGATTCGTTCATTTACTCCTCGCAACAACCTGATGAGGTAGGTACTGTTATGTCCATTTTACAGGTGACAAAAACAAGGCCTAGAGAGGTGAAGTAACTTACCTGTCTAAGGTTACACAGGTTGGTGGTGGGCCCAAGGTTCAAATTCTAGCAGTCAGGCTAGGCATGGTAGCTCATCCCTGTAATCCTAGCACTTTGGGAGGCCAAGGCAGGTGGATCACCTGAGTCCAGTAGTCCAAGATCAGCCTGACCAATATGGCAAAACCCCATCTCTACTAAAAATACAAAAATTAGCCAGGCGTGGTCACAGGTGCCTGTGGTCCCAGCTACTTGGGAGCCTGAGGCAGGACAATTACTCGAACCCAGGAGGCAGAGGTTGCAGTGAGCCAGGATTGTGCCATTGTACTCCTAGCCTGGACAACATAGCAAGACTCCATCTCAAAAAAAAAAAATTCCAGCAGTCTGTTTCTAGAATCACTCTCCTCCCTCTTCCCCTCCCCTTCTCTTCCCATTTTTCTTTTCTTTTCTGAGACAGGGTCTTGCTCTGTTGCCCAGGCTGGAGTGCAGTGGCCCAGTCACAGCTCACTGTAGCTTTGACCTCCTGGGCTCAAGCAGTCCTCCCACCTCAGCCTCCCACCCTGAGTAGCTGGAACTACAAGCATGCACCAACATGCCCAGCTAATTTTTTAATTTTTTTTTTTTTTTTTTTGTAGAAATGAGGTCTCGCCATGTTGCCCAGCCTGGTCCAAACTCTTGGGCTCAAGCAATCCTCCCACCTTGGCTTCCCAAAGTGGTGGAATTACAAGGCATGAGCCACTGCTTCCAGCCTGGGTCAGTGGTTTTAAAAATATTTGTGTTTATTTTTATCATTACAGAGATGGGGTCTCACTATGTTACCCAGGGAGGTCTTGACCTCCTGGGCTCAAGTGATCCACCTGCCTTGACCTCCCAAAGTACTGAGATTACAGGTGTGAGCTACCACGCCTGGTCAAGAATCCGCACTTTTGTGTGTGTGTGTGACAGAGTCTCACTCTGTCACCCAGGCTGGAGTACAGTGGTACGACCTCAGATGACTGAAACCTCTGCCACCTGGGTTCAAGTGATTCTCCTGCCTAAGCCTCCCGAGCAGCTGGGAGTACAGGCGTGTGCAATCACGCCTGACCAATTTTTGTATTTTTAGTAGAGACAGGGTTTCATCATGTTGGCCAGGCTGGTCTCAAACTCCTGACCTCAGGTGATCCGCCCACCTCGGCCTCCCAAAGTGCTGGGATTACAGGCATGAGCCACCATGCCTGGCCGCAATTCCACCTTTCTAACTGGCTCCCAGGTGCTGCTGATACTGCCGGTCCCAGCAAAAGTCTGTATTTTCAAACACTATCTATATGCCCTCCCTCTCTCCTCTTTTTCCCTTCTAGAATTCTCAACTATACACACACATACACTCACACACCTGTGCAAACTGCATTCTCAGGATCTCTTCCAAGTGCAGTTGCCCTGTAACTCTGCCTTCTGGCTCTGCTCCAATCATACACACTTCTTATTTGCTTGACAAAGCTCAACCCATAACAAGCACATACTCTCCCTATACTCTCTCTCCCTCTTCTCCAAGGTCAGGAGAAGAGAGAGCCTCTCAGCTCTGGTGTGTGTGTGTGTGTGTGTGTGTGTGTGTGTGTGTGTGTGTGTTGTGGGAGGGGGCAGGATAATCGAGGTGACTTCTTGGTGAGACCTCTGCTCTGGATATCAGATTTTGGAAGATTCATGGCGGGGACTAGAGGGAAGGCTGGAGGATGGGGAGTTGCAAAGTTGACCCTGCAGCCCATTTCTCTCCGTCCAGCTGTGACCAGAGCCTCAGTCTCATATTTAGGGAGGGGAGCAAGGGGTGGATTGTGCAGTGGGGGAGATGTTGGTGGGTGAACATCTCATCACATCCCAGGTCCCATAGCTGGAGAGTCACCGCAGCAGCACGCTCTGGAGTCAGACAGGCCTGAGTCTGAATCTCACTGCTTTGTGGCCTTGGGCAAGTTCTTAACTTTTCTGAGCCTCAGTGACTTAAGGTGGAAAGTGAAATATACAGCAGCTAATTCTAGATGTTGAGTCAACTCCATTTTGCAACCTGTAGTGATTGATTCTGTAGTGATTGATTCTGAAAAGAATCATCAATGGATGCTAAACTATTGGGCAAAAATTTGCTGGGGAAAGGACAGTCTCAAAGTATTTTTCCACAGAGTACTGATTAATTTCAAAGGGGAAAAACAATAACCTTTACACTGGATAGATCTGGCAGGAACCATGTTAACCAAGTGATCAAAGGTAGCATCACCAATAATGGGGCAAACCGACATCCTGTACTTCCCCACTGATGCGCCGAGAAGGGCACAGCATTGCTCATGCAGCATCCCTGTCAAAAATGCGTAAACGGAATCTAATCATGAGAAAACTGCCAGACAGCCAAACTCTTCAGAAAAGTCAGTATAACGAAAGGGAACAAAGATTGAGAAGAACTTTACCAGGTTAAAGAAAACTAAAGAGATATGACAACTGACTGCAACACAGAATCCTGGACCAGACCCTGGATCTGGTCAAAAGAAAAATGCTTTAAACGATAGTATTGGGACAAAGGGTAAAATTTGAATGTGGACCATGTAATAGATGAATAGTGTGTTGTATCAATGATATGTCCTTGACTTGGTAATTGTCCTGAGGAAATGTAAGAGAATATATTTATTATTATTATTGTTATTATTATTTTTTTGAGACCAAGTCTTGCTCTGTCACCCAGGCTGGAGTGCAATGGCACAATCTCGGCTCATTACAACCTCCGCCTCCCAGATTCAAGCGATTCTCCTGCCTCAGCTTCCTGAGTAGCTGGGATTACAGGCACCCGCCATCACATACCCAACTAATTTTTGTATTTTTAGTAGAGATGGGGTTTCACCATTGTTGGCCAAGCTGGTCTTGAACTCCTGACCTTAGGTGATCTGCCCGCCTCAGCCTCCCAAAGTGCTGGGATTACAGGCTCGAGCCACCGAGCCCGGCCTGAGAATGTTTATTCTTAAGGGATATGTGCCGGCCAGGTGTGGTGGTTTATGCCTTGTAATCCCAACATTTAGGGAGGTTGAGGCGGGAGGATTGCCTGAGCTCAGGAAGTCAAGACTCAGGAGTTGGAGACCAGCCTGGGCAACAAAGTAACACCTCGTATCCACAAAATAAAAAATAAAAAATTAGCTGGGTGTGGTAGCATGTGCCTGTGGTCTCAGCTACACAGCAGGCTAAGGCAGGAGGATCGCTTGAGCCCAGCAAGTCAAGACTGCAGTGAGCCGTGACTGCACCACTGCACTCCAGCCTGGATAACAGAGCAAGACCCTCCAAACAAAAAACAAAACAACAACAAAACAAAACAAAACAAACAAACAAACAAAACCTAAATATATGGTAAAAAGTATTTACAGATAAAGGGTCATGATGTCTGAAACTTAAACTTATATTCAAATGATGGCTCACACACGAAAACTAAAATAATTACATCTATGCATGAACATGCATGTGTTTTTATAAAAAAGAAAATAAAATGTAGTAAAATACTCATTATCAGTGAAAAGGTATTTGAGAGTTTATTATACTATTCTTTTAGCTTTTCAGTGGGTTAAAATTTTTTTCAAAATAAGAAGGTTGTTAAAAGGGAGTTCCTGAATTCACACAAGAGGTACGTCCATCCTGTCACTTACTAGATCTTAACTGAGGCCAGTTCCTACCTCTGCGGACTGTAGGTCCTGGGGGCAGTACACCCCGGGCTGCCCAGTGAGACGGGGTCAAGGTCCTTCCCCGTCCTGGGCCTCTACTGAAATCTCCAAGCTTCAGCCACTCTTGGAATCTCCTGGCCAGAGCTGAGAGGTGGGGAATAGGAAGGGATGGTGGGGGAAGGAAAAAACAGTCCTTCCTCTTTCCTCACTCCCAAGAATGGAATCTTTGAAGAGTCCAGACAGATTTGTCCAATGTATCAGGTGGTTTGTGCTGAGGGATTCTGTGGACAGAAGAGGTACTGATTGAGAAGCAGGAATGCCCCGCTTTACTCTCCTGCCTCTTGGCGATGGCTGTACCTCCAAGCCCAGGAGGGTGTTCTACCCAGAGCCACGGAGGCATCACTCAGCCCTGGGAAAGCCAGCCTGAGTGTCAACATTCTGGCAGAGAGAAGTGCTAGATGCTTATTTGAAGATGTCTGAACAGACTTGTTTGAGAGACAGCTGGAGTTGTGAAGTAATCCTGGCGTCTCCCCATGTCTCGGTTTTGAAGGCAGGCTTTGCCTGCAGGCCTCTGACCTCTAAAGTCCTTCTATTCCTTTTAGCAATTGACAAAACTTTGCTTAAGACTTGGGGATGACAGAAATCAACACAGAGAGGGGCTCATCATTGCTACTAGAAGGGCTAGTAACACGCTCCCTCCGTGGGGCAGAAGCCAGCTCAGTTTGGGATCCTCCAGGCCAAATGCCTGGGCTGGTAATGCTGTAGTGGGTGCACACCATTTCAACTCCAAACAGTGACCTCTTCTGGCTCCAGTGGCCCCTGGGAGCCAAGGCCTCCAGCCCCAGTGGGCAGTGCCAATCCATGACAGGGGAGTGGCAGGCTCTGGCTCAGAGCCCTGCTTTGGGAATCCTCCCCGAGAGTGGAAGCAGTCTCCAGAGCCCATCGGCTGAGGCCAGGTAGAATGGGTCCTAGCAGAACACTAAAGTTCCAGGGAGAACAAGAACATAAAGGAGGCCAAAGGGCTGTCATCAGAATGATTCAGGTCTGCAAAGCCAGGCCTGGGAGTAAGAACTGATCAGGACCACAGAAGAGGAGTGTCCAGAGCCGTTAACTGCCACCTTCCTCACCTGGCTTCCCTGCTAGTTTCTCTGCCACAGCCCCAGCCCCTGACAGGGGTGTCACACTACAGAACAAGCACAGCAGCCAGAACTCTCCCGACCAACTCTGCTCTTTGAGAAAGTTCCCCCCCCCCAAAACGTGGGGCACGGAGAGGCTGCTGATCACTGTATCCTTGTACCCCTGGCCCGGGGAAGACCAGCCCAGGGAGAGGCGCCTGACTCAGACCGGTTGATCAGCTCCTTAACTGGGATTTTACATACAGGCCATAGCAGATGGAGGGCCTTTCTTGACCCTGAAGTCACTAGTTGAGGTGACAGAATCCTCAAGTTGTCAGTCTTCCCATGTCCCACACGAAGGTCCAACATGAGGAAATGAGGCCAGCACAGAGAAGGGAGCTGAGCCCCAGTGACATTATTGGTGTTTCTGGACCCAGTTGTTCCAGAAGTCCTCCCTCCTCTGTTTGTATCACTTATGGGAGCTAAGCCATTTCTGCCTTTCCCCTTGGTGGGCTATTTTTTTGAGACAGAGTCTTGCTCTGTTGCCCAGGCTGGAGTGCAGTGGCGTGATCTCAGCTCATTGCAAGCTCTGCCTTCCAGGTTCACGCCATTCTCCTGCCTCGGCCTCCCAAGTAGCTAGGACTACAGGTGCCTGCCACCACATCCGGCTAATTTTTTTGTATTTTTAGTAGAGATGGGGTTTCACCATATTAGCCAGGATGGTCTTGATCTCCTGACTTCGTGATCTGCCCACCTCAGTTTCCCAAAGTGCTGGGATTACAGGCTTGAGCCACCGTGCCCAGTCAACTTCTATCTCTTCTTTTAAGGCCAGTGGGAGGGCAGTGATTAATGTGCTGTGTGAGCCTCCTTCTCCTCCAGTCACGGTCTGTGTGAGCAGGAGTGGATACTTGACCCAAAGGGAACCAAGACATAGGGCAGAATCAACCTCTCTCTCTCTCCCTCTTCCCCTCATATTTATTATTATTATTATTAGATGGATTCTTGCTCTGTCACCCAGAGTGGAGTGCAGTGGCGTGATCTCAGCTCACTACAACCTCCACCTCCTGGGTTCAAACGATTTTCCTCCCTCAGCCTCCCAAGTAGCTGGGATTACAGGTGCCTGCCACCACACTCAACTAATTTTTGTATTTTTAGTAGAGATGGGGTTTCACCGTGTTGGCCAGGCTGGTCTCGAACTTCTGACCTCAGGTGATCTGCCCATCTCGGCCTCCCAAAGTGCTAGGATTATAGGCATGAGCCACCAGGCCTGGCCTCCGCCTCATATTTAAATTGAGAGGTAGGCCGGGCGCGATGGCTCACGCCTGTGATCCCAGCATTTTGGGAGGCTGAGGCAGGCTGATCACGAGGTCAGGAGATTGAGACCATCCTTGCTAACACGATGAAACCCCGTTTCTACTAAAAACAAAAAAAAAAAAAAAATAGCCAGGTGTGGTGGTGGGCGCCTGTAGTCCCAGCTACTCGGGAGGCCGAGGCAGGAGAATGGTATGAACCTGGGAAGTGGAGCTTACAGTGAGCTGAGATCGTGCCACTGCACTGCAGCCTGGGCGGCAGAGCAAGACTCCATCTCAAAAAAATAAATAAATAAAAAATAAATAAACTGAGAGGTAGAGATTACAGTCTGATGGCTGGAACTGAAGGTTATATAGATTCAGGACTAGGACAACAATTTGGTTGGGGACTCACTGATGGAAAAAAAGAAGAAAGCTAGCCTGCTGAGAGAGATAGAAGAGAACCATATGAGCAAATTGAGAGAGAGAGAGAGAATTTTCCCAATTCCTGAGCTCCAGTGTACTTCCTGCCCTTCTTTCTGTGACGTTCTCTGAACCCGTATAATATACCCTGTCTTAGGCTTTTCTGGAGGTATAACAGACAGAAACCCACCCAGGCTAACTTACACAAAAAGGGTAGTCTATTTTTTTTTTTTTTTTTTTTGAGACCTAGTTTAGTAGTTTAGTTCTTGTCACCCAGACTGGGGCGCAGTGGTGCGATCTCGGCTCACTACAACCTCTGCTTTCCAGGTTCAAGAGATTCTCCTGCCTCAGCATCCCGAGTAGCTGGGATTACAGGCACCTGCTGCCACGCCCAGCTAATTTTTGTATTTTTAGTAGAGATGGGTTTCACCATGTTGTCCAGGCTGGTCTTGAACTCCTGACCTCAGGTGACCCGCCCGCCTCAGTCTCTCAAAGTGCTGGAATTACAGGCGTGAGCCACTGCACCTGGCCTTAGAAGGGTAGTCCTTATAAGGAGGGCAGGTGTCTCCTGGAACCCTGGGACAGGTGGCACACCTGGGCCTCGGAATGACCTAAAATCCAGGCTGCCCTTCTCTAAATGGGCCTGTGGTCTCAAGCATCTTACCTGAGACCAATTTCCTTCAATTCTCCATGTGCATGAGGCTAAACATGGCTGTCAATAGCCCCAGATTATACAAGTTCAAGTGGCCACACAAAGATGTCCTGCTCACTCTCTAGCCCTTGTCCGAATGCCAAGGAGAAAGACTCTGGCAGGCCCAGTCTGGGTCAGTACTTACCTGCTCCAACCAGCCAGGTCTGGTGGAGTGGGGATCCCATTGTCTGCTATAGCCCACCTCTAGGGAAGGGTCAAAGAGGAGTCCTCAAGGAAGACATACAAATGGCAAACAGGCATATGAAAAGGTACTCAGTCACTGATCATCAGAGAAATGCTAATCAAAACTGTAATGAGAGATGGGTGCAGCACACCAACATGGCACAAGTATACATATGTAACAAACCTGCACGTTATGCACCTGTACCCTAGAACTTAAAGTATAATAAAAAATAAAAATAAAAAAAATCAAAAAAAAAACTATAATGAGATATCATCTCACCCCAGTGAAAATGGCTTTTATCCAAAAGACAGGCAATAACAAATGCTGACAAGAATGTGGAGAAAAGGGAACCCTTGTATGCTGTTGCTTGGAATGTAAATTAATACAACCACTATGGAGAACAGTTTGGAAGTTCCTCAAAAAACTAAAAACAGAGCTACCATACGATCCAGCAATCCCACTGCTGGGTATATACCCAAAAGAAAGAAAACCAGCTTATCAAAGAGTGACCTGCACTGCCATGTCTGTTGCAGCACTATTCACAATAGCCAGGATTTGGAAACAACCTAAGTGTCCATCCACAGACAAATGGATAAAGAAAATGTGGTGCACACACAGCGGAGTGCTACTCAGCCATAACAAAGAAAGATCCCGTCGGCTGGTCGCGGTGACTCACGCCTGTAATCCTAGCATTTTGGGAGGCTGAGGTGGGCAGATCACTTGAGGTCAGGAGTTTGAGACCAACCTGGTCAATATGGTGAAACCCTCTCTCTACTAAAAATACAAAAATTAGCCAGACATGGTCACATGGGCTTATAATCCCAGCTACTTGGGAGGCTGAGGCAGGAGTATCAATTGAACTTGGGAGATGGAGGTTGCAGTGAGCTGAGATCATGACACTGCAATTCAGCTTGAATGACAGAGCAACACTCTGTCTCAAAAAAAAAAAAAAAAGAGAGATCCTGTCATTTGAAACAACATGGACGGAGCTGGTGATCATTACATTAGGTGAAAAGAGCCAGGCACAGAATGACAAACTTCTGGCCAGGCGGGGTGGCTCACACCTGTATTCCTAGCACTTCAGGAGGCCAAGGTGGGCAGATCAGGCCAGAAGTTCAAGACCAGCCTGGCCAACATGGTGAAACCCTGTCTCTATTAAAAATACAAAAAATTAACCAGGCGTGGTGGTGTGTGCCTATAGTCCCAGCTACTTGGGAGACTGAGACAGGAAAATCACTTGAACCTGGGAGGCAGAGGTTACAGTGAGCCGAGATTGCACCACTGCACTCTGGCCTAGGCAACAGAGTGAGACTCCATATCAAAAAAAAAAAAAAAAAAAGAGAGAGAGAGACAAACTTCTTATATTCTCACTTATTTGTGGGAGCTAAAAATTAAAACAACTGAATTCATGGAGACAGACAGTAGAACAATGGTTACCAGAGGCTAGGAAGAGTCGTGGTTAGGGGCGGAGAGATGATTAATGGGTACAAAAACATATTAGTTGTAATAGAAAGAATGAATAAGACCTAGTATTTGATAGCACAACAGAGTGACTACAGTCAACAATAATTTATTGTACACTTAAAAAACTAAAAGAATATAAGTGGATTATTTATAAGACATAGAAAGGATAAATGCTTGAGGTGATGGATACCTCATTTACCCTAATGTGATTATTACCCATTGTATGCTTGTATCAAAATACCTCATGTACCCTGTAAATATATACACCTACAAGGTACCCACAAAATGGAAAATAAAATCTTTTCTAAAAGAAGAATCCTCTGCAGCTGTTATATCAAGCAACTTTTGGTAGGATCCCATTCCCTGCCACTGAACAGAACTGACTAAAGCAATTGCCAGTAGCTTTGGGGCACCTGTTGCCCCTCTCTCTGTTGGAGGTGTGCGCCTCAAGAGTATGTCCAGCTGGATAGAAGGGCCAATTCTTCTCAGAGGCTGAGAACATTCTTCCACGCTGTATCCCCTGCAAACAACTAGAATTCACGGTGATGCCAGCCGAGTGTCCTGTCTTCACCCACCTATCCGCCACCATTCCCGAGAGAGAATTGGCCAGTGTCACGGTATCTGACCCACCATGCATTCTGTGGAGGGTGGCAAAGAATCCTACGTAACGTTCCAAAGGCCGACTCCTATCTGACATGTGTATGACTGTTGATCATAACTTACCCTTTCAAGGAGGACAAATACCAATATTTCACCAGGTCTGGACAATCCTGGAACCCTGCACGCTTGACACTGAAGGCAGAATTCTGAAAGTTGAACATAGTGCTACAGATTTCTCTAGGACTGGAAGGTCGTGCTGCAGAGGTGGGCAGGTCAGTGAGAGTCTTAGGCACCTCTTCACCTTCTGCACTTAGGACTCAACATACATGGAGTCCACCCAGAGGCCAGAGTTTTCTTTCTTGAGCATCACGTCTGCTTGGCAGAGCCCCTGTGGAATCTCTCTAAGTTCTCATTCTTCCGCATTTGGCAACAGGCATCCCTAGATCTGGGGTGGGGACAGGGCCTGCCTCACAGAGCATAGGCAGCTTGAAGGCTCAGAATGGGAAAGACAGGGGATGTTTCCCATTCAATGTTGCTGTGCTAAAATGAAAGGATGTCTGGCTTGTGTTAAAGCAGAGGCACATATATATACTACCTGTATGGAACAGGTGTTAGAGTTTGGGTGTTTGTCCCTTTCAAATCTCATGTTTAAATGTAATCCCCAGGCCGGGCATGGTGGCTCATGCCTATAATCCCAGCACTTTGGGAGGCCGAGGCAGGCAGATCACTTGAGCTCAGGAGTTTGAGACCAGCCTGGCCAACATGGTGAAATCCCGTCTTTACTAAAAATATAAAAATTGGCCGGGCATGGTGGCACACGCCTGTAGTCTCAGCTACTTGGGAGGCTGAGGCAGGAGAATTGCTGGAGCCCGGGAGGCGGAGGTTGCAGTGAGCCGAGACTGTGCCACTGCACTCTAGCCTGGGCAACAGAGCTAGACTCCATCTCAAAAAAATAAATGAATAAAAAAGTAAGTAAGTAAATGTAATCCTCAGTGTTGGATTTGGAGGTGGGGCCTGGTGAGAGGTGTTTGGGTCATGGGGGCAGATCCTTCATGAATAGCTTGGTGCTGTCCTCACAATAATGAGTGAGTTCTCACTCTGAGTTCACGTGAGATCTGGTTGTTGAAGAGGGTATGGTGGCCAGGAACAGTGGCTCACATTTGTAATCCCAGCACTTTGAGAGGCCAAGGCAGGATGACTTGAGCCTAGGAGTTTGAGACCAGCCTGAGCAACATGGCAAGACTCTGTCTCTACAAAAAATGAAAAAAGTACCGATCGTGGTGGTGTTCGCCTGTAGTCCCAGCTACTCAGGAGGCTGACGGGGGAGGATCACTTGAGTCTGGAAGGTGGAGGCTGCAGTGAGGTCTGATTGTGCCACTGTACTCCAGCCTGGGAACAGCCTTGTCTCAGAAAAAGAAAGTGGGGGGGTGTGGCACCCCCTCCGTCCTGCCCTGACTGTCTCACCCTGTGATAGGCTGGCTTCTCCTTCTCCTTCTACCACAATTAGAAGCTTCCTGAGGCCTCGCCATAAGCTGAGCAAATATTGGTGCCATGCTTCTTGCACAGTCTGCAGAGCCATGAGCAATTAAATGTCTTTTCTTTGTAAGTTACCCAGCCTCAGGTATTTCTTTATATCAATGCAAGAACAGACTAACACAAAGGGATAATTCAGAATGTAAAATGAATACAAAAAAATACAAACAGTAGGTCTTCTTCATACCTGAGTATCTCCCTCACACATTCGGCACAGCCCTGTTCCCCATCACCATTTTTTTTTTCTTTTTGAGACAGAATGTCACTTTGTTACCCAGGGTGGAGTGCAGTGGCACCATCACAGCTCACTGCAGCCTCGACTTCCTGGGCTCAAATCATCCTCCCACCTCAGCCTCCCAGGTAACTGGGACTACAGGTGTGTGCCATCATGCCAAGCTAATTTTTTATTTTTTGTAGAGAAGAGGTCTCACCGTGTTGCCCAGTCTAGTCTCCAACTCTTGGGCTCAAGTCATCCTCCACCTCTGCCTCAGAAAGTGCTGGGATTGCAAGTGTGAGCTGCCACACCCAGTTCCCATCACTCTAACCTAACACTAATGTTCTCCTTCAACTTGAGTAAAATACAGTTTCCTGAATCATTCTGAGTGACCTCTGGTCGTCCTCACTGCTCATTACATGCTAATTATAATGTATTAGCATCCTAAGAGACACTCCCACCAGCACCATGACAGTTTACAAATGCCATGGCAATGTCTGGAACTTACCCTATATGGTCTAAAAAGGAGAGGAACCCTCAGGTCCAGGAATTGCCCGTCCCTTTCCAGGAAGACTCATGAATAATCCACCCCTTGTTTAGCATATAATCAAGAAATAACCACAAATAACAGAAGCCCTCGGGGCTGCTCTGCCTATGGAGTAATCATTCTCTTATTCTTTTACTTTCCTAATACACTTGCTTTCACTTTCTGGATTCACCTCGAATTCTTTCTTGTGCAAGATCCAAGAACCCTCTCTTGGAGTCTGGATTGGGACCCATTTCGGGTAACATAACCATGAGAAAACCAGCAGAAAATTCCAGATTGAGGGACATTCTACCGAATCCCTGACCTGTACTCCTCTAAAGGGAATAAAAAACAGGGAAAGCCTGAGAAACTGTCACAGACACAGACTAAGACGATGTGATGACCAAATGTAATGTGGCATCCTGGATGGCATCCACTTTTCTAACATCCTGAATCAGAAAAGGGATGTTAGTGGAAAAGCATCCTTTAGAGAAAGGATGTTAGTGAAATCTGATTAAATAAAGTGGCAGGTTTAGTTAGTAGCCATGTACTGATGTTGTTTGCTTGTTGCAACAAATCTACCATGATGACGTAGATGTTAACCACAGAGGCTCCTGAGTGAGGGTACATGACAGCTCTCTGTACCATCTGCAACTTTGCTATAAGCTTAAACTATTCTAAAATAAAAGGGTTACTTAAAATAAAAAAGGGAGGTTGGGTGCGGTGGCTCACGCCTGTAATCCCAACAATTTGGGAGGTGAGGCGGGTGGATCACTTGAGCTCAGGAGTTCGAGACCAGCCTGGCCAACATGGCAAAACCCTGTCTCTACTGAAAATACAAAAATTAGCCGGGCGTGGTGGCAGGCGCCTGTGGTCCCAGGTACTCAGGAGGCTGAGGCAGGATAATCACTTGAGCCCAGGAGGCAGAGGTTGCAGTGAGATGGTGCCAATGCACTCCAGCCTGGGCGACAGAGCAAGACCCTATCTCAAAAAAAAAAATAAAGTAAAAAGGTAAAAAACAATCAAATGCAAAGGTAAGGCAGGGGCATGGGGAGGCAGGGGCTGGCTTTGGGCTGGAAGGGAGGGAAGTTTGGAAGGCAGAAGCCCCAGAGAGACTGCGGATCTTTTCCTTTTTCTTTTCTTTCTTTTCTTTTCTTTTCTTTTTTTTGAGACGGAGTCTCGCTCTTGTCGCCCAGGCTGGAGTGCAATGGTGCGATCTTGGCTCACCGCAACATCCACCTCCCGGGTTCAAGCGATTCTCCTGCCTCAGCCTCCTGAGTAGCTGGGATTGCAGAAGCCTGCCACCACACCCGGCTAATTTTTTGTATTTTTAGTAGAGATGGGGTTTCACCATGTTGGCCAGGCTGGTCTTGAACTCCTGACCTCAGGTGATCCACCCACCTTGGCCTCCCAAAGTGCTGGGATTACAGGCGTGAGCCACTGCACCCAGCCATCTCTGTTTCTGTTTTTAGAGATAGGGTCTTCCTATGTTGCTCAGGCTGGTTTCCAACTCCTGGCTGAAGCCATCCTCCCACCTCAGCCTCTCAAGTAGCTGTGATTACAGGCCCAGGGAACCACTGAGCCCTGCTCAAGGCTGCAGGTCTTGAACAAAACAGGCATTGCTGTCCCCCGCATCCCTGAGGAAGTGTCCTCCTATGAATGGGACTCATACCTGTAGATAGAGGAGAGGCTAGCGCTGAACTTCTCTGACTTCAGTGTACACAAGAAGCTCTCAGGAAAATCTCATTAACATGTGGATTCTGATTCAGCACGCCTGGGTGGGCCCAGCAATTCCACTTTTCTTTTCTTTTTTTTTTTTTTTTTTTTTTTTTTTTGAGACGGAGTCTCGCTCTGTCCGTTGCCCAGGTTGGAGTGAAGTAGCGCAATCTCGGCTCACTGCAACCTTCGTCTCCCAGGTTCAAGCAATTCTCCTGCCTCAGCCTCATGAGTAGCTGGGATTACAGGTGTGCGCCACCGCGCCCAGTTAATTTTTGTATTTTTAGTAGAGATGGGGTTTCACCATGTTGGTCAGGCTGGTCTCGAACTCCTGACCTCGTGATCTTCCTGCCTTGGCCTCCCAAAGTCCTGGGATTACAGGCATGAGCCATCATGCCCAGTTGCAGTTCCAGTTTTCTAACTGGCTGCCAGGTGCTGCTGGTCCCAGGACCACACTCTGAGTTAAAAGAAACTGGAGAGTTGGATGTCACCACACCCCTGGGGGTAGGGGAAGAGATGCTGAAAGGAAAGTCTGCCACCCTGAGGTCGCACATGTCCTACCTTGCCCGTTTCCCGGCGAGTGGCCGGAAGGAGAGCAGAGCGCAGGCTCCACAGCCTCAGAGAACAGGCCCGATTCTGGTTCCCCACTGCCAACTATCATCTGGATCAGCCTAAGGTAAACCTCAGTCCACTCCAAGGCTTGGTCTGCTCTTGCCGTCTGGGACTCCCTGAGGCCCCTACAGTGTTACTCTCCAACTTCATCCTCTTGGGCTCAGATCAGGACAAAAAAACTAATGCACATTTTGTCTCCACACGGAAGTTGACAGACCTGCACTCAGGCAGGCGCCTTACCCCACACCCAATCTCTTGCCTCCATCTGTACAATGGGCATCGAAACTCCTAGTACCTCTGTCTCCAGGTTGTTCTGGGGACTGAAGGAGGGAATCAGAGGCAAGGGGCTCTGCACACTGTGCAACTGCTTGTTGAAATGACTGAGGCACTGGCCAAAATAGTTTCAAATGCTTTACAAGGATTGTATTTTGCTTTCAAAATTATTTATTGATTATTATTTATTTTTAAGAAACAAGGTCTCACTCTGTCACCCAGACTGGAGTGCAGTGGCACAACCATAGCTCACTGTAGCCCCAGACTCCTGGGCTCAAGTGATCCTCCGCCTCAGCCTCCCAAGTAGCTGGAACCACCGACCATGCACCATCACGCCTGGCTATTTTTTTTTTATTTTTGTGGAGATAGGGTCTAACGATGTTGTCCAGGCTGGTCTCAAACTTTGAGCCTCAAGAGATCCTCCCACCTTGACCTCCCAAAATGTTGGGATTACAGGCACGAGCCACCATGCCTGGCTATAAGCACAGTTGCAGGAGCTTAAAAATCAAATCAAGGTGGTTTCTGCACAGCAGATGCCAGGAAAAGAGAAGGAAGTCTGTGCTGTTGACCTCCGGTGGCTCATAGACACATTAGGAGTCTGATAAAAGCTATGCCACCACCAACCAGAAAAACACACTTAAGGCCAGGTGCAATGGCTCACGCCTATAATCCCAACACTTTGGGAGGCTGAGGCAAGCAGATCACCCAAGGTCAGGAGTTCAAGACCAGCCTGGCCAACATGGAGAAACTTGTCTCTACTAAAAATACAAAAATTAGCCAGGCTTGTGGCACGCATCTGTAATTCCAGTTACCCTGGAGGCTGAGGCAGGAGAATTGTAGTGATCCAAGATTGCACCACTGCACTCCAGCCTGAGTGACAGAACAAGACTCTGTTTCCAAAAAAAAAAGGAAAAAAAAAAAAGAAAACACACTTAAGCACATAGTCACACAATTCTGCCCCCAATTGCAGAGGATTCTGGACACTGGCTTGAGAATGCCAGGTCTAGAGGCTCCTGTAAGCTTAAAGATACAAGGAAAACACAAGCAGACAGCAGGGGAAGATGGTGGGTGGGGTTGATGTTCCCAGTTCTCGGTGTCAGCAACACTGCCCCTGTGCCCACAAGTCCTGAGCTCTGTCAGAGGCCACTCGGAATGCATTCTGTGCACCACCCTCCATTCGCCTGTGTGCAGGCTCCCCAAGCCAGGGCATCCCTGTCAGCTGCTTCCCTGGAAGCCTCAGGAATCTCAGCTATTGCGGCCGAGGCAGAGCAGCCTTGGTCCACTGTCACTGCCTGGGACTTCCTGAGCACCCTACAGCGTTACTCTGAGTCTTCATCCTCTTGAGCTCAGGCCAGGACATACTCCATACTCTGTGTGTGAGCCCCCCTAGGGCCAGTAACCAAGCAGGCAGGCTCCTGGGAGGCTTCTGAGAGAACTCCCTAGGGGATGAAGTTTCCTAATTGGTTCAATTTGTTTTCACTCCAGGCTCTATATTCCTAAAAATCAGAAAAGGCTTCATCCCACGGGTCACCAGCTGCTGAAGTACCATGCACAGTCACAAGCCCTCCCTTTCCTCCAACCTATCAACACAAAGACATAGGTACACACACACTACACCCCAATGAGAAAACAGCCCTTCATCTCCAAAGGGTAGTGTTTTCTCTGAGTTATTTAAATTAACTAACATTTCAACAGTTTTGCTGTTTATAAGCTATCGCCATGGAACAATGGCCTGGTAAAGTAACCAAGAAATATTAAGTGAAAAAAGTAATTTTCAGAACAGGACACTTGCTCTGTTCTTATTTCTACACACATATGCACACATCTGTATGTTTGAAAAATGCAGCTCTGTCTGTAGAAGTAGTGGCTGCTCATAACCACTGTGGGAGATGGAACCAGTCTTAGTATCACCCCCCTTTACAGATGAGGAAACTGGCTTAGTGAGGCTGAGGAACAGCTAGAAGGAGTGAGACCCGTGCCTTGCTCTCCTGCGCCACAGCTCAAAGCCCTGCTCTTTCTATTAGACCTATCTCCTGTCATTCTAAGTCCACGTCACTGTAGCTTATTGTCCCCATAGTCTGCCCAGCTCACTGCTCCCTGCCAAAGGGAGTGGGTATTTCTGGGAGGGCTATTCTGGGAGGCCTCACTGGCTGCTTATCAGTAACACTAGGTATTCCAAGGCAGTAGGTCTCCCCGCCAGGGACAAAGGAATCCCAATAGCTGGAGACCATGACAAAAATGTACCACAGCTCAGCCTGTGTATTTTTAACAGTTTCCCCAGAACTTGATGTGCAGTCTCTCAGTGACTGAAACTGGTATTAAGTAAGCCCTTTTTTTTTTTTTTTTTTTTTTTTGAGACTGAGTTTCACTCTTGTCGCCCAGGCTGGAGTGCAATGGCACAATCTTAGCTCACTGCAGCCTCCGCCTCCCAAGTTCAAGCAATTCTCCTGCCTCAGCCTCCCGAGTATCTGGATTACAGGCACCCACCACCACGCCCAGCTAATTTTGTGTTTTAGTTGAGACGGGG
>NW_016814655.1:6365489-6366764 GCF_001698545.2 Rhinopithecus bieti | reverse complement strand
TTTTTTTGAGACTGAGTTTCACTCTTGTCGCCCAGGCTGGAGTGCAATGGCACAATCTTAGCTCACTGCAGCCTCCGCCTCCCAAGTTCAAGCAATTCTCCTGCCTCAGCCTCCCGAGTATCTGGATTACAGGCACCCACCACCACGCCCAGCTAATTTTTGTGTTTTTAGTTGAGACGGGGTTTCACCACATTGGCCAGGCTGGTCTCGAACTCCTGACCTCAGGTGATCCACCCGCTTCGGCCTCCCAAAGTGCTGGGATAACAGGCTTGAGCCACCACGCCCGGCCCCAATTCAATTTCTTTTTTTTCTTTTTTTTTGAGACAGAGTCTCACTCTGTCGCCTAGGCTGGAGTGCAGTGGCACATTCTCGGCTCACTGCAAGCTCTGTCTCCTGGGTTCATGCCATTCTCCTGCCTCAGCCTCCCAAGTAGCTGGGACTACAGGCGCCCGCCACTGCGCCCAGCTAATTTTTTGTGTTTTTAGTAGAGACAGGGTTTCACCGTGTTAGCCAGGATGGTCTTGATCTCCTGACCTTGTGATCCACCCGCCTCAGCCTCCCAAAGTGCTGGGATTACAGGCGTGAGCCACCGCGCCCGGCAATTTCTGCATTGTTACTTTTAATTGACAAGTAAACATTGTATATATTTATGCTGTTCAATATGATGTATATACTGTGGTGCAGGGGAAGAAATTTCTAACCTCCCATGTATCCTATCAGCTGGGAGGAAGCTGACCCCACAGCAGGAGAGAAAGAGGGTAAGATTCGTGCAGAACTAGCAGTACGGGGGGAACTCAGCAACACTGAGTCATCCCTTCCCTGTGCAATCCCATGAAGATCAAAGGAGCCCTTGTGCGCCTTTGGGAAAGGGACTTCCTCCCTGAAGGCAGGCGGATAGCTGAGATGACCGCGAGCCAATTGGAGGAATTTCGCATCCTCCAGCCCCTCAGCCCGTCGCAGTGCTAAACAACAGACGGCAGAGGGCGCTCCTGCCTAACCTTTCCCATGACGCTGAGGGTGCGAGGACCGGAAATTTGAGAGGCGGGATAGTTCTGATGTTTGCCCGCAATGTACCGGGCATGGACCTGCGGGCGGGCCGGGCTCGGGTAGGAATAGGGATGAAAGGCTGTCATAAGTAGGTCCAAGAGAACCCCCCCCTTTTTTTTTCAATGCAGTGTGGCGCGATCTCGGGTCACGGCAACCTCTGCCTCCTAGGATTACAGGCGTGAGCCACTGCACCCGGCCAGAGAACCTTTTTTTTTTTTTTTTTTTTTT
>NW_016814655.1:6354895-6365147 GCF_001698545.2 Rhinopithecus bieti | reverse complement strand
TTTTTTTTTTTTTTTTTTTTGCTCCCCACTAGCAGAGACATGGGGTGGTCCCTTCCTCAACCCTATCCCAAACCCAAACCCTGAAACAGTGTCCCGCACATCTGCCGGGTACAAGTGAGAGTCCCCTAGCCACACCCCTGTAACTCCTTGCCGCCCTCTACTAAAGGCTCCGTGCCAAGAAGTTAGGGTGAGAGGCCGGGCGCGGTTCACGCCTGTAATCCTGAAGTTATGATCATGTCACTAGACTCCAGCCTGAGTCAGAGCACAGACAGAGACCCCTCGCCCCACCCCAACGTCTCTATTTTTAAAAAGAAGTCCGGGCACGGTGGCTCACGCCCGTAATCCCAGAGTTTTGGGAGGCCGAGGTGGGAGGATCGCTTGAGCCCAGGAGTTCAAGACCAGCCTGAGCAATATAGTGAGACCTCATCTATACTAAAAGTTAAAAAAAAAAAAAAAAAAAAAAAATAGCCAAGCATAGTGGCGCGCTTCTGAGTAGTCCCAGCTACTTAGGAGGCTGAGGTGGAAGGATCGCTTGAGCCTGGGAGGTGGAGGCTGCAGTGAGCCAAAATAGCGCCACTGCACTCCAGTTTGGGCGATAGAGTCTCAATAATAATAATAAAAAGTGGGGGTCTGGGCGATAGAGGCTCAATAATAATAGTAATAATAATAATAATAACAATAAAAGTGGGGGGTGAAGCGTGCTCACGCAGGGGCTTGTAGTTTGGGAGTGGGACCGCGTCAGTGTGGCTATCCGGGCTCTGGGTAGGTGGGGAAAGGGGTGGCTGAAGGGTGGGCGCTGCTGCTGAGCGTCTCCCGTAAGTGCCGCTAGGTGGCGCTCGAAGCCCGCGTCACAGAGAAGAGGGGGCCGGCTTGGAGACCTGAGAGGGCTGCGGGAAGAAAGATCCTAGACCCTAGGATCCTCCCCGAAACAGCGGGATGGCCTGGGTACACGGGGCCTATGGGGCAGCCATCGTTCTCCGGAGGCTTAAAGGGGGCGAGGTGAAGAGGGAGGCAAAAGCGTGGCAGTCGCTGCGAGGGAGAGAGGAGGCATCCCCCGGCCTTCCCCAGGACCTGGAGGGGTGGGAGCCTGTCGTCGGCACACCTGTCTCTCTGGATTTATGGATTCCGTTCTGAGGCTGCTAGGAGAGGAATTCGGGGCCTTAGAGGTCACATTTGGTTCAGGAGTCAAACATACAAGGGCACGCTCATCTGTTTTTCTCCCAGGATATGCGGGTCTGTGTATGAGCAGCTGCTCTGGGCTTGCGACTGGGAGGGCAGAGGGTGTGGACCCCCGCGTCCCAGGGCTCCCTTCCTCGCTCTTCCTTCGGACACCCACAGCAGCTGCTCCTGAAGAATCTGCCCCCAAGTTTCGAGGAACTGCCCCCGCAGCGCCCAGGAGGAAAGGGGAATGGGACTGTAAACGTGTCTAACTCAGACCCGTTCCCCAGATCGCAATTAGTTTCTCGCGGACACCCCAGCGCCGCAGGCCATTCTCTGCCTGGGGCCTTTCCTGGACGGATCAGTAGGGCCTCGCCTGGCTTCCACAGCACCTACAAATTAGAGACTCTGATGCCTCAAACTTGTGGGGTCCTGCCTCCAGCTCATCCCCCTCTCCTGAGGCTTGGCCTGAAGGCCCCATCCCTGCCACTCCTCCTCGCCCCCTGAATTCAGTCGGGGGCCTGTGTGGAGGGAAAGGAAGACCTGGAGAGACCAAGTGGCTGCACTGCCACCGCGCAGGCGTGGATCCTGCCTGGCCGCCGTCTAGGAACTGCAGATCCGAGGAGGGGCAAAAGCCGCCGGCGCCGGGATCAGGCCTGGCGGACCCGAGCTCCTTGGTGAGACCTGGGCCCACCGTCTTCTCCCTCAAAATCAGAGGGTGGCAGCGGGGAAAGGATGCGTTCCCATTGAGGGGGAGATGGAAGACTGGAATCAGAGACTGAAGGAGGCGGGGCATGGGACCCCGGAAGACGCCTTCCAGACGTTCCAGGCCTGCTTGCCCAGCTCCGGAGGTCTTAGCAGCATCATCGAAGGTTGCCAAATACCTGGGAAGGGGGTAGGTGAAGCGTGAAGGGACTCTGGGTCTCTCTTTGGGACTGCAAAGTCCCCTCAACTCTCCTGGCCCTCCCATCCGCCCCCAACTCATGCCAGCGTGGGGTAGCCCAGAGCCTAGCACACTGAGATGTGGGAAAGTGTGGGTCTGCCCAGTGGGTGGCCCCGACAGAACGAATCTGAGGTCCTGGGAGGAACTGGGAGACGTGAAGGGTTGGCTATCTGCCGCCCCAAGGTGGGGCCACCCGCTTCGAAGCTTTGGCTCTGCGGGCGGCGCGGCCTCGCGCGGAATCTAGCCAGCCCCTGAGAGTCCCCGCCCCTTCCCTGAGGCCGGAGGTATTAGTGCTGCTTGATCAGACCTCATTTCCTGCGAAAATGGAAACATATCCAGGGTCCTTAATAAAGTGAATGACGAGGCTTCGGTGTAATTGGGCTTCCGTTTGGTGGCTATTTTCTTAAAATGACAGTGGAAAAAAATGTAAACTCACAGCGCTCAGATGTAATTATATGATTATCAAAAGGAGTGCAGGATGGATTAGCCGAGCAACGACCTAGAGTCTGAGAAATGGGCAGGCACAAACGCTTACCCAGACCAAGGGACCCAGAAGTCCTGGACTTCCACACCAGCCCCGCATTCAAGCGCACGCCTCTGAAACCTTCGGCCTCTCCTGCCAGCCCAAGACCCGCCCTGCCGTTGCCATCGGGATACGCAGGATCTTTATTTATACGCTGGGGTGGGGGTGGGCCTTTTCCTTCCTCGAAGAGGAGGAGCGTCCTCTAAGGCAAGGGGCGGCCTGCCTACGAGTCCCCTGACCGCCCGCCCGGCCCGCGTGCGCTGGCTGCATATTTCTATGCATAATCCAATTTCCTCCGTGACTAGTTAAACTCTTTAACAACAGCTACATAATTAGAATTTGGATTCCCATTAATTTTCCTTGGGCCTCGAACCATTTGCAGCTCACACTGGTAATTAATGCGATACATCACTAACTTTACCCAGCGCAGGCCGGCCCGGCTCAGGTCGCTCGGCCAGCGCCTGGCGCCCTCGAGCTGGACCCTGACTCCGGACCCTGCTTCCCAGGTGGGAGCCGTTTTCCTCTTTCCAAAGCCAGATGCCTCGGGCCCGCGAACCAAAAGCCTTCTTTCCAGGAAATTTCACAATTAAAAATATTTATCGGGAGCAGATTTACGTTTCTGGGTTTCCAGTCTCGGGGCGTCTGGGTAGGCTATTAAGAGTAATTAGCATCTTTTGCGCATGCAGATTTACTTCGCTCATTGCCACATAACTCATCCCTAAAAGCCGGCGCAGGCGAAGGCAGGCTCCGCCGCCGGAGCCGCCGCCACAGCTACCGCCGCTGTCCGCCCGGGCACCCCTGCCCTCCTACACTGCCGGCTCCCAGTCTCCCCGGCCGGAGTTGTCCGCTCCAGACCCTAGAGGATGAACATGGAACGAAAAGGCTTCCATTCTGGAGACCTGGAGACGAATGACGCCAGAGCGACCTCGTGAGGCGGGGGAAGGCCCAGACCAGGCTCTCCTGGCTGGGGCCGCGCCGTCTGGACCCCAGGCATTGCGACCACGCACGTGTGTGCACCACCGAGTGGGCGCTTCTGTGTGTGCATGCTCATGTGCGCGCGAGTGCACATGAGTATGGTTGCTAGTGCGCGTTCCTGAGAGCGCGAGGGGGCGCGTGTAAAACGAGCTAATCACCATTCCTTCCCTTCCCTGCAGCCCACCGGTTCCCAGGACGACGCTCAAACGTCAGTCCTAGGCCACCCAGCTAGGACACTGAGTTTCAGAGGGAGACTCGAGCCCCTACCTTGCCTCGAATTCCCTTCTACACAGCCGGTTCCATCCAGCCAAACGGCCTGGAGCACTCAGCGCCCAACCGGGGGAACTGGGAGGCCCAACGCCCGGCCGCAGCCGAGCCCTCGGCTGGCCTGGTACCGGTGAGAGGCCGCCAGAGAAGGCGCAGAGCCGGGGGTCACTGAACAGAGACTTTCAGGGCCGCTGGGGGGCGGCCGGAGACTATGAGGCCACGCGGCTGAAGGGGTTGGGGGTGAGGAGTGGTGGTGGGGGTGGACAAAGGGACAACGTGGCGGTGGACGAGCCAGGGCCAGAGAGGGCCGCTGTGGCTCCCTCTCCTCGGGCCGAGGCACCCGCCACCGGTTCGTTATTAACGCGCTGGGAAGTCCAGGAACCGCCCAACTTTCTTCTCTTTAATGAGCCTAGAAGAAGAGGCTGCCCTGAAGGGGTTTGTTCATTAAAGATGTAGCTGGAGGAATATTGTCTCATTAATTATCTGGTTTTAATTACACTCCTACCCTTTGAATCCGGAGATAGGAAAAGTTGATTTGGTGGCGCCTCCCGCTTTAGCTTAAGGGGTCTGCCTGGCTAGGGGACCGGGAGGGGCTGCATGGGGACTGCTTGCTCCTGGGACGGTGTGGGCAGGCGTCTGGGGTATATCCGGCGAGAATCCCTTTGCGAGGTGTCTCCATGCCTGGGTGTGTGTGTATGTACCTCCGTGCATCTGAGTGTGTGTGACCACGTGTGGCTGAGAGGCCGTGTAGACGTGACTTGGGTGTCTATGTGTGCTCCCCGCCTGTGTGTAGTTCTGTGTCTGAGTGTACATACGGGTAGCTGAGTGTGTCTATAGATAGGCCCAAGCAGGGGTCTAAGTGAACAGCAATGTGACTGGGTAACTGTGTCTGCAGTGCCTAAGACGGTGGCTTCCTGCCCATCAGCTCAAGTGACAGTGACGTCATCTCTGGGTCTCTGCATATATTCCCATGTAGATGAATGTTGTGGGGTGGCGTGGGAGTCCATGGCTGGGGCATCCCAGGAGCTGGACTACTCCAAGGACATGGCTCGGTTCCGAGATTCCCCAGAGCTGGGTCGCCACCCGGAAACTATGGTCCTGGAGGGGAGGGAGTTATTTGAGGGGGTGCTTGTCCCTGCCTCGTCCCTTGTCAGGCCCCGCGCGGCGCTAAAGCGGGGGCCGTTTTCCCTTTAAATCGCGGACACTTTGACAGGGGACATTAAGGACCCGGCTGCTCAGGCTGAGCAGATCATAAAACCGGACAGGCAATTTCTGCTCCCGCCAAATAGCCGGGCAAACTCGTTCTGCATCTTTGGTTTTAATGCACTAAACTGGCAGCTAAGCAGGGAGCGAGCAAAGGGGGGGTGGGAAGCCCCCCCAACATACACGGGTGCACACACCGGCACAGGCGCAAACACCCCTTCACACCCTTGGGCCCCATGCCCCGCCCCCGCCCCCCCCCCCCCACTGGCGGAATTATCAACTAGAATTTGATTAATATGCAAATCGCAGGCAAACAGCTCCATATAATTCTTTCAGTGGAGAGTAATTAATCACCAGTTAAAGCAAATTAATACATATATCAATTTTGTCAGAAACATGCTTAGTTCAATCGCCCGTAAAATTGAAGTTTGAAGTATTAAGAGGCTCTGCAGAAACGCCAGGACTAAAACTTTCAAATTGATCCTATTTAGTAATCAATCAGGCTCTCCCCTCAGGTTAATCTGCCTAATTTTTCATCTCAAATCATACACTTTACTGACACGCCATCTAGCAAACAGTCGATAAAAAGTTAACAAAAATGATAACGACTCCAGCCAGAGTCATTGTGCAGGGCGGGTGGGCGGCCACAGCTTTGATTGCATTTCAGGGTGGTTAGGGACTTGGTTTTTCACTGGGGCACCGGTTTGGGGTTTCCCCAGACAGTGGAAGCCTCCCTTCCCCACCAACTCTTGTCTGCTACTGTCTGCCATCTCCGCAAATGGACTCTTCTCAGAACATCAGAACATGAGCAGCATTTCCACGGAAGTCACCTAAACCAGCTAGTCCCTGCCCTACTCCCGTGTTTGCATAAACTGTCAGGAAGCCGGTGCCTTGTGTGCTTGTAGCAACTGTGAGCTGTGCCTCTGTCACTTGCCTGTATTGTATGTGTAAAGTGGGGATGATGTATATGTTTAATGGCAAAGGTTTATCTGTTTAATTCTTATGTGTGCTACTAGCTGCCCGTATTTGGGCAGGTTTGCTGTGTCTTATGTGACTGCACTGTGTTTTCCAGGCATCCTGTGTGTCTGTGGGTCACTGTGGGTGGGTGTGTATTGGGTTTCTACAGTGTTGGTCTGTGTAAGTGGGTGCCTGCCTTGTGTGTATGGATTGTTTCTGGGGTATGTCTGTGTTGGGTGTGGGCCTGTGGGCCTGTCTGGGCTTACCCTTTATCTGCATGTGGACATGCAGTCCCAGGGAGACCTCAGGCAGATAGATCAATAGGCCCCATTATAGACATCAGGAGAGAGGAGACAGTCCCTATAGAGACCCAGGCACTTCACCTTGAACAGCCGCTGGTAGATGGAAGGGGTCACCTCTGCCCTACATTGGTCCCTATCCCAGCCTCTGGGTTGGCAGAGGTGTGTGAAAAAGGGGAGAAGAAGGCTCTCATTTCTTGTTGGAGGAGCCTTCCAACTTGGATCTCCCTTTCTGAAGACCCTTGGGCCCCTGAATTTGGGAAGGGTTGGGGTGTAGACACTCAGGGATGCCTCCATCCCATGTGCTCAGATGTCACGTCCACACTCAGATCTGTTGGTTACATGGATACCCTCAGATAACCAAGCTCCCTTCCCTACTGCATCCACCACCATTCACAGACAAATAGCCATATCCAGCTCTCCATGGGGAAGCCTGCACATGCCCACATGCACACACCAACGCACAGCAATCCTTGCACACACTTGCACACAGACAAACCAGATTCCAAAGTGGGCAAGACTCATTCACTCCCAACTCTGCTTGCAGCCATGTGCATATTGCCATTTGTACCCTCCCTAGTTTGGGCAGGGCTGAGCACCCCCAGGGAGGAAGAACTTCCTTTGACTGAGCTGGGGGAAGCTAGACCTTCAAGCACTACCTGGAACTGGAGCAGCCAAGGGCAGGTCTACAGGTCACTCCAAAGACAAAGGTTCAGTCCGGTGACCAGCTTGAATGGGAGAAGGCAGGCAGGGCAGCCTGGCCATCACCCAACTGCACAACAGAGGATGCCCTACCCCTACAACCTGTTTTTAAAGAAGCAGAGTCCATGCCTATATAGTGCCTATTCAATGGCCTCAGCTGCCCTCAAAATAGACTTCAACCCAAGCTGAAAGTTCTCCATCCCATCTTCTGCTTAGTCCTCTCCTGAGTCCTCTTCCTGTCAGGCCACGTGCTCCCTGCCCCCAGCATTGTAAATGTAAATTTCAGTAGCCAGCTTGGCCAAAATGTTTGGAGCCAGGATTCTGGTTGTCTGCCTGTAGCTTCAATTCCACATCAATATTCATTCTCCCAGCTATCTGCTCACACCAGCTTTCTGCACACCTCACATACCCTGGGTGTCATTTACCTGCTGGTCACACCCACTCAATGACAGCTTTACTCTTTTCCTCTCTGTTGAGCAAATTTAGTCACACCTAGCTGCACATACTAGTTTGCAACAATCAGTTGCAGGAACGCAGCATCACACACCCAGTCCCATGCTCGGTTTCCATCAGTCAGCCGCACATGCTCAGTTTCTCAGTTGCACATACTTGACGACACACTCAGGAACGTGCCCTTGCTAGTCTCCATGCAGCCTGCCACACACACACCCGCAGCCCCAAATCTCTCCCAGAACTGGCAGCTGTTAGGAGAAGACAGGGTGATTTGCAGATGGCAACCCTGGACTTGGGAGTGCAGATGTGGGGTCCCAGGAAAACTCAAGGTGGGAATTCTCCTCCCTCCAGGATGCTGGTCCCCAGGAACCCCCACCTTCCTTTGCTCCAGTCCCAGGAGCCTATCCTCTAGGAGATTTGGCCTGTGGACACACCCAGAGGTCAGATTCCAGGCTCCCCAATACCTGTCAGTGTCTGCCAGGGACCTCCACTCCACACATGTACAGTCCCAGGGATGCAGTCATTTCCCATACACCCCTTTGCACACCTACAACCTAACCACCACTACCCAGCACACCCAGTTCTACTCCCCTCCATTCCCACCCACTTCAAAGCCACATGTATGTCACTTTACAACAGCAGCCTCCTACTCGCTGGCCCTCGTGACTCCAGCCCATTCAGGTTCTCTGTCCCTTCTTCCACATGCTTTGTAGCCCCTGACCTTACCTACCCTGCCCCCTTATCTGGCTGCCCTCTCTATATTCCTGGGCTTTCTATGGTGCCCTCCCAGATGGATGTGTTTGGGGAGCATACGTATTGTCCCCACAAATCACTTTCTGGGCTCCAAGAGGGGTAGTTGTTGAGGGTGGGAGCCAAGCCCAGGTGCCTCTGTGTTTAGGTGACTGCAAAAGCCAAGGCGGGGTGAGTGGACTTCCCTGGACCTGGCGGCTCAGAGGGATGGAGGGGGGGTCCCCGCGGCGACGGGTAGGGGCGGAGGGGAGGCGCGCGGCCCCAGCCCATCCCTTTCAGGGGGGACTCATGCATCAAACTTCAATTTTCCGGACGATTGAATTAGTGATTTTTTTTCTCCTGAACTAAAATACACTTAAGTCTTTGGGATTAATTACCACGTTCTGGTCCCTCAGACTGGAGTATTACTTATCAGAGCTGCGTCTGACACCGGCCCGACACCTCGTAAAATAAGGAACTGCGCCTCCCGGCCTCACCCCGCACCGCCCGCCAGGCCACCAAGCCGGGAAAGGCAGAGTGAGGGGAAGTCGAACAAGCGGGATCGGCCGTCCCGGAGCCGAGGGGTTCCCAGACTGGAGAGCAGAAACTGCTCGCGTCCTGGGACTTGGCAAGCCCCGCCGAGCCCCAGGACACAACGGGGAAGGGAGAGACAAAGCCGAGCCGCCTCTCCTGGCCACCCGGGAACAGAAAGTGGGTCCGTAGAGAGCCCAGAGTCCTGGAACAGATGGGCAAAGGGCTCTAGGCGGTGATGGAACTCGGGCCCGAAGGACAGGCAGCCCAGAGGATACCAAGCCTTAACGAACTACGCCAGAATAGTGGGCGTAGGGCCCACAGCCCCTCACACAACCCAGGCCACGCTCACTCGTACACTCAGACCAGGAGAAGAAACAGACACGCAACACACAAGCCCCGCTCCCTTGGAGCCTACACATGGGAGAACACGCCACAAACAGCAGTATTCCGAGACAGGCCCGGCAGGCGTGGGCTAAGAGGCCTCCGGCCCGCACTTGGGGTTTGAGGCCCTCTCACATCGCCGGTCCCAGCGGCAGCGCCCGAGGCACGACCAAGGCCATCCGAGGCCCCTGGGCCGCGCACAGGTAGCAGACTTCTTCAGAACTGGGGGAGCTAAGGAGAGAGTGGGCTTACAGCCTAGGCCTCCCTGGATCCCAGACCCTCGCCTCCGCCTACAGCCAAGCCCCTCAGCCTTTGCCTACGGCTGCTGACTTCCTCGCCGCCTCCCTGCGCAATGGGACCTAGAGATAAGCCCCAAGCCCGGGTGCTAGTCCAGGCAGTGTCCAGTGCTAGTCCAGGGCCTCAACAGAGCTGTCGGCTGGGCTCCGGAAGCCCATCCAGGACTTGAAGGAGGCAGCGAATCCCTCGGAGCAGAGGACACTGCGGAGTGCCTCAAATCCACTTCCCACATTGTGCGGGGCGGAGCGCGCAGGGCGCTCTTGTGTGGCCTCTATAGCTCGGGTTCAGCCGAGGCTCGCATGTACACTTCGTTCCCCCTTCCCTCCGCCGCAGTTCTGGTCCTTCCTTCTGCTGGCCCTCTTTTCTGGCCTATGGAAACAACGAATTATTTCTCGCCTTTCAAGGCCCGGGTCCCAAGCCACCTCCTCTGTGAAGCCCCCAACACCCTGGTAGCCGCCTCTCAGTGTTTTGCAACTAGCACGGCCCTGTCCCTCGGTCCGCTTCTGCTAGCGCTGGGGGTGCTGCGAGTCTTGCCCACTAGACTAGGAGCTCCTTGAGGGCAGGAACCGGATCTGATTCGTTTCAATTTTCCCAGCCCCCTGCGCGGCCTGGCGCGGAAAAGACGCTCAAAAAACATTTGCTGAATTGAATTGCGTTTTCTCCTTGTTTTATTAATCCTTCCCCTTCCTTCTTTCATTCTTTCTTTTCCTCCTTCCTTCCTCCCTCGTTATTTTTTATTTCTTGGTTATATTCAATTGTCATGTTTTTCAGGCTCATTAAATCCATTTAGAGACAAAAGAATAAAAGGCAGAAGGGGAAGGGCGGGGGAGG